>NC_140252.1:8004989-8462489 GCF_949987555.1 Borostomias antarcticus
TTGAATACAGTTCATCCAACGCTATTATCCGCTTGGCTGTGTTTTTTGCGTGCATCCTGTTGTTCTTATTTCAAAATTGACATGAACTATAGTACCCACTGAGATGCTATTATATCTCAAAGCCGTTGGATAGTTATAATGTGAAGTGAACACAGTAACACACTGTAATCAGTGTAGTCTACACAGTGTATTCAACACTGTCTCCAGTAGCAGCTCACATCCAGTTTAAAACTGGAGGCAATGAAAGGAACAGCCCCCTCATACCTCCAGGCCATGGTCAAACCCTACACCCCCTCCCGACCGCTACGCTCTGCTACCTCGGGGCGACTGGTTGCCTCGTCACTCCGAGGCCCCCGCGGTCGATCGACACGGTCTCTTCTCTCTCCTGGCCCCACAGTGCCCACTGACATCAGGACAGTAGAGTCGCTGCCCATCTTTCGCCGCAGGTTCAAAACTCACCTCTTCCAGAAGTACTACCAGGATTTCCCTCTTAAGCACCTACTGTATTTTAGATTGCTATTATTGCACTTTGCCTTCAGCACTAGATTATGCTCTTAGTCACTTGTTTTAGAAAGGAGATGCACTTGTGAGTTCTGGCAAGTAGTACTAAATAGTTTTTTCCTATATGTTAAATGCTATTATTGTAACACGCTTTGGATAAAAGCATCAGCCAAATGACTGTAATGTAGTGTAATGTCATGTAGGCCTATTCCTTTAGTTTTTTTTTTTTTTTTTTAAAGCCACTGGATCTGCCTATTCCACTAAAACACAGCTCTGGATATCGATCGCCAAAACAGAACTCCTCCGGGTTGCAGGTTGGTTTTGGCCAGGGTAGTGGAATTAGGCGCCAACGTAGGTCTTTTGAGTCTTTTTCTGCTGAAAAAATCGCTGAACCAACACTCGTTCACCTGAAGAAGGAGCTCCTTCACTCATGATCTCATATCATAATAATGTTGGTGACAATGCTTCAGCTCCATCAGCCAATCAGACGCCTCCCCTCCTGCCCTGGGAAGAGCTCCCAGCTGTGGAAGGTGTGCCGGCGCTCACTGAGACTCAGGGCAACATGGGAGGTTACAGATGTTTAATAAAGTAGCACAAACTAGGGATGGGCATTTTCAGTTATTGTAATACTCGAGTACTCTATATTCATAATGAACGAGTACTCGAGTACTCGCTGTTCTGTAGCCTACCGTAAAAATAAATCCGGGAGGTCCATGGCCATCGATGTAGGCCTACAATAGGCTATGTGCCCGATTAAGTAAATGTGCCCGACTGTTTAGATATTATCCCGACATATTTCGTTGTAGCGAATTTGCATATGAATAAACAACCAACAATTTAAGCCATTCAATCCAATTGCATTTATTAAAGAACAAACGTCACAGCGGATATTGACTACTTTGTTCTTTAACACGTAGGCCTAGGCCTAACTCAACCAACAGCCTCAATCATAAAAAGTTCGATTTTTATTCAAATTAATAATAAAATAAACTAAAATTACAGCCTTCGGCCTGCAGTTTCCCTTCAAAAAAAATCACACGGATGAGTTTTGACAGCCTACATTCAGGTTGCATGACGCATCACATAGCCTACATCTCAAACCATAAACATTCAAATGGATAAATCAGGGTTTGTAAAAATGAATAATAAATTAAACTTAAATAAATGAGTCGTGAATGAGTAGGGCTGTAGCAGATTATTTTAGGCTAGGCCTAGCCTACTTATTTTTGTTCAAGAAAATAAGCATATCCACATGCTCAGGCGACAGCCGAGTACGGAGGCGATTTAGAATCGGTCCCGCTGTTGAGAAGATTCTTTCGGCAGGTAGGGCCTACAGAAGTGGCCGGTATGCTCAGGTATTGCTTCGCCAGCAGACTGAGTTTCCTGTACCTGTTCTCCTTGCTTTGTCACCAGTGCAGGGGGTTTTGGTCAGGTGGGATGCACGGCTCCTTGAGATAATCGTCCAACTCACTGCGATCAATATCTGACCCGGTTGCGCAGTAATCCTCTCCGAAAAGAGTGTCAAGTGCGGCGGCGCTTGTGATTTGCATTGCAGATTTTGCACTGCACACTGTTTTCCCCTTCTTTATCAAAGTATTTCCAGACTGTACTTTTACGAGCAGCAGACTAGTAGCATGTTGCGACTGATGTGAGTAGCCTTACGCAGGTAGCCAAAAACACAGTGCGCAAGTGCATGAATAACAAAGCTTTTTTTTTTCATAGTGAAACAATTACTCGCCATGGTTACTCGAGTACTGACGTCAACGAGTACTCGAGTACTCATGCCCATCCCTAGCACAAACACGCAGATATTGGAACACAAATTACAATAAAACGTCAAGACTGAAAGATGAGGTTGGGTCTGTTTGAGATGAATTCTTTATTCCAAATCTCCTCAACATACAGCTCCGGTAACTTGCTAGCTAGCCCGCCTACAACCCTCGAACCAGCACCGACATCCGGTGGTCTCTTAACAGAGGAAACAGTCTTCTATGTAGTACCAGCAGGCAGCGCAATAACATCACTAGAACATCTCCCTTCTTATGAATGTTTAAGATAGGCTAACAACTAAGCATGTAACGGTAACCGCGGTATTACGGTAACCACAGTAATTTTTGGTCATGCGGTAACCTTGGGACTGGCTCGGTAAAACCGTAGGCTAAACTCACTGTTCTGAACTGGTCAGATGTATTAGTTATATCAAGCTAACTATTGGCATCGGTGTGCTTATTGGTGTCATATTTATTCAGTTTGAGTAATTTACGATCGAGCTAGCTAACCACCTTTAGCTCAATTGACTCAGTTGCTGGTTAGCGATGAGAGGCGGAGTCCCAGCCCAGTTGATAACCCTCCGTTGCGGGTTGGGGGGATGCAAAGGTCGGCTAGGATCCTGCCTCTCATAGCTAACCAGCAACTGGTCACGTAGGGCGCATGTTCAATCCACACTAGTCACGTAGCTTTCCGTTGCCCTGGAGGTCCACCCGTCTGTGAGCGCAACAGAGGATGCCTGGGATAATTCACTGACAACTTTTGCCTTTTCCTGCTCATAAAGATTTGTCATGATCTTCTCAGCAAAGTGGCAACTGACATGCTTGTCTCTTGTTATTCAGTTGCAGCATTGCAAACCACTTCAAGCCCTGGGATTGTACTGTGCTAATTGATTCAGCAGCATAGATCAGTTCATCATTGTCCGAGCCCTCTGCTCCTTGTGTAGTATTATCTACAATATGGATCTTCTTAACTTTGTTCATTTTGCCCCCTGCCTGGCACACCTTTGCAATACCACAGGACCTGCACGCTTTGCCATACGCCGGCCACTGATCTCTGCCTCATGTGATTGTTGCCACAGTACTTACAATCAACGTGCGACTGTGTCACCTCACGCCTCGTTGTGGAGCTCTCCTGAGCTTTATATCGCTGCTGCCTGTCCGTTGCATTTAATGAGTCCGCTTGTATCCCATCCATCGTCCTCAGGCGTTTCTCGGTCACCTCCGCAAGGCAACATATTTCCACAGCAACTAGTAATGTCAGCTCCCGTTCTCGGAGCAATCTGCGCCTGGTCCCTTCACCTGAAATGCCCAAAACCAGCCGTCGCGTAGCATCTCATCCCGCAGCCCGCGGTACTCACAAGTGGCTACTCTCTCTCGCAGCCTAATGATAAAACCATCGATCAACTCATCCGTTTCCTGCTTGCAGCAGCCAAAAATATACCTCTCGTATATCAAGTTCTTTGTGGGCTTAAAATAGTCTTCCAAAGCATCAAGAATGGCTGCCTGGTCTTTTTTCTGGTCACCGGTCAATGTAAGATTGTGCATGTAAATATGCCGACACTCACTGCCCATTATTCTTCTCAGCGTGGCGGCTTGGATCTCATCAGATTTCAGGCCAGTCAGGCCAGTTGTTAGTGAAAAGTCATCAAACTCGGCCCGGAACATTTCCCAATTCTTGCCAGTATCTCCGGACATTTGCATGCCCTCCGGTGCGGGGATATTTCCGAAAGCAGCCATAATGTCTTCCTAGTGTGTAACTAGACCACTTCTGACACCATGTTTCAGATGAGTTCTTTATTCCAAATCTCCACAACATACAGCTCCGGTAACTTGCTAGCTAGCCAGCCTACAACCCTTGAACCAGCACCGACATCCGGTGGTCTCTTAACACTAGCAGCGCCAAGCATTTGAAACTTACCAGCTTCGCCGCGGAGTGGGTCAAATGCCTTTAGAATGGGAGGCTGTTACTGACACACAATGGCCACTAGATGGCGCTCGTGTGTGTGTTTGTGACACCAAATGCAGCTGTATCGGCTTGGGCTACAAATAGATACACCTGTGTAGAAAGAAGATGGTCGTGTCTGGGACTACATTTTCCCAAGCCCTATTATCAAATAGAAAGCATATCACTGATTAACACTTGAAAAATAAGAACACATTGGCGCAGTATGATGTAGGCCTATTCACCTATTGAGCAATTTATGGATGGATTTATGGATGAATTCTGTGTTTACTCTAGTCTCACGAGCAAACTCCCACACTCCGGGAAGGGAGTCTGGAGACGTTCCGCTTTCGTTCTGGTACAGAGGTGGGCGTTCCCATCGTTAATGATATGCAGATCACGTGACGGTGTTGCAATGGGTGTTGCATGTAAATAGAGACGTACCAGAAACACAGAAGCTTGAGCAGCCGGTACCGGTAGGCTGTAGCAGTGCGATTCATAATGTACAGTCGGTCATGACTCACGCAGTTACACCGAGGAAACAATAAAATGTTTGTTGAGTGTGCTCAAATTCATTTCTTTCCGTAAAAAACAAGCACGTATATTTTTAGGAAAAGATTAATCTGTCCATCCGGACTACACAGCGGCGCTTGATCACATTTTGGGTAAGGCTTGTCAACGGGACGATGGACTGCCCCAAGCACTGTGTAGCTCTTGCAAGAGCATGTTAATAAAATATGATCGTTGCAAGACGGAGGTAGAGAAGCTTTGTCCGTGAGCGAGCCCACGCCACCAGGCCGAGAACTAAAAGATGTGCGCCTACAGTCCCAACGCAGCCCGAGAAGGTGTTAGCCTCTGAGGCTCGAGTGGCCAGCCGCAGTTCAATCCCGTCGGTAAACAGGCCAAAACGTCTCTCTTGTTCTGCGTAAGGAATTTCAAACAGAGTCGCTGCAAATCCTTAACTTCTCCAATCTTGTGGACGGAGCAGGCCTGCAATATAGCATAATCAAACGTAATCGTATCCATTTCTCTCTTCTTGAGACGCACTGAACTTTTGTTTCACTACGGACAATAGATAAGGGACACAGCAATTCCGGTAGGGCGGGTGCAAAGCAGAACTAACCAGCCATTGGTCGAGAAGTACGGAAGTACACAGATATTGAACCAATCAGTGAACTAGCGATGGGAGCCCTCGCTAGTTCATGACCAAAATCCTGCAGGAATGTCCACAGACGTTCCGGCAGGCAGCTCGCTAGCGTGATGACGTATAATAAATAAATAATAAATATATAATATTTGGGCGAGTTTTTATCGCATTGGGGGGATTTGGAGCACTCATTGGGGCTAGAGCACCAATCTGGCAATCCGGCTTGTTTACATCCGGACGTGAAGTATGTAGCAACATTCTGTGGAGGGCAGTAATAGTTGCATCGACACTGCTGGAAAGCCGTAAGAAGAAGTGATTGAATACATTTTCGGCATGTTTGTTTTTTAATTTTTTTTATTTATCTATTTGACATGTTCCTTTGCCTCATTTAGCACCAGCTGCAACAATCTCCTCCAAATCCGTTCTCTCTGTTAGCAGGGCTAACGTTGCACTCAGTAGCTTGTGCTTATTAGCTAGGTTTGATAAAAAGCTTGTGCAGTGGAGGGGTTCTTTTGGGGGAATTATTGGATTATGCCAGCTAACGTTAGTTCCCAAGCTTGTTTGATAACTATTTGATGCAGTCTGCCAGGCTAGTGCCTGTCGCCGTCATGAATGAGACGGTCCCAGTTTATAGACGGCCCCAGTTTTTGTTTGCTTTTAACTTCAAATTAACGTTTTTGTGTTTTGGGGCCAACTCTTAAAATAATATAATACGTCATGCATAGCTAGCGAGAGATATTGCCATCATTTTTGCAACTTTGCAACTGCTTGCTTGCTAGCTAGCTTAGCTAGCCTAACGTTGGGTGTATGAAGCTGGATTGTGACCAATTGCACAACCCTCATCCCACGATGGAGGCTATCAACTGGGCTTGGGACTCAGCTGCCTCTCATCGCTAACTGGCAACTGGCCTGGTTGAGCTTATGGTACTAATCAGGACTTCATAGCATTCCAGGCAAACTGATGAATGTAAACAAGCCAATATGGCAACAGCTTGAGATTTACACTGTCAGAGCTGGCAAGCTAAACATTATGCCTAAATTCGTTATGCTAAGAAATCGTACGTTATTGACATCATCGACTTTTCGCCGTTTGCGTGGTCAAGTTCAGGTTTACCTTAATGTTAGCTAGCTGGCACTAGCTATCTCTTGTCAACATATTTGGGCATCATTACATACACATAGCAGATTGTAATGCATAATCGTGTATTATTTTGATTACATTTGGGCTGCCATCTTGTTTAGAGGGCTGTGTGACATCAGAGAGTGCAACTGGGAGTACATCGATCTGGTACGAGTTCACGGGTGGAAAGTTACGGGTTTGACTGCCATTCCAGTGCATTTTCACATGTAGAAGGTTGGAAAAACACAGGTTACGGGTTGCCTGGAACGCGCCATAGTGCCTGCTTGTTTACAAAAAAAGGGACGTGACATGTATGACCAGAAATCCCGCTCTCGTGCACTGAAGTCCCAATCAGGTGATGGCTGGAAGGGAAACGTTTATGGCCGGAAGTTGCCTCCGATTGGCTAGTTCCGTGCAAAAAATAAAATAATAATAAATAAATAAAAAAGGCTAGTTCCGAGCAACGAGTGCTAACGGTAAAATATCGCAGGTTAGGTGAAGGTTAGGATAAGGTTAATGTGAGGGTAAGGTTAGGGTTAGGGTCCGGGTGTAGCTAGCTAGCTAAACTAGCTAAGATGTACATGCACTAACCAGAGGCCTTTGTTCCCTGTAGGCTATATTTGCCAAAGTTAGCATTCCCTGCACATCAGTGGTGCATTTTTATAGCATTCGCCACAGACCAGTTGCCTTTCTCTATTATTTTTGTTGTAGATGGAATCAAACCAAAAAATGCGACTTTTGAACCGGCTCTCCCCTACCTACACCGAAACCAATTCAATTGGGTGATACGTGATACGCTGATAGGCCTATAAAAACATACATGTTCAAATAAAATGCCAGATCAGATGCCACATAAACTAAAGTAAACATCATCTTATTGCCACCCCAGAAAAATGCCTTGCCACCCCAGTTGCCACCCTAACTGTAGGCAATGAATCTTTTTTTTTATTTTTTATGTTGATTGTAAATGTTGGTGATATTTCTCCGTAGTTCATGTAAAGGTTTTACTCACCAGTTTACAATTAAGTCCCCCCCCCCCCCTAAATAAAGAAAAAAATGCTTGCACCCGTGACCCGCCCACCTGACTGACCTGCAGAAACCACAACAATACTAACGTAACATTACGTGGTGACTGGAGCGATCCTCACTACCACAGGATATTTCCAGAGTGACAGTCAGGTAAGCAAGCTATAATTTGTTTGTTGTTGCTCTATGTTTAAAATGTTCAAATTTTCTGTCAAGTTTGACAATGTGAAATATGTGATAGAGCTCAACCACATGACTGGTGTAGTTATTCTAAACTCTTTGGCGTACATACTGAAGCGGGGGGGGGGGGGGATCTAGCTTCACATCAACATTTGCTAGCTAGCACTAGTGAAATTAGACAACTGTTTCCCTCACCATGCTATTTAGCTAGCAGATTAGCTAGCAGTAATGAAATGAGACCATCATGGTTTTCCTCAGCGCACGCTGTTGTCAATAAACATTACAAAAGGAATGTAGGAGCTCACAGAAACAAGTTGCAACGCAAAGTAGTCAGTACTAGTCAGTAGTAGTCAGTAGCACAGTAGGTGTGTTACGTTAACAAGTGAGACAATAATGAGGCTGTCATATTGAGATGGGGATAGGTTGAAAGAATGGTGTGTATGCGTACTGTGTTTAGAATAAATCACGAAATCTACAACAGCAAAAGTTGACTGCTTATTGCCAAGCAAAACCCATAGCTTGCTAGCTTAGCTCATAAATCGAGTACCCAGTACAATGTATGGCATGGCTTTAACCCCCCCTTTTCTTGAATACTGTAGGTCCAGCAGATGCAAAAATGAAAAGAAAGGAGAAAAGTTGTGGCATAGCCAGCTTTTTTCAACCCCAAAAAACAAACACAGGAGAGGCGTCAGACAAAGGCGAAGAGCAGAGTAAGGGACAGGAGAACAGTCAAGGAAGAGAAGAGAAAAGCATGAGTAAGGGAGGAATGAGCAATGAAGAAGAACTGAGTGATGACTGTGAAGAACAAAACACCAGAGACTGAGACAGAGCCATTGAGAGAGAAGAAAGTGACTCAGAAAGAGGGGGAGAGCAGAACAGTGATGGGCATGTTGCGGCGTATGAGTATGGCGGCAGGTAGTACCGGTGCAGTGGCAGCTCTCTTAGTTTACGGATTACTTTTAAACAGTTTAAAATATGCAAATGTCAGCATAGATACTAGTGTAACAAGTTTAAAACTTGTGGATATTGACCCCTTTCTACGCTTCTTTGGTCAAATAAGCCTAAATAATGTGGACCTGCTGGGCGAACAAACACACCAAAGCCTGGGATATTTTGCCTTTGGGAAACACGCTCTCGCTACAACATTCATTTTCCCGTATTTGCACCAGCAGACCCAAAACGCGCAAAGCTGAGTAAACGAAAACAGGGTGACGAATTAATCATCCTAATTTGTTTGTTACTATCCGGCGATGTCCACCCTTGCCCCGGCCCGCTCCACATTGACCCACGAAATGGAAACATCACATCTGAGACAGCGTGCAATACATCGGTTTCTCAGGTACGTGCTCTTGTTTGGATACAGTTCCAGCTGGTATTGAACAACAAACTAACCTCAGCCTGTCGGGTGATCTCGGGCGTATTCTGTCGGAGCGGTCCATCGAGGCTGAAGTGGCAGTGACAGCGGCCGGGCCAGAGGCTCCGCGGACCGAGGAGGAGGGATTGCGGCGCGGCAGAGTTACCTGGCACGGCACCTGGGGCGAGCCCCGAGATCGGCATGGTGGACGGAGGCGCGGCGGTGTGGACAACTGAGCGAGGCGTGAACGACGGGTGTAGCTATCCGGCAAAAACAGAGGTCTTTTAAAACATTCCAAACAGTCAACCATGCAAAGGTTGTGTGGGACCCTAAGAGGAAACCGAGAGGATTCTTTGGTGGACACTTAAACATCAGAAGTATTGCTTCAAAAACGGAACAGCTGAACCATTTATTAGCGAACTCAAACTTGGACTTTTTGTGCATATCTGAAACGTGGTTAAAGAGCACTACTCCCGCAAATGTATTTACAATGACTGGGTACCAATGTTTTAGACGAGACAGGACTGTGGGGAGGGGTACTGATATATGTCAAAGACAGTATTAAATGCGAACGCATTTTTCAAAGCTGAGAATACCTTGGAGTATGTTGCATTGAAAGTTGTCCTGTGTCAGCAAATGTCTTTCATCGTTATAGGTTTTTATAGACCTCCGACTGCTAATGATACATTTTTATGATCAACTCATGGATATTCTGAAAGAATGTAATCACAACGAGATAATTCTTATGGGTGATTTTAACCTTAACTGGGACGATAAATCAAAAAGGAAAAAGTTAAAAGCCATTACTGACAAATACCATCTAGAGCAACTGATAAATCAATCAATCAAAACTTTATTTGTATAGCGCATTTCATACCCAGAGGCAACACAATGCGCTTTACAGAGAACAAGGGAGGTGGGCAGACGTCCCACCCCTACATATTCCAGAGGGAAGCAAAAAAAACAGTATCACCCGGGGGCCAGATAAGTGAGCTGTAAAAAAAAGTCTTCCCTGACCCCTCTCAACAAGGCGATCGAGCAAGCTCCTGGAGTATGTTTGTCTACCAGCTAAGAACATTTATAAAGCAATAAATAACATTAAATTACATTTTCAGAGTAAGAGAGGCTAATAACATCATAGGAGAGACATGGCAAACACTGGTGCATGTCTGTGTGTGCGTGAATGTGCCTGGGCCCAGATAGAGGCACTCGACGGTTTCGTAGAAAACAGTCTTACAGAAACGTGTGAAAATGTCTGGTCGGGGAAAAGGAGGCAACTAAAGAACGAACTAAAGTTTGACCGTAGCGCCTTGCGGTTTCTGCGGCCCTCCTAAATCCTTTAACTAAAGCCGTAAAAAAATAATTAAACAAAAAATAAAGGTGGTGTAGGCCTACAAACGATAAAATGCCCCCTATGGGGGAAACCCCAGACCGAGCCGGGCGCCATTGGGCACGGCTTCGTTTTATTGGACAGAGGAGTAGATATTGGTAGTTATTGGAGTAGAACAACTGTAGGACAATATCTGTTCCAAACCACCTGGTTGGAAATCAGTGAAATATACTCCTTTATAGCACTGCCAAACAGGAGAGAGTTTGAATTATGTTTACACAGAGAAAGCTCCCTAAGGAAATTCCTTGGCCTTTTTGCCGATAGATCTGGGGACGGTGAGTGGAAGGATTTTGAAATCCACTCATCCATACCTGTAGACACTCTCATTGTCGTGGTAAAATTTTGGACTGCTAGGGTAGCCGACCACGACATTGAACAGTACCTAAAGAGATACTGCACTCTACTACGACCGGTAGAAAAGCTATTGGACCAATTTGGTCTCTGGTATGGCGTCAGACGCTATAGAGTGAAGCTGAACCGAGCGGAGGATGGGAGAGTAGCAACTCTGCCCAACTCCATCTCCCTTGGCCCGTACAATGGAAAGATCACATATGCGGGTCAGGTACAGAAATGTTACATCTGCCAGTCAACCTCACACCAAGTCAAAGACTGTGAGGTAGTGAAATGTTGGAAGTGCGGACAGACTGGCCACAAAGGGAAGCAGTGTACCAATGACGGAGTATGCAGCTTGTGCAATGAAGTGGGACACTCTTACTTCACGTGCCCGTACTCCTACAGCAACCGGGCTAAAGCTGAAAGGAGACCCCCACATGAAAGGCAACCAGCAGGTACGACCCCAGCGCCTGAGAGACACCAGCAACCAGGAGACACAGACCCTGAGAATCACCAGCGGCCAGCGGAGGCAGCACCGGCGGCAGAGACTCCTGAGACGGCGGTAGAGGCGGCAGGATCGGCAGCGGTGGCAGGATCGACAGCGGCGGCGGCAGCGGAGCCAGAGGAGGAGAAGGCGGTGGCAGAGCCTTCAACCCAGCTCTCCCCCAGCAACGCGTGACCGGAGGACCATGGCAGAGCAGAGAAAGCCAGTGCACAGCAGAGCCAGGGAAGATTTTCACAAGACGGCATCCCCAGTTACCAAGTAGAGAATAACTTTGAGAACTACAGCATTGAGAATCTAGATAATGACTCTCTCTCTCACTTTCACAGTGGACTGGAGATGGATGAGACAGAGGAGAGGGTGGATAGGGAACCCAACCCTGACCTGCAGTGGACTCCAGAGAACTTCCCCCCCATCCAGGGTAAGAGAGAGAGATTGTCCCCTGAGACCAAAACAAATGGTCAGAAGCCTAGAAAGCCCAAGAACCCCCTCAAAAAACCATTCAAGTGATGAGTTGCCTGCTAGCTATACTCCTATACTTAAGTTACACTCCCTCCTTTATCATGGAGACTTCAATATCAGTGTTGTCATATAATGTCAGAGGCATTCAATCAGAGACTAACAGGAAAAATAAAATAGAAAGCCTATTGAAAATTAAAACGGACATATTATGTACACAAGAACTACGACTAAGCACGGCAGAAGATGTTACCGACGTAAAACATGTGGAAAAATGGAGAAGCCATTATATCAATCGGCGAAGATAAAGCAGATGGAGTTGGAATATTTTTTACATCAAATGTGACTGTACTCAAAAGTAGAGAAATCATCCCTGGACGGATGTTGCTTGTAGATTGTTATTTTAAAAATAAGAAAATTCGAATTATAAATATTTATACGGCACCTTCGAGAATCAAGAAAAAGAGCCTTTTTATGAAATTGCGTGAGCATCTGTGCATTAGCTACCCTATAATAATATGCGGTGACTTTAATACAATTACGCACGAACTGGACAGATTTGCACAAACATCTTTTAAAATGACTGCGGAAGGGAAAGTACTACAGAAAGTCACTGATTAATTTAAGTTGAAAGACTGCTACAGGTTTATATTTCCTAACCAACGTGGATATACGTGGTCTGACCAATATGTAAAAACCAGGATAGATAGAATATATGTCACGGAGGAAACTGACATCCTGAAATATGAGACACTTTATATAATTAATACTGACCATCTAGCAGTGAGAACGTTGATCAAAATACCAGGACAAAAGAAGGAAAACTATTGGAAACTAAATACACAAAGCCTGGGAAATAAAGAACTCCTAGTGGATCTAAAAGAAGAGATGCGTCGAATAAATACTCTCAGATGCTTAATGGAAAGTGAATGCAAATTTTGGGAAGTATTGAAAGAACGAATTCAAAGATTCTTCAAATCAAAATGTAGAGAAATAAATCAAGAAAGTAATAGAAGATATAATGAAGCTGTTAGTAAACTCTTTGAACTCAAATTCAAATCAACAGACAAAGAAGAAGAGGAAATTACAAGACTGGAGAACATTATCGGACTGTATAATAAAGATAACGTCACGAATATTAAACTGCGTTCTGGACAACAACTCCTCGAAGACACTAATATAAATGCAATCATTGAAAGATACAAAGAGCGAAAAAAGAGTAAACGAATAAATGCAATCCTAAATGAAAATGGAAATGTCATCACAGACGAATGTGAAATAAGACAGACAGTTAAGTCAATTTTTGATAATATGTATGAAGAACTATGAGGTTATGAAGATATGAACATATGAAGAGCAAATAACTGATGACTTCCTGAAATCGGCCGATTTGAGTCAATGTGGAGAATCGACTCTCTTGACTGGTGAAATAATGGTCGAAGAAATTCAAAGGGCCATTAAACAATTAAATAAAGGAAAAGCACCTGGGAAAGATGGATTACCCGCTGAATTTTATCAGGAAATGATCCAAGATGTCTAGCCCCTCCTAGCACGGGTATTTAATGAAGGAATTGAACGGGGATTTTTATATGAATCTTTTTATCGAGGTATAGTATCACTTTTATATAAAAAAGGGGACGAGAAGGACATCAACAATTGGAGACATCTGACTTTGACGAATACAGATTATAAAATATATGCAAAAGTAATGATGAACAGATTGCACGACTGCCTGGATGAAATAATAGAGAAGGAACAGACGTGTTCAGTGAAAGGCCGACTGATGTGGGATAACCTCTGCACACTAAGAGAAATGCTATATCAAAATAATGAAGATGGCTGCCATATAGTGGCATTGGATCAAAAGAAAGCTTTTGATTTGATCTCAAGAGAATATTTATGGCACACAATGAAATATTATGGATTTCCTACGATTTTTATTAATATGTGACCGCCGCTGGTAATTTGGTCCTCAACTAGGCAAAGGTCATTTTTCAGTTTTTAACAGATTATGAAAGTGCAGATTGTAAGCTTTCAAATGAGGTCTCATACATTGAAATCTGAACATAGTTGAAGAAGATATGCTTATTTGAATGCTAGTACTGCCAAATCAACTTAGCTGAGAATTCCTCCTCCAAAGTTCTCCAACATTTTCACACCTCTGACTGCCAGGTAATGGGCGTGAACAATAGCCTGGTAACCGCACCCCCAGCCACTCCCCCACTGGACGATCTGTCATTATCTGTCAGAGTGGCTGTCAACTTGGGGTATTACCTGAGAGTGGCAGCCAAGTGGGGTGCTCTCTCACTGATGACCCCACACTCTTTGAGTCAGTATTAATCTTGTTCTTAACTGCATTCACAACACAATATAAGATGAAGTTCAAATTTAACGTTCTTTATTGTCACATACATGATATAAAGTACAAGCATAAGTAGTAAAGTGTACAAAAAAAGGCAACAGTCTAAGTGTTAAAGTGTACAGTCAGTTGTCTGTTTTATAGACTAGGTGCATAGTGTTCATTGTGATCAAGTGTACAACAAAGTAATAACAGTCCCCAGCTCAATACTCAAGGTAATAACAACAGTACTCAGCTCAGTATTCAATATTCTAACAATGCAGTCTGTGCAAGTGTGGGCAAGTCTGTGCAAGAGAACAAGCAACGCTTCAGTATACAAACAGGAAAAGGCTGTGGCCTTTCTCCTGCAGTGCTGTCCGTCCTGATGATCTGCAGTGAATCTACAAGCGGACAGTCTTGTTCTGAGCTGCTGTGGAGTTTGGCGGGGGACATGTGACGTCTCGTCCCTCATCAGAACAGAACTCTCTGATCTTGTCAAAGAGATACGTCTGTCTGGCCATGTCCAGTCCGGGTGGGGCTTGCACAAGAAGACCTTCTCTGGGGGGCAGGACATCAGGCTTGCGCAGCAGCTGAAACTCGACTGCCGGTGCATCACGGTATTCTCTGGCCACAACCATGCCAGGTCTCTCAGCATCAAAACTGCAATAGAATAGAAGGAAGAAAGTACATTAAACTATTGCCCACAGTACTGGCACTCCATATAGATAAAATAGTACCAGAATGTGTTGATTAAATAGACTAGCTGGCTAGTTTAGGAACAAAGGGCTAGCTCAGCTAACTAGCATGTTAGCTAATGTTAGCTAGCTAGCCTTTGTTAGTTAGTGCTAGTGCCTTTGTTATGCTAGCTAGACTTAGTCACTTGTTTAGAAAGGAGCTTCTGCTAAACGACTAACGTTAATGTAATGTAAACAGCACAGATAGTATAAAGATAGCTTACCCCAAAGCAAAGCAGAATGCTTGGCGGCAGACAACAGTGGTGTGAATCTGGTACGTCGTTCGACGCAACTCTGCGCTTGGTAGCAACTTGCTTTGCTGATACAGTCATCTCTGTATCACAGGTCATCAAGAATAAAACTCTGTGTACGAACGAGTCCTGCTCTGCTGGAGTTTTAGCTGCTCTTAAAACTCTTTCCATGCCCTGGATGCCATCCCCGTCTTCTCTTTAGCAAAAGCTGTAGCATCCATGGTTTAACTTGGGACTGAATGTAAACAAAGCCGGCGTGTTGGGGAAGGGTGGGGGGCGGAGAACCCGGAAGCAATAGCCAATGAAACCAAATCATGCTAATCGATCTGCCCGCCCCCAAGCCCGGCTCGAAATCAGCTAAAAACGAGCTTAGTTTGCAGACTAATTATACGTATTTCGTGAACCTAAAACTGTTGTCTGTTATAGTAAGTGGGTTCTTCACAACTTCAACTTTGGTAATACAAAAACAAAACAAAAAAAAAAGTTTTTTGATTTATTTTGCCCTCTAGCGCATTTCGGGGTTTGCCGAGTTGCGGACCAAATCACCAGCCGCTGTCACATATGATTAAGTGTATGTATTTTAAAACAATGTGCCAAGTTAATATAAATGGCCACTTAACAGAAGATATTAACGTAAAAAGAGGAGTTAAACAAGGCTGTCCTCTTAGTGCGGCTTTGTACGTTATTGCAATAAGTCCTACTGAAAAGGATAAAACAAGACAAACTCTTAGAAGGAATTCAACTGAATGGAAACGGAGAAAAGATCATCATCTCGGCCTACGCAGATGATATCACAGTTTTTATTAAATCACAAGCAGAATTGGACATTGTAAAGGAACATTTTAAGATGTATGAATTAGTGTCCGGAGCAAAATTAAATCAAGAGAAATCTGAAGCAGTTTGGATAGGCAAACCTGAAATGGAAACAACCCTAGATATTGAAGTGAAGGACCACATCAAAATATTGGGTTTGACAGTGAGTAACAAAGACTCCGCAGAAATGAACTGGCAAAACAAAGAGACAGAAGTAAAAGAAGAAGTCAATAAATGGTCAAACAGAAATACAACTTTTAAGTCAAGAATTGATATAATCAAAATGTTTATTTTAAGCAAGATGATGTTTTTGAGCGTAGTGTTCCCCCCTACAGATAAATACATAAAGAAGATGAATAAGGAAGGCTGTCGTTTGGTATGGGGAACGACAAGAGAGGTGACAAAACGAGAACCTCTTTTTAAACCCAGAATATATGGAGGTTTGGGCTCAGTCGACCTTGGAATTAAATTGATGATCACCATGTGTAAGACTGTTGCGGACGGCATGAGTAGAAATGTAAACTGGATTTGTGACACAACAGAATGGGAGCCAAAAAGAGGAAAAGTAAGAAACAATATCCCGTATTACAAACTTTTATACAGTGATTTTATTAAAAAGTATAGGCATCTGGAAATAAACTGGTGCACTCAGTCAAGTAAAGTTATCTATGACACAATAGTTAATGACGTCTATGGTGGAATAATTGTGTATAGAGATCTTGCCATTTCTGAATGTGAAGAAGTCATCAAAAGACTATGGGGAAGACACCTGTCAGAGCAACTAAGAGACATCATGTGGCTGATATCCGTTAGGAGACTGCCGGTGAGAGCGGTGGTGCAGTGGAGCTGTTACGTCAAAACCAAAAAATGTCTAATGCCAACATGTAATGCTGACGAGACGCTGGAACACTTATTATTGGAATGTAGCAGGACAAAAGAAATTTGGACATCAATACAAGACCTCGGAGTGTCCTTTAAAATCGAACCAGATGCTATACTGTACGGGAAAATTGATGCATCAATTAACGAGAGGCACAGGAACCTCTTTTATCTCATAATTTGTATAGTAAATGCACAAATATGGAGAACACGTTGCAGAATGACAATTGAGAACGTTTTGATTCCGAGTGAGGTTGTTTTTAAACAAATAATTACAGAATTAAAATGGAGAAGAACTGTCGACAAAAAAAAAGGACAAGAAGAAAGATGGGAAATTCTGGATTTCTAAAACGTAGACCAGACTCGTTAGCAAATAACGAATCAATTTGAATCTTGATGAAATATGTATGTTGTTTGTGAATGATTGCTGCATTTATCAAAAAAAAAAAGATATTGATTTCTAAATAAAGATTTATTTTAATGGAGTAAAAAAAAAAAAAAAAAAAAAAAAAAAAAGATAGAGGCAGGGGTCAGGGGTAGGGTGGGGGAAGGAAAAGGATACGGACCCGGGTTAGGGTGAGGGGAAGGGGATCTGAGCCCAGGCCTGGTGTATGTCTGTGTGTGTGTGAGTGTGCCTGGGTCCAGGTAGAGGCAGGGGTCAGGGGTAGGGTGGGGGTAGGAAAAGGATACGGACCCGGGTGAGGGTGAGGGGAAGGGGGTACTGGGCCCAGGCCTAAAGCCGGAAGTGGACTGGTGTATGTCTGTGTGTACGTGTGTGTGTGTTAACTAATTGCTACGACATCCACAGCAAACACAGGGGTATCTATCGGACTCAGGGTGGTCTTCTGGTGACAGTGGGGCATCCACTGGACCTGGTTAGAAGATAGGAGGGAGAGAGAGAGGCACTAGGGAGAGGGGAGGCAGAACAGGGTTAGTAGCACACAGAGCCATATATAGAGCAATAAATTATGTCAAATTACATTTTCAGAGCA
The DNA here is from genome assembly GCF_949987555.1 of Borostomias antarcticus. Taxonomy (NCBI): domain Eukaryota; kingdom Metazoa; phylum Chordata; class Actinopteri; order Stomiiformes; family Stomiidae; genus Borostomias; species Borostomias antarcticus. The sequence continues at coordinate 8,022,720 of NC_140252.1, forward strand.
AGAAAGGCTAAGAGCATCATGGGAGAGGTATGGCAAACACTGGTGTGTGTCTGTGTGTGTGTGCGTGCCTGGGCCCAGATAGAGGCAGGGGTTGGGGTAGGGTGGGGGTAGGAAAAGGATACGGACCCGGGTTAGGGGGAGGGGATCTGAGCCCAGGACTGGTGTATGTCTGTGTGTGTGTAAGCGTGAGTGTGCCTGGGTCCAGGTAGAGGCAGGGGTCAGGGGTAGGGTGGGGTAGGAAAAGGATACGGACCCGGGTTAGGGTGAGGGGATCCGAGCCCAGGACTGGTGTATGTCTGTGTGTGTGTGAGCGTGAGTGTAAGTGTGCCTGGGTCCAGTTAGAGGCAGGGGTCGGGGGCAGGGTGGGGGTGGGAAAAGGATACGGACCCAGGTTAGGGTGAGGGGAAGGGGAAGTGGGCCCAGGTCCAGGCCTAAGCCGGATGTGGACTGGTGTGTGTCTGTGTGTACGTGTGTGTGTTAACTAAGTACTACAGCATCCACAGCTGACACGGGGGTATCTATCGGACTCAGGGTGTTCTGCGGGCGACAGTGGGGCATCCACTGGACCTGGTTAGAAGGTAGGAGGGAGAGAGAGAGGCACTAGGGGAGGCAGAAAACGGTTAGTAGCACGCTGAGCCATTTAAGCAACAAACTAAAAGCTGCCTCTCCGTGTTTCTTGGTCCTGGCTTTTGGAACTGTAAAAAGTTCAGTACCTAAGGATCTGAGTGGTCTGTTGGGCATGTACCTGACAAGCATGTCCGAAATGTATTCTGGTGCGTGACTGTGGAGAGATTTATAGACTAGTAATAGTATTTTAAAGTCTATTCTAGAGTTGACTGGTAACCAGTGTAGTGATTTTAAGGCTGGTGTGATGTGTGCCCTTCGTCTAGTGTTAGTGAGGACTCGTGCTGCAGCATTCTGTATCATTTGAAGCTTAGAGATTGCTTCCTTTGGTAGGCCTGATAGTAGAGCATTGCAGTAGTCCAGCCTGCTTGTGATGAAAGCGTGCATTAGTCTTTCGGTGTCAGCCTGAGAGAGAAAGGGTTGCACCTTGGCAATGTTCCTTAAGGGGAGACACCCCAGGTGAATAGGAAAAAAAAAAGCCTTAATAGGTATCACCATCAAACTCCCCCAGTTTGTTAGGTACATTAAGGAGCATCTTTTTTGTATTACAAGTTTTCTGAAATCTTATGGATTAATATGCAAATTAGGTATTATATGCGCTAAATATGCGCTAATTTGCATAATTTCGGGACATCCATTTTTTAAATTGGTTCAAGCCAGATTCAAAATTCTTGTTTCATTTTGTTCACATATCCCTATTCAAAACTTTGGCCAGGGGGATTTTTGATATATCTTTTCTTCACTTCAGAAATCAGAAAATACTGTCAACAGTCATAAAAAGACCAATTTTCGCCATGTTTTAGGGCTATGAATTACATTTAAAAAATCCCCCTTGGCCAAATCCTTCAGAATATGGATTGGAACAAAACTGGAAAGTTAGGTGTATGTAGGTGCTACTCAAGTGGTGGTTTTGATGTCCCTAAGATGAGAAATAGCTCATTTTGAGAAAACGGGCTTTGAAAATTTGTATTGTAAAAAACCATACATTTGCATTGTAAACCAATATTTACAAACACAATATCCAATCACATCATTAGTAACAACATTACACAACATCTGAAAACACATAGAAACTGAAAACTGAATAACACAGCATGTTGTGGATTCAAAATAGTCCAGGAGTAGACATTTTGTATAGAGAAGCAAGACCTGTTTAGTTGGAAGCCCGCTCACCACCGTCAAGGTACAGCCCACGAGTGGGGTGTTAGTAAGACGAGACTAGAGACGAGACAATGTTAGTTGGGAAGAGAACATTCCCTTTTAGAAAGCTTGTATTATTTTGTTAAACAGATCATGGACAAAGATAGACACATTTGACGAGGACATGCATGAGAAAACAGATTATCTAACTTTTAGTGTTTTTTTTAAGCGTTTTACATGGAGAAAACATGAATGAATGAATGAATGAATGAACATGAAGAGTAAGCTGATTTATAAATACACAGGACAAGATGTGGTAAACAATGTGGTAAACAAACAACACCAATAGAAGCTAAATATAGATTGCCAAACAAACAAGTGATATAACCATCGTCAAAAGCAACACCATAGGAGACATCAAGCTACGCCATCATAGGTCTACAGAGTCACTCCTCAGATGGCACCACACTAGCTATCAACAAAACTGTTCTAGGCAGCTGGTTTGTAGAACCCACTAGGCTGCAGTTCACAAAACTGTTCTTAGCAGCTGGTCTGTAGAACCCACTCAGCTGCAGTCCCCAAAACTGTCCTAAAACCACAATATGTTCCTGGTGCGCATGGGGTTGTCATCAGTGAAGCGGACTACCCCATATTGCCGCCTTCATGTTGTCCACTGAACGCTGGTTATTGAGAATTATTGTAATAATTCTCAATAACTGTAATAATTTTGTAACATTTTGCATTTATTGGCAGTCAGCTTACCTACCTCTGGGTCCACATCTGCATATGCCTGCCTAATCTGCTCTCTGCTTCTGTGAAAGGACTCCAGACCTCTCTCTATTTCAGCAACTGAAATTAAAACAGTTTATTTGGTCAGTTTATGGATGCATGTAGAAATGCCACAGGTAGAGAGACTACTGTGCATATGTATAGGCTTCTGATATTGGCTAGAGAGAGAGAGAGAGAAAGAGAGAGGGAACACGTTTCAATAGCCTACCTGTCACCCTCTTGTCATGTTTCTGATACGTTTTCAGATGAAGCCCTGGGATCCAACACTTTACTAATCTTTTGGAGAGCTGCATACCCCAACCCTAACTCGTGCGCTAAGAGGACCATCCTCACATTGACATCAAATGCAACATCATTCCTAGTTGTATCATGAAGCCGAGTCGATGTGTAGACACTCTTGCGATAGCCATTTCTCACAAAGACTGCACTCTAAGAGCAAATTACTACAGAACCCACTATTCTGAGGATCTATGTTAATTGTAATACCAGTCCCTGCACAATTAGGATAAATCAACCCAGTTATCAGCTCATTCAAACGCGCCGCATCTCTGCTGCTCACTGGACATGCTAACGCTAGCCTCATCTCCCTGCTGCTGACTGGACATGCTAGCACCGGCCAATGACAATTTGCGCGAATAGGCACTTTATATCTCATAAATGTAAACCTTTCCATTTAGTTTCTCATGTTTTCTGTTCAACCTTGCGGGCAAACACTGTTGTCGTTGTTGCTTATTACGTTTAGAACGCTTTACAGACGGCATTATTTGGATTAGATATAAGGAAGTGGAAACGTGTCACATGACGCGCTGAACCAATCACGTTCTCAGAAATCAACAACAGCCAATGAGATTTCACGGTTAGCATCAAACCCGCCTTTGTATTTCCACAATTGGTTGCTGATACAAATGAAACTATCAGGTTTGGTTGCGATAACATTGTGCACGAGAGCCAGATCTTTCAAACGATACCCGGATGACCGGATCCAGACGAAAGAAACGCTGCGAGACGTTCCGAAAAAAGGCTAACTTTTGGTGATTTTAGGAAGAATCTACAGACGCAAACAGACTAAATGAAGTAAAATAAACATCTAAATGCGTATTTTTTATGTTTTATTTCCACTAGTATGAAAGAAGACATGTTATGGAAGCAAACTAGCACAAAATCTCACATTTGACCAGGGCGTTGAAAAACGATGTTTTCACCTACCGTGTCTCCCCTTAAGTGGTAAAAAGATGTCTTTGTAATATTCTTGATGTGGCTTTCGAAATTAAGATCTGAGTCAAGTATGACACCTAGGTTTTTACCCTGGCATTTGGTGTCGATTTCCAGAGTTTTTAAGTGTGCAGATAGTTTCTCTCTTTCAGGTTTTTCTCCAATGATCAGTACTTCTGTTTTGTCCTGGTTTAATTGGAGGAAATTATGTGACATCCATACATTTATATCCGTAATACACTTGACAAGGCAGTCAATCAAGCAGTAGTCACTGGGTGTTACAGAAATATAGAGTTGGGTATCATCTGCGTAGCTATGGTAGCTAATGTTGTGCCTCCTGATGACACTGCCAAGGGGCAGCATGTACAGGCTGAAAAGTAGAGGTCCTAGGATCGATCCTTGGGGCACCCCACAGGTCATAGGGATCCTTCCTGAGCTATGGTCCCCGAGGGCAACGAAGAAATCACGACCGGTTAGATAGGTCCTAAGCCAATTAAGGACTGGACCGGAGAGGCCAACCCACTTCTCCAGTCTTTTGATGAGGATTGCATGATCTATAGTATCAAAGGCTGCACTCAGGTCCAGGAGGATGAGAACAGAGAGCTCTTTGGAGTCAGCATTAATTCTGAGGTCATTTACAACTTTGACTAATGCCGTCTCTGTGCTATGATGGGTGCGAAAGCCGGACTGGAAAAGGTCAAGGGTAGAACTTGTAGCTAGGAAATCATTAATCTGTTTGAAAACAATCTTTTCCAGAATTTTACTCAAGGGAGGTTGGAGATTGGTCTAAAATTGCTAAGAACTGAAGTGTCTAAGTTGTTGTTTTTTTCAGCACGGGTCTCACCAAAGCAGTTTTAAGTATTGGTGGGAAGACACCTGTAGATAGGGAGTCATTAACAATGGCTAAAATGTCATGGGATACAGAGTCAAAAATAGTTTTTTTTTTTAAAAATCGGTGGGGATGGGATCCAGCAGGCATGTGGAGGATTTGAGTTTGGATACTACTTTTCTCAACATCTCTGTGTCCACCAGTGTAAACAAGCTCATATATCCATTACATGAAGGAAGGGGATCTGTGAACAGAATGCATGGCCTTTCCTGGGTGATATTCCTTCTAATATTCATAATCTTATCTCTGAAGTAAGCTGCAAATTCCTCACATTTGGAGGTAGAGAGCAGGTTATCTGGTGTTTTTACAGCAGGGTTTATTAGGCTATCAATTGTTGAGAAGGGCACTCTTGAATTATTTCGGTTGATAGATATCAATTTTGAGAAGTGGTCTTTCCTTGCATTTCTTATTGCTTTATTAAAGGCAGAGAGATGTTCTTTGAGAATATCATGGTGGACCTGTAGCTTGGTTTTTCGCCATATACGCTCAGATCTTCTACAGGTTCTCTTTAGTTGATTTGTTTCATAGAGCTTTCCAAGGTTATACTAGTTTTGCTTTTTTCATTAGTTTTTATTTGTATATCGTTTTAACTTTTTGTTATCAATTTCAGTTTAGTTTTGATTTGTTTTAAAGCAGGTTTGCTAGTTTAGTTTAGTTTTTATTTTTTGAAAATGCTTAGTTTTAATTTAGTTTTTATTAGTTTCAGTATTAGTTTTAGTTTTTTTTTTCTTCTGTGCTAGCCTTGTCAGATAATCCTGATCTCGTGAGCTCACTTTGTTTCACTCCGTGTGAAACAAGCCATCTGGACCACGTCAGGTTACTTCTGCACAGGGGCACAGCTAAATAAAATGGATAGATTTCATATCCACCCAAAATACTAGGCTTATGTATGAAATGAAAAAGACTAAAACTAAGGAGATTTTCTCTATAATTTTAGTTTATTTTAGTTAGTTTTGTAAACACGCAATGCAGTTTTAATTAGTTATCGTTTTTTTGTTAAGTCTAGTTTTTATTTTTATTTCAGTTAACTAAAATGTTTTTTCACACCTAGTTTTCGTTTTTTAGTTAGTCTTCGTTAACTATAATAACCTTGGAGCTTTCTGATTGTCTGTGATCCTTTTCAGTTTAATAGGTGCTACAGAATCCAAGGATGCCCTTACTCTGGTGTTAAAGGTGGTTGCTAAGTCTTCAATCGTTCCTGACGGCCCCACTTCTGGAGTTGATAAATTGTTTGTGATCATTATTTCTCTAAAACTATCGGCTACTGCGGAGGTAAGATACCGTTTCTTGATAAAGAGCTCAGTGCTACTTTTGACTTTAGGAACCAATGCAGTGAAGAAGATACAGAAATGGTCGCTAATAGAGAAATGGAGCGAGGTCACTAATAGAGGAGACAGTGATAGTCAGGCCCTTAGTAATCACTAGATCAAGGGTGTGGCCGCGGTTGTGGGTTGGCTCAGTGATATGTTGGGTAAAATCCATGGAGTTTAGGAGGTTGATAAAGTCCCTGGCTTTCGAGTCCGCCTCAGTATCCACGTGTATGTTGAAATCTCCAGTGATGATAATCTTATCATAATTTGTATGGATGATGGACAGGAGTTCTGAAAATTCTGTAGAGAAGGCAGGACATTGTTTGGGAGGCCTATATACAGTTACTGCCAGAACTGGGGGCTGGCATTTTAAGACAATAGCGTGGTATTCAAAAGAGGTAAAATCATCACAGGAGATGGTCCTGCAGCTGAGGGCATCTGTAGCTATGGTGGCTGTTCCTCCACCTTTTTTCCCGCTTCTTATAGATTGAAAAAAGCTGTAGTTAGGAGGAGAGGCTTCGATGAGGGCTGCTGGTCCATTTATATTTAGCCAGGTTTCAGTTAGGAACATACAGTCTAATTTACCTTCACATATAAGATCATTAATGAGAAAAGTTTTGCTTGGTAGGGACCTGACATTCAGGATCGCCATTGAAATAGCTTCCGGAGAAAAGGGCTGGCTCGCCTGTCTAGTAGGCCTGGATGGTATATTCACTGGAACAGATATCAGGTTTTTCATATTAGATCCACCTGACTGTTTCCTTATGGTAATAGGGGTGCGGTCAGAGATAATTTGCTGAATGGCATATTCAGGTGGGCAGAATTTGTTTATAGAAAAATAAAAGTCACTATGCCAGGTCTCCGTGAGGGGCAGGGAGTCCAGGGCTATGGTGATAAAGCGCTGGTGAGATGGAGCTGGTGTAGCCCGAACCGTATTGGAGCGGCGAATTTGAACTGGACCGAGGCTGTTAATCCTAGGAGCGTTGGACCTACAGCCAGGGGCAGACCGTCAGTAGGAGTGGCTAGCAAGGTGGTGGGACAGATTTGCGGCCAGGACTTTGATACCCCTCCGATTGGGATGGAGGTTGTCATGTTTATAAAGCGATTCCACCTTCCAGAAGGTATCGAAATGGCTAACATAGCCATGGCCACAGGCACGGCTAAAGTTACGTAGCCATTGGTCCATACTGTAAAGGCGGCTGAATCTTTCTGAGCCACAGCGGAGAATGGGGATTGGACCAGAGAAAATGCAGGATTTTCCCAAACTTTCGATCAGCTGTACCAGGTGTTCGTAGCGCTGGTGAATGAGGACTGATTGGTTGCAGCTGGGAGACCGAACATCGTTGGTGCCAACATGGACGATTACTGAGTGGGCAGATGGATAGCGCTCAACGATGGATGGAATAAATTTAATTAAGTCATAGATTTTAGCGCCAGAATAAGAATAGCAGATGGCATTTGGGACGGATAAAAATCTCATGATGGAATCTCCTACAATGATGTACTCTGGGCTGGGTAAAACAATAGGTGGAGAGGCTTGGACGACCAGGGGGGCGTCATTCCGGCGGGGCAGTGGCTGAGAGTTTACAGGGCCAAGGGGAGAGGAGATTCGGCAACGTTTAGTGGTGGAAACTGGGGACAGCGGGGAATTTGGTCTCTTACGGGACTTTGATGATATCTTGAGGCCTGCCCGAACGGGCTGAAGTCCCGGGCTAGCGTTAGTTGGTTGACTAGCCGCTAGGCTAGCCGGCTGGTTAGCTTTAGGTGGCTGGGAGCTAATGGCTGTTGACACAGGCATTGTAGGTGGCGAAGACCCCCCCTTCACGACCGACGCCCAGGAGACCGAGTTGTCAACAATCCCGAGGATGACTGGGAGCGAGTGCCGATTTCCTGGGCCCGACACAGCCGTGCTGCACAACCGAGGATGATGAGCCGAGCAGGAGTGGAGGAGGCCACAGCGTCATCTGGTTCCTGAAGTGATCCATAGAGGTTGGAATAGTGGAGTGGGTCGTGGTCGTTGTCGTTGAAAAGAGGCATAGTTAGCCGTCTTGTAGTCTTCGGCACAGTGTTCCAGGACTCCGAGGTGGGGGTGGCTGCGGAGATGTCACCGATGAGCGGCTCGGATACTTCCATGCCAGCTTGCCGGAGCCGGGAGACGATCTTGGACTGGCGGAGCAGGAGGTCATGTATGAGCTTCTCCAGGGACAGGAGCTTGTCTTTGAGGCCTGGCAGTTCATCGGGGGCCATGTCAGGGCTGGTGACGTGAGTATGCTTTTCCAGATATGGGCCCGCTGCGATGGTAGGGTTTCCAAGTAAGCTCTGTTTGGTGACTCTGGTGAGCAGGGAGGGTTACCGGTTTGTAATTTGAAATGTAATTTGAAATCCAGGCGTCGGATCTCTCAGTAGCTTTTCTGAGTTAAAAATACAATTGTGGGAAAACGATTGCCCAGAGTAATTTCCGAAAATATAATTCAGAACACGATTAAAACTGGATTAAAACGACAAACTTTTGCGAGAGCTGCCGCTTGAGCTGCCGCTTGAAAACGTGACGTAACTTCCGTGTATGCGCGATAAATGGCCCAACCAGAATTGCAAAATGCTCAAGTACACAGCTTGATCTTGTATTTGCCAACAAACCTGAAAGGATAACAAAAACTTACAACCTGATCACCGGTCTGTCTGATCAAAATTTAACCCTGGTGGCAAGGAAACTAACTAAATACAGATTTCGGAACATTGTGAAATCACCACACGACTCAAATATCTTCTGTATACCTTAAAGCAAACAAGGCATGTTTGAAAATGAAATAAATCATATGAATTGGGGTGACTATCCTCTGAAAACTTGGAGCATAGCTTCCAGTTATTCTCAGCAAAGATCAGTAGGACATGAAGGACATGTTTGCTGTTGAAATGCAGAAAAAGAAGAAAAATAAAGTAAACCTGCCTTGGTTCAATGAAAATCTATGGCAGCTGATGAAAAGCAGAGACTCCGCCTTAAGGAAAGCCATTAAGACCAAAAGAGATGCAGATATTCTACTTTTTAAAGGATTAAGGAATAAAATGATTAAGGAATTGAGACTAGCCAAGTCAAGCTTTTATCTCAAACTCCTAAAAGATGCCAAAGGTAATAGTAAGGAAATATGGAAAAATATTAATACTCTGACTGGGAGAACTAAACATCCCCTAGGGGATATCCAGCTCATAGTCCAAGGCAAGACAATAGAAGACAATGCCACAATGGCTTCCACATTTAATTGTTTTTTTATTGAATCTGTCCAGGAGCTGGGACAAAATTTTTAAATCAGGGAAAAGACTGAATTGCATCTGGATGCTGTAGAACAGGGTCTAAACCTAAACACAGTCACTGAACAAGAAGTCGGGAAAAAGATTTGCTCCTTAAGAAACTCAGAAAGTAGAGATGCTTTTCATATAGATACATTGTTTATTAAAACACATTCGGATGCTCTAACTCCCCCTATTGCTCACTTAGTGAATCTCTCTCTCGCACACAGTTTCTTTCCAAATGTCTGGAAACAGGTAATTGTTACTCCCATCTTCAAGGCTGGAAACAGACATGAAGTCAGCAATTATAGACCTATAAGCATACTGCCAATACTATCGAAGGTTGCAGAGAAAGTTGTCATAGAACAGCTGACAACACATCTTAATAGCTGCAGCCCTGGTCTAAATCCTGTACAGTTTGGCTTCAGAAAACACTACTCTACGGAAACGTCTATCTTACACCTCACAGAGCAAATCAGATCTAAGCTTGACAAAGGTGGAGTTGTTGCTGTTTTCTTAGACCTGCGTAAAGCTTTTGACACTGTTTACCATGATGTTCTCATATCTAAACTCTCCAACTTATATTTTTCCTCTAAAACACTAGCATGGATGTCATCATACCTCTCCAATAGAATGCAGTGTGTTAAAATCAAAGATGTGTGTTCCAACTATTTGAGGTGCACAACAGGTGTACCTCAAGGATCTGTGTTGGGTCCACTACTCTTCAGTCTCCACATCAATGACCTTCCTCAGTACTGTCATGGAGGAGACGTACACTTATATGCGGATGACACTGTAATATACACACACGGTGCATCAGCTCCACTTGCAGCCGAGAAGCTAACCAATGCTTTGAAGGGGGTAGTTGAGTGACTAGACCAATCGTGTCTTACTCTGAATGTTAGCAAGACAAAAGCTATGTTTTTTTCTAAAACCAACTTAAAAACGGCAAATGTAAATATTTATATTAAGGGTGAACAAATTGACATTGTGACTGATTTTAAATATCTTGGTGTCTTATTAGATACAAATCTTAATTTCAAGAAAGACATCAGAAAAAAATGACGCACACCATCAAACGTAACCTGGCAAATTTTAGACATATTAGACCCTCTCTCACTACAGAGGCAGCCAAGACCTTTCTGCATGCCCTCATTTTCTCACTCATATCGTACTGCATCACGATCTGGGGACAGGCCAATCCCACAACAATAAGGCCCTTAGAATCACTGTATAAGCAGGCCGTAAAAATCTTTGACAAAAAGCCACTAAGATTTAGTATTTAGCCACTAGTATTTCATCAATGTGAAATACTACACAGACATAATATCCTAAATTTTGACAATTTTAGAATATTCTCAAATCTGTGTATAGTGTACAGAATCTTACATGGCTTGGCTCCCTCCTGTCTGGACAAGTTTGTCTGTTATCGTAGCTCTGTACGATCTACAAGAATAGCTTCTGTACATGACTGCACTTTACCCTTTCGCCGCTCAGCTTTTGGGCAAGTAGCTTTCTCCATTAAAGCCAGTACACAATGGAATGCCATTACTGATGACATAAAGATTAGCGGTTCTTTTAGCAGCTTTAAAACCAACCTAAAAAGTAATCTTAAATCTACTCAACACTGCAATCACTAATCAGTTAGGTGGGTTTGTGAATGAGTGTGGTTGTGTGACTGGACGTGCTGCTATGACTGATGAATGTGAAAGAGTGAGTGTCTTAATGTAATGCCAAGTCATCTGTATTGTACTTTGTTTACTTATTTATGTTTGTTGTTTTTATCTGTTACCTGTTTACAGGGACTGCAGATGCAAATTAACCTAAGGCTAACTCTGGTGCGATGCATCAAATGTTTTTACATTTATGTTTTAATTGCACATAAAATTGAAAAATGAAAAAAAAAAAAATATGAAAATGAACAGTGATGAAGAGAGGGACAACGATGGACAGACCGACAGGAGCAGTGGCACTCAGATCCATACTACAAATCCAGCTGGACCTCATGGTACAGTATATTAGTTCACTGTTAACAGATTTCTATATTACAACATGGCTTTCATGTTCTCAGATATTGGCTAGTGTAGCCTGTGGAGTTGGGTTCTTACTGTAGCCTACATGTTCAGAATTGTGCATGGTTTAGGCTGATGTTGAAGTTAATGCAAGGTGCTTCACACTAGGCTGTGAGTGGGTGAATGGGATTTGAGTAAGACAGTTGAATTGTTTAGTTAGTACTGATACAGTAGTAAATGAATTGCCCTAATTGCCTCTTTTCTCTCATTTCAGAAGTATCGAAATATAAAACTGATGGACTGATGCAGCCACATCTGAACGCCTTTCCACAAACCTTATGGGGAGGGGCAAGAAGATCTTTCCACAGTGAGTGGTATAAAGAGCATCCCTGGTTGGAATATTCTCAATCCAAGAATGCAGCATACTGCTTTGTATGCACACATTTTGCCTTTTCAAATGCCCCTAAGAGTATTTACGTATCTCATCATCATCATCTTCATCCGCTTATCCAGGGTCGGGTCGCGGAGGCAGCAGCTCCAGCAGGGGGCCCCAGACATCCCTTTCCCTAGCAGCATCAACCAGCTCTGCCTGGGGAATCTTTAGCCGCTCACAGGCCAGTCCGGAGATGTAGTCCCGCCACCTAGTCCTGGGTCTACCCCGCGGCCTCCTCCCAGCCGGACACGCCTGGAACACCTCCCTAGGGAGGCGCCCAGGAGGCATCCTCACTAGATGCCCGAACCACCTCAACTGGCTCCTTTCGACGCAAAGGAGCAGCGGCTCTACTCCGAGTCTCTCCCGGATGACTGAACTTCTCACCCGATCTCTCAGGGAGACCCCAGCCACCCTCCGGAGAAAACTCATTTTGGCCGCTTGTATCCGTGATCTCGTTCTTTCGGTCATGACCCATCCTTCATGACCATAGGTGAGGGTGGGGAAGAAGATAGACCGGTAGATCGAGAGCTTTGCCTTTTGGCTCAGCTCTCTTTTCGTCACAACAGTGCGGTAAAGCGACTGCAGAACCGCACCAGCTGCTCCGATTCTCCGGCCAAACTCCCTCTCCATGGTTCCCTCACTCGTGAACAAGACCCCCAGATACTTGAACTCCTTCACTTGGGGTAAGGACTCATTTCCTACTCGGAGCGGACAGGCCACCGGTTTCCTGCTGAGAACCATGGCCTCAGATTTAGAAGTGCTTATTCTCATCCCAGCCGCTTCACACTCAGTTGCGAACCTATCCAGAGAGTGCTGGAGGTCGCAGGCAGCTGATGCCATCAGGACCACATCATCTGCAAAAAGCAGTGACGTGATCCCCAGCTCACCGAACTGCAAACCCACCTCCCCCCGGCTACGCCTCGATATCCTGTCCATGAAAATCACAAACAGGATTGGTGACAAAGCGCAGCCCTGGCGGAGGCCAACACCCACCGGAAAGGAAGACGACTTACTGCCGAGGACCCGGACACAGCTCTCGCTCTGGGTGTACAGGGATTGGATGGCCCTAAGTAGAGACCCCCTCACCCCATACTCCCGCATAACCCTCCACAAGACCTCTCGAGGGACCCGGTCGTAAGCCTTCTCCAAGTCCACAAAACACATGTAGACAGGTTGGGCAAACTCCCAAGCCCCCTCCAAGATCCTTGCGAGAGTGAAGAGCTGGTCGGTAGTTCCACGACCAGGACGAAATCCGCATTGTTCCTCTTCGATCTGAGGTTCGATGATCGGCCGGACCCTCCTTTCCAGCACCTTGGAGTAAACTTTCCCTGGGAGGCTGAGTAATGTGATGCCTCTATAATTCGCACACACCCTCTGGTCCCCTTTTTTGAATATTGGGACCACCACCCCAGTCTGCCACTCCTTCGGCACTGACCCAGACTTCCACGCAATGTTACAGTTTTTTTGCGTATCTGAAAATGGATATTCCAATTGGGAAAAGGCCACTTTTCGGGATAGTGGGTTTAATGTACATGCTAAGTCAGAGACGCATGTGAATGCAATGATTTCAGGGGGTGAATACAAAAGAATGGCCTACTGGAACCTCTTGCCACCCTTTTGCCACCCCAGGTAAAACTTTCTAGAACCGCCACTGCTCCCTGTCCTTTGACATTCGCTACCAGCAAACAGACAGCTAGGTCTATTTGCATGTCAATGTAAACCCGTGGGGGTTGGGGAGGGCTACAAGGTATGGCTTTTGGTTAGCCTACAGCCCTATCAAGAAATGTTAGTTCTGCTTCATTCCCACAGCAATTTTCTGTAGGGAGGCTTTAGTGGCTATCAACCTCAAGTACAAGCATGGTATGAGGTGGAGAAGGACAAGCTATTCTCTCTGAGCTAAGGCAGGTTAGCAAGGTAGCTATCACTGCTGATGGCTGGACAGCCGTCAGTCAGGACCACTCCCTTACTGTAACTGTGCACTACGTCTGGGAAGGTCAGATGAAAGAGAAGGTCCTCAAGACGAGAGCCGTGTACGAGGCACAGTGGTGTGGATGAAGAGGTCCCACATGGCCAAAGTGGTCTTGAAGGAGAAGCAGCAACTGCTCAGTGAGATCACATCTCAGTACATTCTTTTGATTATAGATACATGATTGAAAAATGAATGATATTAAAGTGTAATGCTAATTTAATATTGTTTTTTGAATCATGCTTTTTATTATTTTGTCATTAAAGATAACAGCAACATACAATATGTTATTCACTCAAACAGTTAGGCTATATGAAAATTAATGCTAGTAAATTGATATATTTTGGGTGACTTATTTTGTTTGTGTGTGTTTTCCTGTCAGGTATGCCCATCCACATGCTCATCTTGGATGTCAGGACGAGGTGGAATTCTCTCTTTCTCACGTTTGAGAGATTCTTTGAGCAGTTCCCCGCCATCCAAGCTGCTCTTATGGACCCACGGCTCAGGAAGCAGGTGGAGAAGGACAGAGTCAACATGGACAAGAGCATGGACACAGGGGACTTCAGGAAGGCAGAGGAGTTTGTGGAGCTGATGCGTGTGCTGCACACATCCACACTCTGTGTCTCCAGTGAAAGAAACCCAACCTGTGGCCAGATCATTCCAATCCTCCAAAAGTTGCAGGCCCATTACATTGTGCGCCAGGGGGACTCTGCCCAGCTAGCAGATCATCAGTGGGCAGCCCGCTGACGACGGCGGGAGCCGCGGCGGCCCCGCTACGGCGTGATTAGTGGCTACCGAGCGGCTCGTTGGCAGGCCGTTGGCGTTTGCCGCTGGCGCTACTAGCGGTCCTCCGTCAGTGCGTTGGTGGCTTGCTGCTCACACTGCACCACCCTCCCCATACACTGCATGCTAATGCGCTCTATACCTTGCTATGCTAATGCATGTAATATTGCTAATGATGCATGCAATAAATGAGAACAGATGTGTGAACTTTTTTTAATTTTATTTAAAGTAGCACATCAATATAACACAGATTAATGCAATACTCGTAAGAGGAGACAGGTAATACTCGTAAAAGGAGACGGGTACAGTAAAGAACATTTTCAAAAGCAGCATAACGAACATGCAGTGCATAACTATCAGCATACATATAGTACACTATGAACAGCATATGACATTATGGAGATGGACACTAGACATATGGTAGGCTATATAAATACTCTAGACAGATAACATCCAGTTGAATGCAAAGGTGTCCAATCTTTTGACTGGAACTGTAACTGTACACAACTGTGCACACAACTCAGGTGTAGAGTAGTCTGATGGCTGTACAACAAAAGCAGAATAAACTGGGGGGTTGTGTGTAGCCTCAGGAGACCATGCAAGCTCACATTCTGTTTCTCTCCAAATGTCAGTCTGGACAAGCTTGATAGAAATGCATTTGTGTGCGAACAGAATTAAGTCAGATTAAGTCACAATTTTGACAACTGTGCCTTTAGGCCCCCTCACCTCCACAATGCGTTTAACTACATACTCCAACGATGGGCCCCCAAGACATCATGGACGATCTAAAACACAGAATTCAAAATAAATTTGACTTTGTACATGGCTGAAAGAATTGGTCTTTGATAAGTATATATAACTAGAAAGTACATTTCCTGGAGAAAATGTGAGGTGGGCTAGCTGCTGCAGCTGTATGTAACAGCTACTGCTAGAACTACTATGGACCAGGCAATCTCCATGCACCCGCCGGCGAAGGCCGTGCATCTCTAGCCCACTCAGGGGCTGAGTTGTGGGGTCTGTGGTGTGGACAGTGGCGTGGTGGTGAGACTCCGCCCCCTCAGGTCAGAAGTGGTCGAGGACAGTGTACCCCTCTCCGGGCCACCTACCTGACTGAATGAAGACCTCCGGGCAGTCTCCTTGCACCCACTGGTGAAGACTGTGTGTCTCTAGCTCAATCAGGGGCTGAGTTGTGGGGTCTGTGGTGTGGTGGCGAGACTCCGCCCGCTTGGTTCAGAGCCAGGCATGAACAGTGTAGGCCGCACCGGGCTATCCACCTGCCTTCACCAGTGAAGACCGTGTCTCTCCAGCCAACTCAAGGGCTGAGTTGTGGTGTCCGTAGCATGTTCAGTGGCATGGTGGCGAGACTCCGCCCCCTTGGGTCACAGCCGGTCGTGGACAGTGTAGGCCATGCCGGGCTACCCACCTGCCTTCACCAGTGAAGACTGTGTGTCTCTAGCCCACCCCGGGCCGAGCAGTAGCTGTGGAGGTGTTGTATGGAAGTTGAGGTTAGAAGCAGTAGCAGTGAAAAGCAGTAGGTGTTTGTTATAAGTACTGCTAGTACTACACTCAAAAATAGATTAGACCACTCATCATAACTCATAGTTTTATAGTTCTGAAAGTGTCATTCTGAATATTTCTTTGAATATATTATATTATAATATATTTAGAAAGAAAGAAAGAAAGAAAGAAAGAGGAAGGAAGGAAGGAAGGAAAGGAGGAAAGAGAGAAGGATGGATGGAAGGAAGGAAGGAGGGAAGGATGAATGAATATGAATGCTACCAGAGTAGTCATAAAAGGGTGCCTGTACAGAGAGCCTGCACATGTCCCCAAATTCAAATCCCAACTGACACTGTGAGCATCCTCTCATTCACTTCAATGGAAAGGCATGTTGCTTCAGACAGCTCTCTCAAAAAGGTCACAGCCTAGATATTAGGCTGTGATATGTCAGTGTATCTTAAAAACTGTAGGCATGGCGACGAGTTAGAAAAAGGGTAAAAAATGCAAAATTAGCAGCTCAAAAGGTAGACTGTGGGCCCGTACGTTTCAAAGGAGAGCGCAGTTGCCGAACAAATCATCATGTAGGACAGTGTACCCCTCTCCGGGCCACCTACCCGCCCGCACCAGTGAAGACCATGTGTCTCTAGCCCAATCGGGCTGAGTTGTGGGGCCCGTGGCGTGGATAGTGGCGTGGTGGTGAGACTCCGCCCCCTCAGGTCAGAGGTTGTGGGGGGCAGGTCAGTGATTGCCAGGTCATCCCCATGCACCCCTCATTGGAGACCAAGATGGATTGATGGATGGATGGATGGATGGATGAAAGAAAGAAAGAAAGAAAGAAAGAAAGAAAGAAAGAAAGAAAGAAAGAAAGAAAGAAAGAAAGAAAGAAAGAAAGAAAGAGAAAGAAAGAAAGATGGATGGATGGATGGATGGATGGATGAAAGAAAGAAAGAAAGAAAGAAAGAAAGAAAGATGGATGGATGGATGGATGAAAGAAAGAAAGATGGATGGATGGATGAAAGAAAGATGGATGAAAGAAAGATGGATGAAAGAAAGGATGGATGGATGAAAGAAAGAAGGATGGATGGATGAAAGAATGGATGGATGGATGAAAGAAAGAAGGATGGATGGATGAAAGAATGGATGGATGGATAGATGGATGGATGAAAGAAAGAAAGAAGGATGGAAGGAAGGAAAGATGGGAGGAAGGAAAGAAGGAAGGATGGAAGGAAAGAAAGATGGATGGATGGAAGAAAGAAAGAAGGATGGATGGATGAAAGAAAGGATGAAAGAAAGAAAGAAGGATGGATGGATGAAAGAAAGAAAGATGGATGAAAGAAAGAAAGATGGATGAAAGAATGGATGGATGGATGGATGGATGAAAGAAAGGAAGGAAAGAAAGATGGAAGGAAGGAAAGAAGGATGGAAGAAAGGAAAGAATGGAAGGATGGATGAAAGTAAAGAAAGGAAGGATGGAAGGAAAGAAGGATGGAAGGATGGATGGAAGGAAGGAAAGGAAGGATGGAAGGATGGAAGGAAGGAAAGAAAGAAAGAAAGAAAGAAAGGAAAGATGGGTGGAAGGAAGGAAGGAAGGAAGGAAAGAAGAAAGGAAGGAATGAATATGAATGCTACCGTAGTCATAAAAGGGTGCCTGTACAGAGAGCCTGCACGTGTCCCCAAATTCAAATCCCAACTGACACTGTGAGCATCCTCTCATTCACTTCAATGGAAAGGCATTTTGGCTTCAGACAGCTCTCTCTCAAAAAGTATAAAGGTCACAGCCTAGATATTGACACCGTAGGAATCCTGAGAAAATGCTGAACATTTAAGGCTATGATATGTCCGTGTAGCTTAAAAAC
Source organism: Borostomias antarcticus (assembly GCF_949987555.1). Classification (NCBI taxonomy): domain Eukaryota; kingdom Metazoa; phylum Chordata; class Actinopteri; order Stomiiformes; family Stomiidae; genus Borostomias; species Borostomias antarcticus. The sequence continues at coordinate 8,040,516 of NC_140252.1, forward strand.
TGTAGGCATGGCGACGAGTTAGAAAAAGAGTAAAAATGCAAAATTAGCAGCTCAAAAGGTAGAGTGTGGGCCCATACGTTTCAATGGAGCGCAGTTGCTGAACAAATCATCATACACCGAAAACTATAAGTCACACGGCTTAGATACTTACATTGTACGAATCAGCACAGTTATGGGAACGTTTCGATATATAATGTGTATGAGCTGTTAAAACTGTAGGCATAGTGACAAGTTAGAAAAAGAGTAAAAATGCAAAATTAGTAGCTCAAAAGCTAGAGTGCGTTGCCATACGTTTCAATGAGGAGAGCAGTTGCCGAACAAATCGTCATACAGCGTCACACTGCTTAGATACTTGCATTGTACGAATCAGCACAGTTGTGTGAACATTTTGATGTATAATATGTGTGTGAGCTTTCAAAACTGTAGAAGTGCCAGCAGTTTACAAAATGTGTGAATATTTTCAAAGCAACTGCTGCCACCACTCTAAAAACAAAGTTTCTGAACATTCCAAAAGCAGTTTCAAGCAGTTTCAATGGGACAAAAAATAGTTTTAAAAGTTAAATTTCTTAAAAACTATAACAAATATCAAAAATCTGAATGGATCCGTTCAAGAGCTAAACATTATGAACATTTTAAAGTTTGAATGAAGTTTCTAGGACAAAGTATGAAGAACTAGTTAAGGTTCAAAAAAGTGGGGAGAATAATAATAAAGAAAGAAAGAAAGAAATAGTGGGAATATCACAAGTTGGGCTAGCTTCTGCAAGCTAGCCCACCTAATTATTCCGCCCCCTCAGGTCAGAGGTTGTGGGGGGCAGGTCAGTGATTGCCAGGCCATCCCCATGCACCCCTCATTGGAGACCATGGCCCAATCCCAAACCACCCCCTACCCACTCCGCCACCGAGTGTCCCTCCAAATGAAGTGTCACTCGCAGCTGTGGAGGGCACTCTCAATCGAGGGGGAGGGTATATAAACGGAAAGCCAAATGTGGGACGGACTCCCTACTCCACCGGAACCGACTGGGACAGGGCCGTCACCATGGCATGTTTAGTTGATTTATGGGAAAATGTTGATTCACCAGTGAAGACTGTGTGTCTCTAGCCCACCCCGGGCCGAGCAGTAGCTGTGGAGGTGTTGTATGGAAGTTGAGGTTAGAAGCAGTAGCAGTGAAAAGCAGTAGGTGTTTGTTATAAGTACTGCTAGTACTACACTCAAAAATAGATTAGACCACTCATCATAACTCATAGTTTTATAGTTCTGAAAGAGTGTCATTCTGAATATTTCTTTGAATATAAGAAAGAAAGAAAGAAAGAAAGAAAGAGAGAGAGAGAGAGAGAGAGAGAGAGAGAGAGAGAGAGAGAAAAAGAAAGAAAGAAAGAAAGAAAGAAAGAAAGAAAGAAAGAAAAATAAATAGTGGGAATATCATCTGCAAGCTAGCCCACTTAATTAAAAAAATGTGAACAGGTCAGAAAAAACAAACACCAACCATAAGAACTGGCGTCGCATGCTGTGGTTTGTGGACGATGTGGCGTGGAGTCCCATGTTCGGGCCCCAAGGTAGGTGGTCTAAAATAAGATTGAAAATAATATTAAGATAAAGTCTAGACCAAGTGCCCGGCTATAGAGTACCTGGTCTGCACGTATTCATGGGTTTCAAATGTATTCCTAGACCTGCCGGACCAACACAGGTGTTTCAAATTAATGAATTAGATTCTAGGCAGTCGAGTCAATCAGATAAATTGAAACACCTGTGTTGGTCCCCAATATGGCAGGTCTAGGACTACATTTGATACCCATGCATATGCTGGTCTGTGCTAATCTTCACTGTTCTGTGCTAGTATAACAGTAGCATCCTGGTCCTCCAGCGCTGATGTGCTACTCAGAGGGGGTTAAAATCTCGGCTGCCTGCCGACGGCTATACACTACAGTTCCTCCAGCGGCATTCCGCCAGAAAAAGCTAGCGCACACCACATAAACCTTCATGGAATGTCTGGAAATAAAAAGACCATGGAAACAGGTTCTCTTTCTCCAAACTTATCATTTACTTGTAATTTTTCACTGGAATAAACAAATAAACAATGGACTTGTTACTCCATAAATGAATAAAATCAATAAATAATCCATCTCATGAAGTGTATCAAGCTATGAACAAGATATCTGATAGCAAAGCCGGTGGTCTTGACCACATCTCAGCAGAACCAACTAGGATGGGAACTGGCGTGGATAACGTGGCTGGTGTGTGCTTCTCTTTTCTGAAAAATACAAAACAGAGAAACAACATTAATGATCAATTAGATTTATAAAGCGCCTTTCAAGACACCCAAGGACGCTTTACAAGAACAGAGAAGACCAATGAGACAAAACAACAGGCAGGACTAACAACACAGGTTAAGCTAACTGAGTAGGTAAACTGGCCAACTATGGGCCAAAGGCCTGGGCACACACACACACGCACACACACACACACACACACACACACACACACACACACACACACACACACACGTGTGCATACTCTAGTAGAGCACTGGCAAAACAGACATTCACTGGCAAAATGACGTTAATCATTAGGCCTACTTTAGATTTGGTGTTGACTGAAAAAAGAAGTCGGCGCACTTTGGAGAAGCACAGCCGCGCCTAGGCCGGATTCATAGTCGACGCAAACTACATAAGCACAAGCAACGCAAGCTTCCCAAGGCCACGCAAGATGTAGTGCGCACCAATGATGTTTCCATGACGATGGCTGTAAACGGGAGTAGACCGGCTTGAGATGTAAACAAGACGTAAACATGGAGATGTTACAACGCCTGTTGCTCATAGCACTAGTGCTTATTCATGTCTCTTGTCCTCTTATTTCGGTTATTAGGTGGGCTAGCTTGCAAAAGCTAGCCCAACTTGTGATATTCCCACTATTTCTTTCTTTATTATTCTCCCCCTTTTTTGTCTCCTTTATAACTTCTTCATACTTTGTGCTAGAAACTTCATTCAAACTTTAAAATGTTCACGATGTTTAGCTCTTTAACGGATGTATTCAGATTTTTGATATTTTTTATAGTTTTTTAGTCATTTAACTTTTAATAGTCATTTTTGTGCCATTGAAACTGCTGGTGGAATGTTCAGTATCATTATGTTTTTAGAGTGGTGGCAGCTGTTGCTTTTAAAATATTTACACATTTTGTAAACTGCTGGCACTCCTACAGTTTTGAAAGCTCACACACGTATTATACATCAAAACTTTCACACAACTGTGCTGATTCGTACAATGTAAGTATCTAAGCCGTGTGACTTATAATTTTCGCTGTATGACGATTTGTTTGGCAACTGCGCTCTCCATTGAAACGTATGGGCCCACACTCTACCTTTTGAGCTGCTAATTTTGCATTTTTACCCTTTTTCTAACTCGTCGCCATGCCTACAGTTTTTAAGCTACACGGACATATCATAGCCTTAAATGTTCAGCATTTTCTCAGGATTCATACGGTGTCAAAATCTAGGCTGGCACCTTTATACTTTTTGAGAGAGAGCTGTCTGAAGCCAACATGCCTTTCCATTGAAGTGAATGAGAGGATGCTCAGTGTCAGTTGGGATTTGAATTTGGGGACACGTGCATGCTCTCTGTACAGGCACCCTTTATTGACTACTGTGGTAGCATTCATATTCATTCATTCCTTCCTTCCATCCATCCATCCATCCATCCATCCTTCCTTCCTTACTTCCTTCTTTCCTTCCTTCCATCCTTCCATCCTTCCATCCTTCCTTCCATCCTTCCATCCTTCCTTCCATTACTTCCTTCCTTCTTGCTTTCTTTCCTTCCTTCCCTTCCTTCTTTCTTTCTTTCCTTCCTTCCTTCCTTCCTTCCTTCCATCCTTCCTTCCTTCCATCCTTCCCTTCCTTCCATCCTTCCTTCTCTCCTTCCTTCCATCCTTCCCTTCCTTCCTTCCATCCTTCCTTCCTTCCTTCTTTCTTTCCTTCCTTCCTTCCTTCCATCCTTCCTTCCTTCCTTCCTTCCTTCCTTCCATCCATCCATCCATCCTTCCCTTCCTTCCATCCTTCTTTCTTTCCTTCCTTCCATCCTTCCTTCCTCCTTTCTTTCCTTCCTTCCTCCTTTCTTTCCTTCCTTCCATCCATCCTTCCATCCATCCATCCTTCCTTCTTCCTTTCCTTCGATCCTTCATTCCTTTCCTTTCCTTCCTTCCATCCTTCCTTCCATCCTTCCTTCCCTTACTTCCATCCTTCCTTCTTTCTTTCCTTCCTTCCTTCCTTTCCTTCCTTTCCTTCCTTCCATCCTTCCATCCTTCCTTCCATCCTTCCCTTCCTTCTTTCTTTCCTTCCTTCCATCCTTCCTTCCTTTTCTTCCTTCCTTCCATCTTTCCTTCCATCCTTTCCTTCCTTCCTTCTTTCCTTCCTTCCTTCCTTCCTTCCTTCCATCCTTCCATTCCTTCCTTCCTTCTTGCTTTCTTTCTTTCCTTGCTTTCCTTCCTTCCATCCTTCCCTTCCTTCTTTCTTTCCTTCCTTCCTTCCCTTCCTTCCTTCCTCCCATCCCTTCCTTCCTTCCATCCTTCCTTCCATCCTTCCTTCCTTCCATCCTTCCTTCCTTCCTTCCTTCCTTCCATCCTTCTTTCTTTCCTAACTTCCTTCCTTCCATCCTTCCTTCCTCCTTTCTTTCCTTCCTTCCATCCTTCCTTCCTTCCTTTCATCCTTCCTTCCTTCCTTTCCTTTCTTTCCTTCCTTCCATCCTTCCTTCCATCCATACTTCCTTTCTTCCCTTCCTTCCATCCTTCTTTCTTTCCTTCCTTCCTTCCATCCTTCCTTCCTCCTTTCTTTCCTTCCTTCCTTCCATCCTTCCTTCCTTCCTTCCTTCTTTCTTTCCTTCCTTTCATCCTTCCTTCCTTTCCTTCCTTCCATCCTTTCCTTTCTTCCTTTCATCCTTCCTTTCCTTTCTTCCTTCCTTCCATCCTTCCTTCCTTCCTTCCTTCCATCCTTCTTTCTTTCCTTCCTTCCTTCCATCCTTCCTTCCTCCTTTCTTTCCTTCCTTCCATCCTTCCTTCCTTCTTTCTTTCCTTTCATCCTTCCTTTCCTTTCTTTCCTTCCTTCCTTCCATCCATCCATCCATCCATCCTTCCTTCCCTTCCTTCCATCCTTCTTTCTTTCCTTCCTTCCATCCTTCCTTCCTTCTTTCCTTCCTTTCATCCTTCCTTCCTTTCCTTCCTTCCAACCTTCCTTCCTTTCCTTTCTTCCTTCCATCCTTCCTTCCTTCCATCCTTCCTTCCCTTCCTTCCATCCTTCTTTCTTTCCTTCCTTCCATCCTTCCTCCTTTCTTTCCTTCCTTCCATCCTTCCTTCTTTCTTTCCTTCCTTTCATTCTTCCTTCCTTCCTTTCCTTCCTTTCTTTCCTTCCATCCTTCCTTCCTTTCATCCTTCCTCCCTTCCTTTCATCCTTCCTCCCTTCCTTTCCTTCCTTCCCTTCCTTCCTTCTTTCCTTCCTTCCATTCCTTCCTTTCCTTCCATCCTTCCTTCCTTCCATCCTTCCTTCAATCCTTCCTTTCCTTCCTTCCTTCCTTCCTTCCTTCCATCCTTCCTTTCCTTCCATTCTTCCATCCTTCCATCCTTCCTTTCCTTCCTTCCATCCTTCCCTTCCTTCCTTCCTTCCTTCCATCCTTCCTTCCTTTCCTTCCTTTCCTTCCATCCTTCCTTCCTTTCATCCTTCCTTTCCTTCCTTTCCTTCCTTCCATCCTTCCTTCCCTTCCTTCCTTCCTTCCTTTCATCCTTCCTTTCCTTCCTTCCATCCTTCCTTCCTTTCATCCTTCCTTCCTTTCCTTCCTTTCCTTCCATCCTTCCCTTCCTTCCTTCTTTCTTTCCTTCCTTCCTTCCTTTCCTTTCCTTCCTTCCTTTCATCCTTCCTTCCTTTCCTTCCTTCCTTCCTTTCATCCTTCCTTCCTTTCCTTCCATCCTTCCCTTCCTTCTTTCTTTCCTTCCTTCCTTCCTTTCCTTCCATCCTTCCTTCCTTCCCTTCCTTCCTTCTTTCTTTCCTTCCTTCCTTTCCTTCCTTCCTTCCTTCCATTCCTTCCTTCCTTCCTTCCATCCTTCCTTCCTTCCATCCTTCCTTCCATCCTTCCTTTCCTTCCTTCCTTTCCTTCCATCCTTCCATCCTTCCTTCCATCCTTCCATCCTTTCTTTCTTCCTTCCTTTCTTTCTTTCTTTCTTTCTTCCTTCCATATATTCAAAGAAATATTCAGAATGACACTCTTTTTCAGGCTGCAAACTCATTAATATATTTTCTCCTCTTTCAGCTATTGAACTCAATAAAACTATGAGTTATGATGAGTGGTCTTATCTATTTTTGAGTGTAGTACTAGCAGTACTTATAACAAACACCTACTGCAACACCTCCACAGCTGCTGCTCCGCCCGGGGTGGGCTATAGACACATGGTCTCAATGAGGGGTGCATGGGGATGGCCTGGCAATCACTGACCTGCCCCCCACAACCTCTGACCTGAGGGGGCGGATTCTCGCCACCACGCCACTATCCACACCACCGTCCCCACATCTCAGACCCTGAGTTGGCTAAAGACGCAGTTTTCACGGTTGGGTGCATGTGAATGGTCCGGGGAGCAGTACGCTGTCCTAGACCGGCTCTGACCCGAGGGGGCGGAGTCTCGTCACCACGCCACTATCTACGCCACGGGCCCCACAACTCAGCCCCTGATTGGGCTAGAGACACATGGTCTTCAGGGCGGGTAGGTGGCCCGGAGAGGGGTACACTGTCCTCAACCAGCTCTGACCTGAGGGGGCAGAGTCTCACCACCATGCCACTATTCACGCCACAGACCCCACAACTCAGCCCCTGAGTGGGGTAGAGACGCACGGTCTTCGCTGGTGGGTGCATGGAGATTGCCTGGTCCATAGTAGTTCTAGCAGTAGCTGTTACATACAGCTGCAGCAGCTAGCCCACCTCACATTTTCTCCAGGAAATGTACTTTCTAGTTCTTCTTATTCTCCCCGTTTTTTGTCTCCTTTATAACTTCTTCATACTTTGTGCTAGAAACTTCATTCAAATTTTAAAATGTTCACGATGTTTAGCTCTTTAACGGATGTATTCAGATTTTTGATATTTTTTATAGTTTTTTAGTAATTTAACTTTTAATAGTCATTTTTGTGCCATTGAAACTGCTGGTGGAATGTTCAGTATCATTATGTTTTTAGAGTGGTGGCAGCTGTTGCTTTGAAAATATTTACACATTTTGTAAACTGCTGGCACTCCTACAGTTTTGAAAGCTCACACACGTATTATACATAAAAACTTTCACACAACTGTGCTGATTTGTACAATGTAAGTATCTAAGCCGTGTGACTTATAATTTTCGCTGTATGACGATTTGTTTGGCAACTGCGCTCTCCATTGAAACGTATGGGCCCACACTCTACCTTTTGAGCTGCTAATTTTGCATTTTTACTCTTTTTCTAACTCGTCGCCATGCCTACAGTTTTTAAGCTACACGGACATATCATAGCCTAAAATGTTCAGCATTTTCTCAGGATTCATACGGTGTCAAAATCTAGGCTGTGACCTTTATACTTTTTGAGAGAGAGCTGTCTGAAGCCAACATGCCTTTCCATTGAAGTGAATGAGAGGATGCTCAGTGTCAGTTGGGATTTGAATTTGGGGACACGCGCAGGCTCTCTGTACAGGCACCCTTTATTGACTACTGTGGTAGCATTCATATTCATTCATTCCTTCCTTCCTTCCTTCCATCCATCCATCCATCCATCCTTCCTTCCATCCTTCCTTCCATTCCTTCCTTCCTTCTTGCTTTCTTTTCTTCCTTCCATCCTTCCTTCCCTTCCTTCTTTCTTTCCTTCCTTCCTTTCTTCCTTCCTTCCTTCCCTTCCTTCCATCGTTCCTTACTTCCTTCTTTCTTTCCTTCCTTCCATCCTTCCTTCCTTCCATCCTTCTTTCTTTCTTTCCTTCCTTCCTTCCATCCTTCCTCCTTACTTTCCTTCCTTCCTCCTTTCTTTCCTTCCTTCCATCCATCCTTCCATCCATCCTTCCTTCCTTCCCTTACTTCTTTCTTCCTTTCCTTCGATCCTTCATTCCTTTCCTTTCCTTCCTTCCTTCCTTCCATCCTTCCTTCCATCCTTCCTTCCCTTACTTCCATCCTTCCTTCCCTTACTTCCATCCTTCCTTCCTTCTTTCTTTCCTTCCTTTCCTTCCATCCTTCCTTCCTTCCATACTTCCTTCCTTCCTTCCCTTCCTTCCTTTCCTTCCTTCCTTCCATCTTTCCTTCCTTTCCTTCCTTCCTTCCTTCTTTCCTTCCTTCCATCCTTCCTTCCTTCCTTCCATCCTTCCTTCCATTCCTTCTTTCTTGCTTTCTTTCTTTCCTTGCTTTCCTTCCTTCCATCCTTCCCTTCCTTCTTTTTCTTTCCTTCCTTCCTTCCCTCCCTTCCTTCCATCGTTCCTTCCTCCCATCCCTTCCTTCCATCCTTCTTTCCTTCCATCCTTCCTTCCTTCCATCCTTCCTTCCTTCTTTCCTTCCTTCCTTCCATCCTTCCATCAATCCATCCTTCCTTCCCTTCCTTCCATCCTTCTTTCTTTCCTTCCTTCCTTCCATCCTTCCTTCCTCCTTTCTTTCCTTCCATCCTTCTTTCTTTCCTTCCTTCCTTCCTTTCCTTCCTTCCATCTTTCCTTCCTTTCCTTTCTTCCTTTCATCCTTCCTTTCCTTTCTTCCTTCCTTCCATCCTTCCTTCCTTCCTTCCATCCTTCTTTCTTTCCTTCCTTCCTTCCATCCATCCTTCCTTCTTTCTTTCCTTCCTTCCATCCTTCCTACCTTCTTTCTTTCCTTCCTTTCATCCTTCCTTCCTTCCTTTCCTTTCTTTCCTTCCATCCTTCCTTCCTTCCATCCATCCTTCCCTTCCTTCCTTCCATCCTTCTTTCTTGCCTTCCTTCCTTCCATCCTTCCTTCCTCCTTTCTTTCCTTCCTTCCATCCTTCCTTCTTTCTTTCCTTCCTTTCATCATTCCTTTCCTTCCTTCCTTTCCTTTCTTCCTTTCATCCTTCCTTTCCTTTCCTTTCTTCCTTCCTTCCTTCCTTCCATCCTTCCTTCCTTCCTTCCATCCTTCTTTCTTTCATTCCTTCCTTCCTTCCATCCATCCTTCCTCCTTTCTTTCCTTCCTTCCATCCTTCCTTCCTTCCTTCCTTCTTTCTTTCCTTCCTTTCATCCTTCCTTCCTTTCCTTCCTTCCATCCTTTCCTTTCTTCCTTTCATCCTTCCTTTCCTTTCTTCCTTCCTTCCATCCTTCCTTCCTTCCTTCCTTCCATCCTTCTTTCTTTCCTTCCTTCCATCCTTCCTTCCTCCTTTCTTTCCTTCCTTCCATCCTTCCTTCTTTCTTTCCTTTCATCCTTCCTTTCCTTTCTTTCCTTCCTTCCTTCCATCCATCCATCCATCCATCCTTCCTTCCTTCCCTTCCTTCCTTCCATCCTTCTTTCTTTCCTTCCTTCCATCCTTCCTTCCTTCTTTCCTTCCTTTCATCCTTCCTTCCTTTCCTTCCTTCCAACCTTCCTTCCTTTCCTTTCTTCCTTCCATCCTTCCTTCCTTCCATCCTTCCTTCCCTTCCTTCCATCCTTCTTTCTTTCCTTCCTTCCATCCTTCCTCCTTTCTTTCCTTCCTTCCATCCTTCCTTCTTTCTTTCCTTCCTTTCATTCTTCCTTCCTTCCTTTCCTTCCTTTCTTTCCTTCCATCCTTCCTTCCTTTCATCCTTCCTCCCTTCCTTTCATCCTTCCTCCCTTCCTTTCCTTCCTTCCCTTCCTTCCTTCTTTCCTTCCTTCCATTCCTTCCTTTCCTTCCATCCTTCCTTCCATCCTTCCTTCAATCCTTCCTTTCCTTCCTTCCTTCCTTCCTTCCATCCTTCCTTTCCTTCCATTCTTCCATCCTTCCTTCCATCCTTCCTTTCCTTCCTTCCCTTCCTTCCTTCCTTCCTTCCATCCTTCCTTCCTTTCCTTCCTTTCCTTCCATCCTTCCTTCCTTTCATCCTTCCTTTCCTTCCTTTCCATCCTTCCTTCCCTTCCTTCCTTCCTTCCTTTCATCCTTCCTTTCCTTCCTTCCATCCTTCCTTCCTTTCATCCTTCCTTCCTTTCCTTCCTTTCCTTCCATCCTTCCCTTCCTTCCTTCTTTCTTTCCTTCCTTCCTTCCTTCCTTTCCTTTCCTTCCTTCCTTTCATCCTTCCTTCCTTTCCTTCCTTCCTTCCTTTCATCCTTCCTTCCTTTCCTTCCATCCTTCCCTTCCTTCTTTCTTTCCTTCCTTCCTTCCTTTCCTTCCATCCTTCCTTCCTTCCCTTCCTTCCTTCTTTCTTTCCTTCCTTTCCTTCCTTCCTTCCTTCCATTCCTTCCTTCCTTCCTTCCATCCTTCCTTCCTTCCATCCTTCCTTCCATCCTTCCTTTCCTTCCTTCCTTTCCTTCCATCCTTCCATCCTTCCTTCCATCCTTCCATCCTTTCTTTCTTCCTTCCTTTCTTTCTTTCTTTCTTTCTTTCTTTCTTTCTTCCTTCCATATATTCAAAGAAATATTCAGAATGACACTCTTTTTCAGGCTGCAAACTCATTAATATATTTTCTCCTCTTTCAGCTATTGAACTCAATAAAACTATGAGTTATGATGAGTGGTCTTATCTATTTTTGAGTGTAGTACTAGCAGTACTTATAACAAACACCTACTGCAACACCTCCACAGCTGCTGCTCCGCCCGGGGTGGGCTATAGACACATGGTCTCAATGAGGGGTGCATGGGGATGGCCTGGCAATCACTGACCTGCCCCCCACAACCTCTGACCTGAGGGGGCGGATTCTCGCCACCACGCCACTATCCACACCACCGTCCCCACATCTCAGACCCTGAGTTGGCTAAAGACGCAGTTTTCACGGTTGGGTGCATGTGAATGGTCCGGGGAGCAGTACGCTGTCCTAGACCGGCTCTGACCCGAGGGGGCGGAGTCTCGTCACCACGCCACTATCTACGCCACGGGCCCCACAACTCAGCCCCTGATTGGGCTAGAGACACATGGTCTTCAGGGCGGGTAGGTGGCCCGGAGAGGGGTACACTGTCCTCAACCAGCTCTGACCTGAGGGGGCAGAGTCTCACCACCATGCCACTATTCACGCCACAGACCCCACAACTCAGCCCCTGAGTGGGGTAGAGACGCACGGTCTTCGCTGGTGGGTGCATGGAGATTGCCTGGTCCATAGTAGTTCTAGCAGTAGCTGTTACATACAGCTGCAGCAGCTAGCCCACCTCACATTTTCTCCAGGAAATGTACTTTCTAGTTCTTCTTATTCTCCCCGTTTTTTGTCTCCTTTATAACTTCTTCATACTTTGTGCTAGAAACTTCATTCAAATTTTAAAATGTTCACGATGTTTAGCTCTTTAACGGATGTATTCAGATTTTTGATATTTTTTATAGTTTTTTAGTAATTTAACTTTTAATAGTCATTTTTGTGCCATTGAAACTGCTGGTGGAATGTTCAGTATCATTATGTTTTTAGAGTGGTGGCAGCTGTTGCTTTGAAAATATTTACACATTTTGTAAACTGCTGGCACTCCTACAGTTTTGAAAGCTCACACACGTATTATACATAAAAACTTTCACACAACTGTGCTGATTTGTACAATGTAAGTATCTAAGCCGTGTGACTTATAATTTTCGCTGTATGACGATTTGTTTGGCAACTGCGCTCTCCATTGAAACGTATGGGCCCACACTCTACCTTTTGAGCTGCTAATTTTGCATTTTTACTCTTTTTCTAACTCGTCGCCATGCCTACAGTTTTTAAGCTACACGGACATATCATAGCCTAAAATGTTCAGCATTTTCTCAGGATTCATACGGTGTCAAAATCTAGGCTGTGACCTTTATACTTTTTGAGAGAGAGCTGTCTGAAGCCAACATGCCTTTCCATTGAAGTGAATGAGAGGATGCTCAGTGTCAGTTGGGATTTGAATTTGGGGACACGCGCAGGCTCTCTGTACAGGCACCCTTTATTGACTACTGTGGTAGCATTCATATTCATTCATTCCTTCCTTCCTTCCATCCATCCATCCATCCATCCTTCCTTCCATCCTTCCTTCCATTCCTTCCTTCCTTCTTGCTTTCTTTTCTTCCTTCCATCCTTCCTTCCCTTCCTTCTTTCTTTCCTTCCTTCCTTTCTTCCTTCCTTCCTTCCTTCCAACCTTCCATCCTTCCTTCCCTTCCTTCCATCGTTCCTTACTTCCTTCTTTCTTTCCTTCCTTCCATCCTTCCTTCCTTCCATCCTTCTTTCTTTCTTTCCTTCCTTCCTTCCATCCTTCCTCCTTACTTTCATTCCTTCCTCCTTTCTTTCCTTCCTTCCATCCATCCTTCCATCCATCCTTCCTTCCTTCCCTTACTTCTTTCTTCCTTTCCTTCGATCCTTCATTCCTTTCCTTTCCTTCCTTCCTTCCTTCCATCCTTCCTTCCATCCTTCCTTCCCTTACTTCCATCCTTCCTTCCCTTACTTCCATCCTTCCTTCCTTCTTTCTTTCCTTCCTTTCCTTCCATCCTTCCTTCCTTCCATACTTCCTTCCTTCCTTCCCTTCCTTCCTTTCCTTCCTTCCTTCCATCTTTCCTTCCTTTCCTTCCTTCCTTCCTTCTTTCCTTCCTTCCATCCTTCCTTCCTTCCTTCCATCCTTCCTTCCATTCCTTCTTTCTTGCTTTCTTTCTTTCCTTGCTTTCCTTCCTTCCATCCTTCCCTTCCTTCTTTTTCTTTCCTTCCTTCCTTCCCTCCCTTCCTTCCATCGTTCCTTCCTCCCATCCCTTCCTTCCATCCTTCTTTCCTTCCATCCTTCCTTCCTTCCATCCTTCCTTCCTTCTTTCCTTCCTTCCTTCCATCCTTCCATCAATCCATCCTTCCTTCCCTTCCTTCCATCCTTCTTTCTTTCCTTCCTTCCTTCCATCCTTCCTTCCTCCTTTCTTTCCTTCCATCCTTCTTTCTTTCCTTCCTTCCTTCCTTTCCTTCCTTCCATCTTTCCTTCCTTTCCTTTCTTCCTTTCATCCTTCCTTTCCTTTCTTCCTTCCTTCCATCCTTCCTTCCTTCCTTCCATCCTTCTTTCTTTCCTTCCTTCCTTCCATCCATCCTTCCTTCTTTCTTTCCTTCCTTCCATCCTTCCTACCTTCTTTCTTTCCTTCCTTTCATCCTTCCTTCCTTCCTTTCCTTTCTTTCCTTCCATCCTTCCTTCCTTCCATCCATCCTTCCCTTCCTTCCTTCCATCCTTCTTTCTTGCCTTCCTTCCTTCCATCCTTCCTTCCTCCTTTCTTTCCTTCCTTCCATCCTTCCTTCTTTCTTTCCTTCCTTTCATCATTCCTTTCCTTCCTTCCTTTCCTTTCTTCCTTTCATCCTTCCTTTCCTTTCCTTTCTTCCTTCCTTCCTTCCTTCCTTCCATCCTTCCTTCCTTCCTTCCTTCCTTCCTTCCATCCTTCTTTCTTTCATTCCTTCCTTCCATCCTTCCTTCCTCCTTTCTTTCCTTCCTTCCATCCTTCCTTCTTTCTTTCCTTCCTTTCATCCTTCCTTTCCTTTCTTTCCTTCCTTCCATCCTTCCTTCCTTCCATCCATCCATCCTTCCCTTCCTTCCATCCTTCCTTCCTTCCATCCTCCTCTTTCCTTCCTTCCATCCTTCCTTCCTTCTTTCTTTCCTTCCTTTCATCCTTCCTTCCTTTCCTTCCTTTCCTTCCTTCCTTCATTTCCTTTCTTTCCTTCCATCCTTCCATCCTTCTTTCTTTCCTTCCTTTCATCATTCCTTTCCGTCCTTTCCTTCCATCTTTCCTTCCTTTCCTTTCTTCCTTTCATCCTTCCTTTCCTTTCTTCCTTCCTTCCATCCTTCCTCTCTTCCTTCCATCCTTCTTTCCTTCCTTCCATCCTTCCTTCTTTCTTTCCATCCTTCTTTCTTTCCTTCCTTCCTTCCTTTCCTTCCTTCCATCTTTCCTTCCTTTCCTTTCTTCCTTTCATCCTTCCTTTCCTTTCTTCCTTCCTTCCATCCTTCCTTCCTTCCTTCCATCCTTCTTTCTTTCCTTCCTTCCTTCCATCCATCCTTCCTTCTTTCTTTCCTTCCTTCCATCCTTCCTACCTTCTTTCTTTCCTTCCTTTCATCCTTCCTTCCTTCCTTTCCTTCCATCCTTCCTTCCTTCCTTCCTTCCATCCATCCTTCCTTCCTTCCTTCCCTTCCTTCCTTCCATCCTTCTTTCTTGCCTTCCTTCCTTCCATCCTTCCTTCCTCCTTTCTTTCCTTCCTTCCATCCTTCCTTCTTTCTTTCCTTCCTTTCATCATTCATTTCCTTCCTTCCTTTCCTTTCTTCCTTTCATCCTTCCTTTCCTTTCCTTTCTTCCTTCCTTCCTTCCTTCCTTCCATCCTTCCTTCCTTCCTTCCTTCCTTCCTTCCATCCTTCTTTCTTTCATTCCTTCCTTCCATCCTTCCTTCCTCCTTTCTTTCCTTCCTTCCATCCTTCCTTCTTTCTTTCCTTCCTTTCATCCTTCCTTTCCTTTCTTTCCTTCCTTCCATCCTTCCTTCCTTCCATCCATCCTTCCCTTCCTTCCATCCTTCCTTCCTTCCATCCTCCTCTTTCCTTCCTTCCATCCTTCCTTCCTTCTTTCTTTCCTTCCTTTCATCCTTCCTTCCTTTCCTTCCTTTCCTTCCTTCCTTCATTTCCTTTCTTTCCTTCCATCCTTCCATCCTTCTTTCTTTCCTTCCTTTCATCATTCCTTCCTTTCCGTCCTTTCCTTCCATCTTTCCTTCCTTTCCTTTCTTCCTTTCATCCTTCCTTTCCTTTCTTCCTTCCATCCTTCCTCTCTTCCTTCCATCCTTCTTTCCTTCCTTCCATCCTTCCTTCTTTCTTTCCTTCCTTCCTTCCTACCTTCTTTCTTTCCTTCCTTTCACCCTTCCTTCCTTCCTTTCCTTTCTTTCCTTCCTTCCTTCCATCCTTCCTTCCTTCCTTCCATCCATCCTTCCCTTCCTTCCATCCTTCTTTCTTTCCTTCCTTCCATCCTTCCTTCCTCCTCTTTCCTTCCATCCTTCCTTCCTTCTTTCTTTCCTTCCTTTCATCCTTCCTTCCTTTCCTTCCTTCCAACCTTCCTTCCTTTCCTTTCATCCTTCCTTCCTTCCATCCATCCATCCTTCCTTCCTTCCCTTCCTTCCATCCTTCTTTCTTTCCTTCCTTCCTTCCATCCTTCCTCCTTTCTTTCCTTCCTTCTTTCTTTCCTTCCTTTCATTCTTCCTTCCTTCCTTCCTTTCCTTCCTTTCTTTCCTTCCATCCTTCCTTCCTTTCATCCTTCCTCCCTTCCTTTCCTTCCTTCCCTTCCTTCTTTCCTTCCTTCCATCCTTCCTTCCATCCTTCCTTCCTTCCTTTCCTTCCTTTCCTTCCATCCTTCCATCCTTCCATCCTTCCTTCCTTCCATCCTTCTTTCTTTCTTTCCTTCCTTTCATCCTTCCTTCCTTTCCTTCCTTTCCTTCCATCCTTCCTTCCTTTCCTTCCTTCCATCCTTCCTTCTTTCTTTCCTTCCTTCCTTCCTTTCCTTCCATCCTTCCTTCCCTTCCTTTCCTTCCTTCCATCCTTCCTTCCCTTCCTTCCTTCTTTCCTTCCTTTCATCCTTCCTTTCCTTCCATCCTTCCTTCCCTTCCTTCCTTTCCTTCATTTCCTTCCTTCCATCCTTCCCTTCCTTCTTTCTTTCCTTCCTTCCATTCCTTTCTTTCCTTCCTTCCTTCCTTCCTTCCTTCCTTCCTTCCTTCCATCCATCCATCCTTCCTTCCTTCCCTTCCTTCCATCCTTCTTTCTTTCCTTCCTTCCTTCCATCCTTCCTCCTTTCTTTCCTTCCTTCCATCCTTCCTTCCTTCTTTCTTTCCTTCCTTTCATTCTTCCTTCCTTCCTTCCTTTCCTTCCTTTCATTCTTCCTTCCTTCCTTCCTTTCCTTCCTTTCTTTCCTTCCATCCTTCCTTCCTTTCATCCTTCCTCCCTTCCTTTCCTTCCTTCCCTTCCTTCTTTCCTTCCTTCCATCCTTCCTTCCATCCTTCCTTCCTTTCCTTCCTTTCCTTCCTTCCATCCTTCCATCCATCCTTCCTTTCCTTCCATCCTTCCATCCTTCCTTCCATCCTTCCTTCCTTCCATCCTTCTTTCTTTCTTTCCTTCCTTTCATCCTTCCTTCCTTTCCTTCCTTTCCTTCCATCCTTCCTTCCTTTCCTTCCTTCCATCCTTCCTTCTTTCTTTCCTTCCTTTCATCCTTCCTTCCTTTCCTTCCATCCTTCCTTCCCTTCCTTTCCTTCCTTCCATCCTTCCTTCCCTTCCTTCCTTCTTTCCTTCCTTTCATCCTTCCTTCCTTTCCTTCCTTCCTTCCATCCTTCCTTTCATCCTTCCTTCCCTTCCTTTCCTTCCATCCTTCCTTCCTTTCATCCTTCCTCCCTTCCTTCCCTTCCTTCCCTTCCTTCTTTCCTTCCTTCCATCCTTCCTTCCATCCTTCCTTCAATCCTTCCTTCCTTTCCTTCCTTTCCTTCCTTCCATCCTTCCATCCATCCTTCCTTTCCTTCCATCCTTCAATCCTTCCTTCCATCCTTCCTTCCTTCCATCCTTCTTTCTTTCTTTCCTTCCTTTCATCCTTCCTTCCTTTCCTTCCTTTCCTTCCATCCTTCCTTCCTTTCCTTCCTTCCATCCTTCCTTCTTTCTTTCCTTCCTTTCATCCTTCCTTCCTTTCCTTCCATCCTTCCTTCCCTTCCTTTCCTTCCTTCCATCCTTCCTTCCCTTCCTTCCTTCTTTCCTTCCTTTCATCCTTCCTTCCTTTCCTTCCTTCCTTCCATCCTTCCTTTCATCCTTCCTTCCCTTCCTTTCCTTCCATCCTTCCTTCCCTTCCTTCCTTTCCTTCATTTCCTTCCTTCCATCCTTCCCTTCCTTCTTTCTTTCCTTCCTTCCATTCCTTTCTTTCCTTCCTTCCTTCCTTCCTTCCTTCCTTCCTTCCTTCCTTCCTTCCATCCTTCCTTCTATTCCTTCCTTCCATCCTTCCTTCCTTCCTTCCTTCCATCCATCCTTCCTTCCATCCTTCCTTTCTTTCTTTCCTTCCTTTCATCATTCCTTTCCTTCCTTCCTTTCCTTTCTTCCTTTCATCCTTCCTTTCCTTTCCTTTCTTCCTTCCTTCCTTCCTTCCTTCCATCCTTCCTTCCTTCCATCCTTCTTTCTTTCATTCCTTCCTTCCATCCTTCCTTCCTCCTTTCTTTCCTTCCTTCCATCCTTCCTTCTTTCCTTCCTTTCATCCTTTCTTTCCTTCCTTCCATCCTTCCTTCCTTCCATCCATCCTTCCCTTCCTTCCATCCTTCCTTCCTTCCATCCTCCTCTTTCCTTCCTTCCATCCTTCCTTCCTTCTTTCTTTCTTTCCTTCCTTTCATCCTTCCTTCCTTTCCTCTCTTTCCTTCCTTCCTTCATTTCCTTTCTTTCCTTCCATCCTTCCATCCTTCTTTCTTTCTTTCCTTCCTTTCATCATTCCTTTCCGTCCTTTCCTTCCATCTTTCCTTCCTTTCCTTTCTTCCTTTCATCCTTCCTTTCCTTTCTTCCTTCCTTCCATCCTTCCTCTCTTCCTTCCATCCTTCTTTCCTTCCTTCCATCCTTGCTTCTTTCTTTCCATCCTTCTTTCTTTCCTTCCTTCCTTCCTTTCCTTCCTTCCATCTTTCCTTCCTTTCCTTTCTTCCTTTCATCCTTCCTTTCCTTTCTTCCTTCCTTCCATCCTTCCTTCCTTCCTTCCATCCTTCTTTCTTTCCTTCCTTCCTTCCATCCATCCTTCCTTCTTTCTTTCCTTCCTTCCATCCTTCCTACCTTCTTTCTTTCCTTCCTTTCATCCTTCCTTCCTTCCTTTCCTTTCTTTCCTTCCATCCTTCCTTCCTTCCATCCATCCTTCCTTCCTTCCTTCCATCCTTCTTTCTTGCCTTCCTTCCTTCCATCCTTCCTTCCTCCTTTCTTTCCTTCCTTCCATCCTTCCTTCTTTCTTTCCTTCCTTTCATCATTCCTTTCCTTCCTTCCTTTCCTTTCTTCCTTTCATCCTTCCTTTCCTTCCATCCTTCTTTCTTTCATTCCTTCCTTCCATCCTTCCTTCCTCCTTTCTTTCCTTCCTTCCATCCTTCCTTCTTTCTTTCCTTCCTTTCATCCTTCCTTTCCTTTCTTTCCTTCCTTCCATCCTTCCATCCATCCTTCCCTTCCTTCCATCCTTCCTTCCTTCCATCCTCCTCTTTCCTTCCTTCCATCCTTCCTTCCTTCTTTCTTTCCTTCCTTTCATCCTTCCTTCCTTTCCTTCCTTTCCTTCCTTCCTTCATTTCCTTTCTTTCCTTCCATCCTTCCATCCTTCTTTCTTTCCTTCCTTTCATCATTCCTTCCTTTCCGTCCTTTCCTTCCATCTTTCCTTCCTTTCATCCTTCCTTCCATCCTTCCTCTCTTCCTTCCATCCTTCTTTCCTTCCTTCCATCCTTCCTTCTTTCTTTCCTTCCTTCCTCCCTTCCTCCTTTCTTTCCTTCCTTCCATCCTTCCTTCCTTCCTTTCATCCTTCCTTCCTTTCCTTCCTTCCTTTCCTTTCTTCCTTTCCTTTCTTCCTTCCTTCCTTCTTTCATTCCTTCCTTCCATCCTTCCTCCTTTCTTTCCTTCCATCCTTCCTTCCTTCTTTCTTTCCTTCCTTTCCTTTCTTTCCTTCCTTCCTTCCTTCCTTCCATCCTTCTTTCTTTCCTTCCTTCCATCCTTCCTTCCTCCTCTTTCCTTCCATCCTTCCTTCCTTCTTTCTTTCCTTCCTTTCATCCTTCCTTCCTTTCCTTCCTTCCAACCTTCCTTCCTTTCCTTTCATCCTTCCTTCCTTCCATCCATCCATCCTTCCTTCCCTTCCTTCCATCCTTCTTTCTTTCCTTCCTTCCTTCCATCCATCCTTCCTTCTTTCTTTCCTTCCTTCCATCCTTCCTACCTTCTTTCTTTCCTTCCTTTCATCCTTCCTTCCTTCCTTTCCTTTCTTTCCTTCCATCCTTCCTTCCTTCCTTCCATCCATCCATCCTTCCTTCCTTCCTTCCCTTCCTTCCTTCCATCCTTCTTTCTTGCCTTCCTTCCTTCCATCCTTCCTTCCTCCTTTCTTTCCTTCCTTCCATCCTTCCTTCTTTCTTTCCTTCCTTTCATCATTCCTTTCCTTCCTTCCTTTCCTTTCTTCCTTTCATCCTTCCTTTCCTTCCATCCTTCTTTCTTTCATTCCTTCCTTCCATCCTTCCTTCCTCCTTTCTTTCCTTCCTTCCATCCTTCCTTCTTTCTTTCCTTCCTTTCATCCTTCCTTTCCTTTCTTTCCTTCCTTCCATCCTTCCATCCATCCTTCCTTCCTTCCATCCTCCTCTTTCCTTCCTTCCATCCTTCCTTCCTTCTTTCTTTCCTTCCTTTCATCCTTCCTTCCTTTCCTTCCTTTCCTTCCTTCCTTCATTTCCTTTCTTTCCTTCCATCCTTCCATCCTTCTTTCTTTCCTTCCTTTCATCATTCCTTCCTTTCCGTCCTTTCCTTCCATCTTTCCTTCCTTTCCTTTCTTCCTTTCATCCTTCCTTCCATCCTTCCTCTCTTCCTTCCATCCTTCTTTCCTTCCTTCCATCCTTCCTTCTTTCTTTCCTTCCTTCCTCCCTTCCTCCTTTCTTTCCTTCCTTCCATCCTTCCTTCCTTCCTTTCATCCTTCCTTCCTTTCCTTCCTTCCTTTCCTTTCTTCCTTTCCTTTCTTCCTTCCTTCCTTCTTTCATTCCTTCCTTCCTTCCATCCTTCCTCCTTTCTTTCCTTCCATCCTTCCTTCCTTCTTTCTTTCCTTCCTTTCCTTTCTTTCCTTCCTTCCTTCCTTCCTTCCTTCCTTCCATCCATCCTTCCCTTCCTTCCATCCTTCTTTCTTTCCTTCCTTCCTCCTCTTTCCTTCCATCCTTCCTTCCTTCTTTCTTTCCTTCCTTTCATCCTTCCTTCCTTTCCTTCCTTCCAACCTTCCTTCCTTTCCTTTCATCCTTCCTTCCTTCCATCCATCCATCCTTCCTTCCCTTCCTTCCATCCTTCTTTCTTTCCTTCCTTCCTTCCATCCTTCCTCCTTTCTTTCCTTCCTTCCATCCTTCCTTCCTTCTTTCTTTCCTTCCTTTCATTCTTCCTTCCTTCCTTCCTTTCCTTCCTTTCTTTCCTTCCATCCTTCCTTTCATCCTTCCTCCCTTCCTTTCCTTCCTTCCCTTCCTTCTTTCCTTCCATCCTTCCTTCAATCCTTCCTTCCTTTCCTTCCTTCCATCCTTCCATCCATCCTTCCTTTCCTTCCATCCTTCCATCCTTCCTTCCATCCTTCCTTCCTTCCATCCTTCTTTCTTTCTTTCCTTCCTTTCATCCTTCCTTCCTTTCCTTCCTTTCCTTCCATCCTTCCTTCCTTTCCTTCCTTCCATCCTTCCTTCTTTCTTTCTTTCCTTCCTTTCATCCTTCCTTCCTTTCCTTCCATCCTTCCTTCCCTTCCTTTCCTTCCTTCCATCCTTCCTTCCCTTCCTTCCTTCTTTCCTTCCTTTCATCCTTCCTTCCTTTCCTTCCTTCCTTCCATCCTTCCTTTCATCCTTCCTTCCCTTCCTTTCCTTCCATCCTTCCTTCCCTTCCTTCCTTTCCTTCATTTCCTTCCTTCCATCCTTCCCTTCCTTCTTTCTTTCTTTCCTTCCTTCCATTCCTTTCTTTCTTTCTTTCCTTCCTTCCTTCCTTCCTTCCTTCCTTCCTTCCATCCTTCCTTCTATTCCTTCCTTCCATCCTTCCTTCCTTCCATCCATCCTTCCTTCCATCCTTCCTTTCTTTCCTTCCTTTCCTTCCTTCCATCCTCTCTTTCTTTCTTTCTTTCTTTCTTTCTTTCTTTCTTTCTTCCTTCCATATATTCAAAGAAATATTCAGAATGACACTCTTTTTCAGGCTGCAAACTCATTAATATATTTTCTCCTCTTTCAGCTATTGAACTCAATAAAACTATGAGTTATGATGAGTGGTCTAATCTATTTTTGAGTGTAGTACTAGCAGTACTTATAACAAACACCTACTGCAACACCTCCACAGCTACTGCTCCGCCCGGGGTGGGTTATAGACACATGGTCTCCAATGAGGGGTGCATGGGGATGGCCTGGCAATCACTGAACTGCCCCCCACAACCTCTAACCTGAGGGGGCGGAGTCTCGCCACCACGCCACTATCCACGCCACCGTCCCCACATCTTAGACCCTGAGTTGGCTAAAGACGCAGTTTTCACGGTTGGGTGCATGTGAATGATCCGGGGAGCAGTACGCTGTCCTAGACCGGCTCTGACCCGAGGGGGCGGAGTCTCGTCACCACGCCATTATCTACGCCACGGGCCCCACAACTCAGCCCCTGATTGGGCTAGAGACACATGGTCTTCAGGGCGGGTAGGTGGCCCGGAGAGGGGTACACTGTCCTCAACCAGCTCTGACCTGAGGGGGCAGAGTCTCACCACCATGCCACTATCCACGCCACAGACCCCACAACTCAGCCCCTGAGTGGGGTAGAGACGCACGGTCTTCGCTGGTGGGTGCATGGAGATTGCCTGGTCCATAGTAGTTCTAGCAGTAGCTGTTACATACAGCTGCAGCAGCTAGCCCACCTCACATTTTCTCCAGGAAATGTACTTTCTAGTTTCAGTTATAATATTTCAGTTATTCAGTCCCTCATCACGTTTGCGCTAGCTCGCTAGCTAGCTCGCACTCCACTGGAGAGTCAAGTAAACAAACAGTGCATCCCACAATGCACAGCGCATCTGACTACGGGGTCTTTTTTTAAGTCAAACATGTTGCGTCCGTCCGAGAACGGGCGGTTTCACACAACTGGAACGCCCTAGAAATCGGTTGTAACCGCTCCGAAAACACCTCTTCAGGAGGGTCTCGGAGCGGCTGTTTTAGTGCGCACTTGTCTGCGATTGTTGTGTTCACACAGGCCCATACAGAGCGCTCTCGGGCCCAAAGCTCGTTTGGTGCGCACAAAACTATATGTGTGAAACCACCCTAAGTTACTCCCTTTACGCACAAATATAATGAGCGGATATTTATTCTTGATAAGTTCATGAGGTAACTTACAGTAGGATTGACATACATTGCTAACATAAACAGTGCTAGCTAACATAAGCAGTCGGCAACATTACAGTAACGTCAAAATTACCGGTAAGAATGGGCTAACGTTAGCAAAGCTAGCCGAAACTTACATCATCGACGAGATCCAAATTGTTGTCACGTCTCCAAATCCCCCAAGCTCCTCTTCTGATGAGCTGGACTCAAAGACAGCCTCTAAAACCTCAGCACATCATCTGTTTTTTTGTTTGTTTGCTCATTTTATCTCCTCAGGTAGCCTAAGTTCATTCAGGTAACGTTAGCCCGGCCGGATTCAAAACATCCTCCCTAGTTGTTTGCAAACCACATGGCCCAGGTTTATCCAATGGGGGGCTCTCTTGATAGAAAGTGGTGAATAATGTGGATGGTCATTGGTTTATTATGTCTGAGACTGATAGACAGCTGAATCCATGGGGAAAGCTCCAACCACTGGAGATTCAGAGAAGGCGGCGTATGATGCCTTCAGGAACCAATCATAAACGCTGTAAATCTCAAGACACAAAACAGACCTTATACACAAAACGGTGTAAAATTATGTAAATATGATTTCTGTGCGTGTTGATATGGCTGAAAAATCTATAAAAATGTACGACGCCCGCACCACCTCGGGCGCAGACTCCAGAGGGATAAAGCACAGTTCTTTTTACTCACACCAATGCTCCTATATAATTATAATTATATTATACTCCCAGTTATATTATATATTTGCTTTGTCCAGATTGCCAGTTGAACAAAAACAACCCAAGGGCCAAGTGCAACATTGTAACATATTATTCCCTGAACCGATGCAAACGATCTAGAGGGTTGAATAGCCTGCACCCCTAGTCATTTTGCATTCATTCACTAGCCTACAGATGTGGGAAGTTAGAAATGTCACATGCTGCAGCATTTCACGTCGCGGTATTTGGCAGAAATCCCGTTGGAAATCTCGTGGGATTTCAGACGGGTGTTATTTCGTTTTAGTGATGCACCACCGCCAGGTGGCGTCTTTGAGTAGATTTAGCAGGCTGGGCTCTGTTTTTCTCCTATAGTCTACGAATGAAGCATCATTAAGTTTCACATTCTTTAATTTAAATGCTCTGTTGTAAAGCACTTTGAGCTGAATTTATCTGTATGAAAGGTGCTATACAAATAACGTTTAATTGTTATTATTACCTTGTTCTCAAACACATGTTTTCTCCATCTGGATGTAATTTAATTATTACGAACACCTATATCTAGGCCTACAGTAGCCTATCTATCTCGGTAACTGATGTCGGGTCAAGACGTGGTGGCTGTTAGGTCAAATGCGCAAAATAACAGTATTGTAAATATATTTGTAAGTAAAGATATGGTGAATGTGGGGGTTTTGCGTTTTGTTTCTGGAACGCATTCAACTGGTAGGCTACTCGTAAACCCCGGAAGTAAATTTGAAGACGGGGCACCAGCTAATGTAGCCAAGTCTGAGCGCAGTAGGCTATATGGCTTCAGCACGATACAAAGAAAAAATAAGCTTGATCGACTTGTGGATCCATACAAAATTGACATAGTCGCCATGAGTAAAGATCACTCATTGCCAATCATATCCGGACATTAACTATCTTGTGCATAGATAGCGGCAGGTTTGACAGTGAGTGCCTTCACATGCACAATATACACAATATTTTGTTATTTGAATGATCTTGAATATATATATATTCAAGATCATTCAATTAAGAAAATATCGTGTATGTTTTTATTTATTTATACCGGCCGCCAGTCGTTCCATGAACGGCTATAGGGAATGCACAGTTTCGCGCTGGCTACAGCCTATTATATGCACAGTTTCGCGCTACGTAGGCTATTATAAATAAGTATTATTCATTGGGGGAGCTTGGACTCGCTGGGGACTGGTGGAGAAACGCAGAGCCTCCCCAGACGCGACATCCTCCAGTTGGCTGAAGAGCTGCGCGCTCTGGCGTCCTCACCTGCATGGTGAAGACAAGCTGCAGCAAGAACAGAACTGTCTACCAATGCATGAAGTGCACTTAGCTGTTTGTGAGAGGCTATAGCAGAGGATATGTGCGAAGTGTATTTGAGCTGCCGCCTCAACCGTGCGTAAGAGCAGAGCCCATCAACTCGTGTATAGCTACAACTAGTAGCCCATAGCCATTAAAACGGCTTATTGTTTTATTCATATATCAACTAGATAATTCGTTAATAATGGTTGAGACATGAATGTAAAAATGATGTTTTATTGATGAAAAGGGTAAAACTGAAAAACATGGAGAGTCATTGCATTGATCGATGCAGTCCGTTCAAATAGGCATCAAAAAATAAAGTAGGCCCATTTAAAATGACCAATTACATCTTCAAATCCCTTCTAATCTTGGCCTTTGATAGGGTTTTTTCCCGCCCTACAGCCAATTATATCCGAACATTAACTATCTTGTGCATACAGAGCACAAACAATGAAACGAAAAGATTTCCTGTCTGTCTGTGGCATTCGCTACCAGCAAACACTGAAAATACAGGTCCTCATTTTATTTAGATTAGACTAGCCTATCCAACTGGACCACTCCAATGAATGTTGAACGTAGCCTACTTTTATTCTTTAGGTTTTACATTATCGGCCTACAATGTCCACACATGCCTGCGCCATATGACTAGCTCGTCACTCGCCAGCGAAGCTGGACTAGACTATTGTAACACCCCCCCCCCAATTCTTTTATATTCAAATAAACTGGATGAACCGGTTTCCTAGCCCTGGATCGTGGGGAGGGGGGTAGCCTGCGTTAGCGGGTGCTTTGCCATGACCGGCCATTGAATTCGCTAGTTTGATTGATAGATGGATTTAACGTCCAAAGTAGATTGTGCAAGTATTGTATAGGCCCATGTGTAAGAGATGAATGGTTGTAACCATGAACTCAGCCAGAGGTAGGCCCTACTGTAGATTATCAGCATTATAACCAGTCTCAATTTATGTTTTCCTCTAGGCTACGTGTTGCCATTCATTTAAACCACCATCTCATCTAGACTACTTCTGTTGCTGCATTTTTACATTTATGCTTTCATGATTTTAGAGCGCAATCAACATTTTCCAGGATTCCAATAAGTCCATCCATTCATCCAACTTTGTGCTGCGCGCAGCGCAGGCTGGTAGCCTACTGTCAAGGCTCACGACTGATGCACTCCCTTAACACGTCTCAACTCCCCAGACCATCAAGAGAATTTCAATATGAAAGACCTTGGGATTCCAGGAGTCAAGGCCGTTTCAGACGGGGAGCGACATTCCGCCTGCGTTCTCGCTCGGATCAGCGGGAGACGCACGCGTCCTGCGCGCAGCGGGGAAAGCTGACTACAATTCAGCTCTTGTCGCGGGCGGGCGTGTGCAGCCTAGTTCCATATGAGAACACTCCTCGGTCCAATTCCGTATAGTAGATCCGCCTGTGTACTTTCAACTAATGTATTATTAGACATAATATCATAATAATATATAAAGCCAACGACCTCCTGAGCTGCCTGCCTGATGATGGTCTCGGGGCTAAAGAGACCGCGTGTCGTTCCTCACCCTAACTATTGGCATGCTATCAATGAAAGAAAATACATTGTAAATAAACATGGTTTTAGGCTATTGTTTTTATGTAGGCCTATAGGTTAAGCTATTTGTGTTCATAAGGTAACGTCATTGTACCTATAGCCTATAATCCAATTGACTGGAACCAGGGGGTTTGACAAAAGTTAAGAGGCAAAATAATTTTTCTTGACTGCATTCAAGATGTATCTTTCACATTAAAACTACATACAAAGCTGACCAATAGCATTAGAAAGATCTCTTCGAGAGCTTTCATTTCACCTGTTCATTCTGCCCAAATGTCACTCGCGCACCCCTCTGGTTCTAAGCCCCGCCACTGTCTCCTGTCATTTCTCCCTGGCTTGCAGGCACGACTTGCTCGCACGAAACTTGAAACCTATGTTATCATGTAGCCAGTAGATATGCTAAGAAAATTGCATATGTTTGCAAACTAAAACAAGTGAACACAATTTTACAATCGAAAAATGCTTATGTGACCATTATTTTAGTTATATGGGGCAAAAGTAGTTTCTCTTCCTGCTTCTGCCTAAGCCCACCACAATACCACAACACAACGGTGTCATGTTTTACCGAAGGAGAAGTGAAGAAGACGGTAGCTAGCAATAGCTAAAGCAGTTAGCTAATGTTAAGATCATTCCTCTAGCTGCTTTGCTGCTAATGCGAGTTTGTCTCCGTTCCTGCCCGAGAAACAGAAGTTGAACTAATAGCATCAAAATAGCTACAGGAATCATCGTTGTAAAGTTAGCTATCTGCTTTTTAGCCACCGACAGCTACCGTTAATATTATGGAAGCTGCTGTCGTGAGCTAACTTGCTATCACGGTCTTATCGTGCAGCTTCACAGCCTGCTATTAGCAGACAGCACTAAAGTTGACAAAATCACACTTGCACATCATTAGAATTCCAACCATTTATATGGGATTTATCATTCAACTAAACATGGAACCTGAATAGCCTACTACCTGATATTTCAACCTGCTGCCATCAGTGATCGGCGCGTCTGCTTGTTTGAGTCATGAATATCTTATGCAGTTACATTCCATGTAGTGTCCCAAAACTGTTAAATCATTCCCCATGTAGTTCACTTTGAGTCGCACTCAATACATCCATGGTAATAGGGAAAAGGGAGTGAGTGAACCATTTCAAACACATCTCTGGTCATCTCCGTTAGCCATCTTACTCGTCCTGATGCCATGTTCCATATGAGCAGGGTTGGGGAGTAACGGATTACATGTAACGCCGTTACGTAATCAGATTACAAAAAAACAGTAACTGTAATCCGTTACAGTACAATTTAAAATATGTAATCTAGATTACAGTTACATTTGCATAGTAACGGGGATTACAGGCGTGATTACATTCACCCCTCGCCTCATCAGTTTTACAAAATAGCTTTAAAAAAAAAAAAAGAAAAGAAGTAGGCTAGTAATACCGATTGCGCGCAGCGTGCCAACAAGATTCCCACTGATGTGTTCTTTGGACCACAGCTGCCAGACAGACAGCGAGCAGCACGGGCATCATGGCAGAAATACCGCAATGTGCATTAAAATCCTGGAAATACCAGCATTTTTTTTATTTACCTGTCACAGAACCACAACAATATTACAGCACAGTGTAAACTATGCCTCCCAGCCAACAAAACCCTATCGACGGCCAAGGACTCAATGTCCAACCTGAAAAAACATTTGCCGGTAAGTTAACGTTAGCTAATGTCAAACGTTAGGGTAGCTAACGTTAACCTTACTTCCACTGACAGCTAAATTAGCTAGCAGTAGGCTTCTACAGTATAGCACTAATGTTCAACCAGAAAACCAGACCCAAGCGCCCATTCAGATTATTTTCACTCAATAGTGCCTGTCGGTGTTAACACCGACTCTTCAAGAGCTATAACTAACTGCCTGGAAAAACTGGTCAGTGGGTGCTTTATCCATAATATATAAGGCTGTGTGTCCACTGGCAAGCTGTATAGCTGAATAGCGTCAATCACAGCTGCTTAGAATGCATTAGAGCTGGAGTTTAGAGCTGGCTCCGACGTTTACACCTAACGTTAGCTACATTAGCAAGGAGTGTTGTGTTTTGCAGACTGCAATTAACTAGCCAAGGCGACACGCACCCTAACCTCTTGGCATTAATGGTGCGTTCGTTTATGGTCGGAGGTGGCAAGTCGCAAGTGGCAAAATACCTACCTCCGACCTGTGTGCATTCGAGCTATATACCATTATATCAGTTACCTAGTTATATCTAGTGCATTCGAGCAACTGGGGGCTGAGAAACATATCCGAATTTGCGACGAGGAAGTGCGAGTTCATGCGGTGTTTTATTTAATAATTCCTAGTAGCAAGTCGCATTTTGCCACCTCCCAGTTATAAACGAATGCACCATAACACTTGCTCTAACTGGGCGGGCGCTGGGAAACTGCTGTTTAGCTATGTTGTCAGCTCTAGAACACAGAAAAAGAATAAATAATGTAGGATTTCTGGTGAAATACACAGTACATTTTATATCTGGTGAAATACACAGTACATTTTATTTAAAGTAATCCAAAAGTAACTGAAAGTAATCCCTTACTTTACTTTTAAATTGTAGTAATCGGATTACGTTACTGACTACAATTTTTCACAAGTAACTTGTAACTGTAAGGGATTACTTTTTCAAAGTAACCTTCCCAACCATGCATATGAGAACACTCAGTCAGCCTAATGTATTAAACTTCTACTTGTCCCGACAGTTAACAGATATAGACCCGGCGACAGTTACAGAGATAGAAACTATAAATAGATAGGCTTTGTTCGTAATAATTAAATTACAACCAGACAGAGAACAAGGAGTTTGAGAACGGTAGGCTCATCTAATGTGAGAGATGAGCTACAGCAATGGGTCAATGAGTGGTATTACTGCGCCCCTATGGGCAGGCGAGCGGTGGTGCGGAATGCCGTAAAGCGCCTGTTAGAATACCGCGGGTCAAGTTACATTCTTATGTTCCCACATCTGTACATAAGCATTTCACATCCATAAACGTAAGGGTCTGTTTTCAAGACATTTACAGCATTTCAAAATTCAACATTTGCATCATAGACTATTGAGTGCTATTCGTTTGAGGACATTTGACCTGTGTTGAGCTGATGGCATACGTTTTGAGATTAAACACAGTTTTCTCTAAATGAGCCATTGTGTGAGTGTAACATTTTGCATTCATTGTTGAAGTCACATATAGTCTACCTAAATATCATTGCTGTGCACATTCTTATATCCATATGTAAGGATGGATTATTCATTCATTCAACATTGATTCCTATAAAAACCGTATTGATGAACCTAGGCGACATCTGCTGGGAGAAAGTAGCATTGCAGCCTAAAAGTCAGGTAAAAAAAGATGGCTGACCGGCTTTTAGCCAGAATTCACGAAAAAAATGACCAAACTACCTTTTCCTGGTGGGATTTTGAAGTTTCAAAAACACTGACACGTGAAACGCAAATATCTAGGAAAAGTCATGAAAGTAGGGTGCTGTAACTTGAACGGTTGCAGATAATTATTTTTTAATGTAGTTGCATGGGTCACATGACCCACGCTCGGCTGTTCTAGTGTTTAACAGAGGAAACTGTCTTCTACCTAGTACCAGCAGGCGGCGCAATAACATCACTATAACAGGGTCCATACAGGCTACATATGCAACAGTATTAGTGTATTTTCCTGATGTGGTGTGGTGTTATAATGATACTCACAGGAAGGATTTTGTTGAGGCTGGTCCTCCTCCTGATAGCTGGCAGTGTTGACGACTCCTGCTCTGTCAACTCTACCTTCAACATCCCATCTATCAGCTCCTCCTCTCTCCTGTTCCACTCCTCCTCTCTCCTCCTCTTTCCTGTTCCACTCCTCCTCTCTCCTCCTCCACTCCTCCTCTCTCCTCCTCCACTTCTCCTCTCTCCTGTTCCACTCCTCCTCTCTCCTCCTCCACCCCTCCTATCTTCCTCCACTTCTCCTCTCTCCTGTTCCACTCCTCCTCTCTCCTCCTCCACCCCTCCTCTCTCCTCCTCCACTCATCCTCTCTTCCTCCACTTCTCCTCTCTCCTGTTCCACTCTACCTCTCTCCTCTTCTTCCACTCCCCATCCAATGTTCTCTCCTGCTCCTCCTCAGTAAGCACACGCTGCTCTGGAAGCCTCTGCTGTACTGATGTTGTCTTCCATCTTGTCTTCATCACTGGAGCATCCTCTGCCTCTCTCTCTCTCTGCCCCTCTCTCTCTGCCTATCTCTCTCTGCCTCTTTCTCTCTCTGCCCATCTCTGTCTCTGCCTCTCTCTCTCTGCCTCTCTCTGGTAATCTCCTCCATCTTCTCTGTCAACTGTGAGGCTGTATAGGCTGCAGGCTGTGACCACATGTTGTCCACTTGAGGGCTCCTCCCTCAGACTCAACATGCTCCTCGATGGCTGCGCTGTCTCCCAGTGGCCTCCAGGTGGACAGGGTCCAGGTGTGTCTCCCAGTTGCCCCCAGGTGGACAGGGTCCAGGTGTGTCTCCCAGTGGCCCCCAGGTGGACAGGGCCCAGGTGTGTCTCCCAGTGGCCCCCAGGTGGACAGGGTCCAGGTGTGTCTCCCAGTGGCCCCCAGGTGGACAGGATCCAGGTGTCTCCCCCAGTGGCCCCCAGGTGGACAGGGTCCAGGTGTCTCCCAGTGGCCCCCAGGTGGACAGGGTCCAGGTGTCTCCCAGTGGCCCCCAAGTGGACAGGGTCCAGGTGTGTCTCCCAGTGGACAGGGTCTAGGTGTGTCTCCCAGTGGCCCACAGGTGGACAGGGTCCAGGTGTGTCTCCCAGTGACCCCCAGGTGGACAGGGTCCAGGTGTGTCTCCCAGTGGCCCCCAGTTGGACAGGGTCCAGGTGTGTCTCCCAGTGCCCCCCAGTAGGACAGGGTCCAGGTGTGTCTCCCAGTGGCCCCCAGGTGGACAGGGTCCAGGTGTGTCTCCCAGTGGCCCTCAGGTGTACAGGGTCCAGGTGTGTCTCCCAGTGGCCCCCAAGTGGACAGGGTCCAGGTGTGTCTCCCAGTGGCCCCCAGGTGGACAGGGTCAAGGTGTGTCTCCCAGTGGCCCCCAAGTGGACAGGGTCCAGGTGTGTCTCCCATTGGCCCCCGGGTGGACAGGGTCCAGGTGTGTCTCCAGACCCTCTCACCAGGGACTCCACCTGGTCCCCCGCTGATCTCTGTGCTGTCTCAGTGAAAGCGTCTGAGGGGAACGGATGTGGGCATTACAACAGCATGAAGAACATTGACGGTACAGAATAGATTAAGAGTAAAAACTATACACAGTAGTGCATAAAATACAATAACAGTAAAATATTTATATGTCTAAATATTATAATACATTATAACATTCCCTGGCACAGCAGATTTAAGAGTGCAGATTTGAGTGTCATGACACTCTCTACCCTGTTAAGGTGCACACGGCCCCAACCAACGCCAAGCAATTCCCAACACCCAACATTCTAAGGTTGACAGGTGCTAAATGCTGAAAGTTTAGCTGGGAAAATTCATCCAGTCGATGGCAACAGTCACCAACAAACCTGGCCCACCAATCCAACAGGTTGGGGTGATGTGCAGATACCTTTAAAGATTGATGTACAGTAACCACAATGTTGTTACTTGTCTTTCTCCTGTATGTGGATTCATCCTTCTCACAACTCAAATGTGTTGCTACTTAGAGAGTGAGCTATCAATCAATCAATCAAAGCTTTATTTGTACAGCACATTTCATACCCAGAGGCAACACAATGCGCTTTACAGAGAACAAGGGAGGTGGGTATACATCCCTACATATTCCAGAGGGAAGCAAAAAAAACAGTATCACCCGGGGGCCAGATAAGTGAGCTGTAAAAATTCTTCCCTGACCCTCTCAACAAGGCGATCAAGCAAGCTCCTGGAGTATGTCTACCGGCTAAGAACATTTATAAAGCAATAAATTACATACAATTACATTTTAGAGTAAGAGAGGCTAAAAACATCATAGGAGAGACATGGCAAACACTGATGTATGTCTGTGTGTGTGTGAATGTGCCTGGGCCCAGATAGAGGCAGGGGTTGGGGTAGGGAGGGGGTAGGAAAAGGATACGAACCTGGGTTAGGGTGAGGGGAAGGGGATCTGAGTCCAGGACTGGTGTATGTCTGTGTGTGTGTGATTGTGCCTGGGTCCAGGTAGAGGCAGGGGTCGGGGGTAGGGTGCGGGTAGGAAAAGGATACGGACCCGGGATAGGGTGAGGAGAAGGGGGACTGGGCCCAGGTCCAGGCCTAAAGCCGGAAGTGGACTGGTGTATATCTGTGTGTACGTGTGTGTGTTAACTAAATGCTACGACATCCACAGCAGACACAGGGGTATCTATCAGACTCAGGGTGCTGAAGCAACACATATCAGAACAGAACAAGCCTGTTTCAGGGCAACCAGCTTCTGTACACAACTTGATATACATACAGTGCATAGCAGGATATACACCAATGTAAACAGAGGATTCACAGGTTGGTTTGAGGCTGCCTTTCTGTGTCTCAAGGTCCTGGCTAGCGATTGTAGGCTAGGCCGAAAAGGTATGTCTTGAGATCTTGCTTGAAGACCTCTGTTGTTTCGGCCCTTCTTAGGCATTCCGGCAGGGTGTCCCAGAGGTTGGGGGCATAGAAACTAAAAGCTCCCTCTCCGTGTTTCTTGGTCCTGGCTTTTAGAACTGTTAAAAGTTCAGTACCTGAGGATCTGAGTGGTCTGAAGCTTCAAAGAGACCGCCACCACCACAGAAGAAGACTACCTCGGAAAAATAAATTCACTCGGACAGAACGCGTCTAAATAAGGTATTTAATGGTAGTGCCGAGGCTTCAAAACCCAGCATTTGTTTAAATAGACCCTTTTGCTTAGGTAAGTGAAGTTTCATGTTTATCTGACACTTTTAAATATGAGAGCCTCTCCTAAATAGGCCGACACCGATTTATTTTGTGAATGGAGGGTGAAAGGACTGTTGTCTGGCATGAGCGAGCATGCGACAACAGGACTGAAAAGGGCTAGGGAACCTGAAACACAGTGACCACGTAATCAGGTCTGTCTTCACGCTATTGTTCTGTCTTTACGCTAGTGTTCTGTCTTTATGCTAGCGTTCTGTCTTTATGCTAGTGTTCTATCTTTATGCCCGTGTTCTGTCTTAATGCTAGCGTTCTGTCTTTATGCTAGTGTTCTGTCTTTATGCTAGTGTTCTGTCTTTATGCTAGTGTTCAGTCTTTACGCCAGTGTTCTATCTTAACTCCAGTGTTTTGTCTTTACGCTAGTGTTCTACTGTATCTTTATTCCAGTGTTCTGTTTGTTCCGTTGTTCTGTCTTTACGCTAGTGTTCTGTGTGGGATTTTTAATTGCTGCTACATCCTGTTTCCAGTCACTGTGGAGAGACCCATGGGTTAACACTTTCTCACGCGCTGGTAGAAGACCCATTGTTTAGGTTAGCAGCGAGCGGATGTTTTTGTAGCGGTCAGTTGAGCGGGCCTAGTAGTAGTACTGGTTCTGGTTAGCATAGTGGATAGGGATGCTCAGAGCCCCTTTTCTGTTTCACAGCACTCACATGGTCCTTGTCCCCCTCCCCACCACTGGGGGCAGCAGAGCCCAGCCCAGACACCTGGGTGTGGGACCCGGGGAGGCTCCGTTTGGAGTCTGCTTGTGTTCCCAGGTGTTTAGTGTGAACTGATTGCCACTGTAATTTTTTGACTCACTCATACCACTTCATTATTTATGAGGAAGGTGTAACCGAGCGAAACATGGAGTAGCTGGTGAAACTCTAGCTGAATCCCAATCTGAGTGCGCAAACCACACTTGCGGCCCCTCGCACTTGTGGCCTGAGGCCTGAGCACTTAATTGACGTCAGCTGGAAGGGCCAGAGGGTGCAGGGCCGTGAATTAATTGGGACAGCACTCCCAGTTTCGCTCAATTCCCCTCCCACTTTGTTTTCATTGGCTGCCGCGTTCCTCCGACGCAGAGGCTGCTCTGACGCTCCCTTCAGCTCTGCAAATTGACCGATTGACGTCTGTTTTAATTTAATAATAATTAAAAAATTAGGTTGGGTGGGATATGTTTGCAGCATGTGGATTTCAAGATAAATGTTGTGTTATCTGCAAATGTCATCATTTATGTGTGATGCACTCGGATCATGACTCGGATGCACTCAAGCACTGTCACATGAGACGCGGTGGGCTGTGGGTATTTTCTGCTCCTAAGTCCGTGAAATTGCGGACTTTCGGTAAGTGCGGTAACAGTGCGCAAAATGGCGGCGTGGCGCACTTGTGGACCTAGCAATTCCGTTTTGGAACTACCCTGAGCCCTTGTGGACTTAGCGGGAACGCGCATGTAAGGCCGCGAGTGCTCTGCACTTTCGCCTAAGTGCGCGATTTGGGATTCAGCTTCTCTCCTCAAAGGAGCGCTGACAGTCCCTCAAAGAGGGATGTCCCTATTTGTGCAACTGTCAGCGTGTCTGCTTCACAAGCGGGAGAGCTTGTTCGAATTCCACCCTGGGCCAGCCCTTAACATTGGTGGAACTGTGCACAACACATACGAGAATATGACGGTTATAAAAACATGGCTGGCTTCTGTCATCTCTAACTAAACAAGTATAAATGTCACAGATTAGATATTTACAATCCTGGATTTTAGTATTTAGTGTCGTCCGATGGGCATGAGTTCTGTAATTATTGACTGAGCAAGGATTCACTGATTGACTGAATTGATTGGATTGAATTCAGGTGGGTCTGATTACAAGAGAGCCAAGCAGTGTAAAGACTGGTCAGATGAAGAGATGCAAACAAGATGAAGAAAGAGTCTAACATAGTAAATACTAGAAATTATGAACAGGCTGGCCTGATCTAGCTTGAAACTGCACTAATGATTTTTCAACTACTAGAGGGTCACAAACTGCAAAAGATTTGTAAAATACACCAAGGTACTGAGCTACGGAAGCCCCTAAGGACAAAATGTGCATAAAGGCTAACAGCTAAGCTACATGAGCCTCTGGGGAAACTCAACCTTACACCAAGGACAAGTCATTATCTTGTTGAGCTACCTGCCAAGTGAGAAGCCATAATGGTTTCAGTCACACCATGACTTCAGCTATCACCAGGGCTGCCTGGAAATCAGTCACAGGTCTATGTACTGTAACATGGAGGTAGGACCTAATCGCAGGCCTGAGGCAGGTTACACAGTTTCCACAAAATGTGTATTACTTAAATGCACCTTGAGGGGTGAAAAACAAAGACTAAACAATAAAACAAGGTACACACTCAATAAGTGGGGAACAAAAGAGAAGTCTGGGAAGACAGACTTACAGGACAGCGCAGGAGACAGGGATAATCAGCGACAGCAAATAATGAGCGGACAAGAAGGGCTGTGGAACTACGTGTTCACAGACTAACAAGACGCAGCTGGAATGCAATCAAACAATCAGTGGCTGGTCTCCTCTCAGAGCCGGTTGCACTGTAGGATTGTGGGTAGTGTAGTTCTTCTGCGTTGAAAACAAGTTTACATGAGGAATAATTCAGAATACTGTCAAAAATTGAAAACTGTCAGTTTTCGAGAATCAATTTGGAAAAATGTCACTATATCTACCATGTCATGAAGATTTTGTCATTTTTTCATGAGCATTGGAGTATTATTGAATGAGAATTAGCAGTGTCTGCAAACAGTACTGTTTACAGAAAAATATTTTGATGCTATCATTATCAGTTACCACAGGGTGTTTTCGGTGCCTGGCCCCCTAACTATATTGAAAATATAAACTAACTAGAAAAGGTGCTCAGAGAGCACAGGCCTCGGCCCATGAATGCATTTTGTCGGTGAACCGAGTTGAAATGGTTAAACTCACTCCTCAGTATAAATATCCCACTCGCACCATTGAAGAGGGAGCTTTTCAGTGGTGTAGCTGGTAGTGGTGTTTATGACAGGTGGTCATGTGTGAACGCAGATCAGAGGACCTGGGTGTGATGTCAGGGTGCGCAAGTTGCAGTAGGAAGCGATACTGATGAGTGATGCACTAAGACCTGTTAGATCAGCATGTGCAGTTGTTGAATGTGTAAGTGAATAAAATAATCAGACAGTGATTAATAGATACAAAATCAGCAAGATCCCTTTTGAAAATTGGTCTGGTAGTTTTTGCCAACCAACACACATAATTTCCATTTCCACCACTGCGTACAGCATCTCGCCCTGCCTCTCTTCTCTCTCTCTCTTCTCTCTCCCCACTAAGACGTGTTGTTCTTAATTATCCACCCCCCTCAGTTCACCTGAAACTAAACAATTCAAACAGATGAATAATGAAAAGGAGGGGAGAGAGAGGAAACTCATTTAGTTAATTTCTTCTCTTTGTCTCTCAAATCCTCCGTGGCCCATTCTGTCATTCTGTAACTAATGAATTTGTCGGTTCTGCTAAGGTCTCCGTAGGGTTCCATTGTGTCGACTTCGGTTCTTTATCGAGACAGGAAATACACTGCAGCAAGCAGGTGTGCAACCGATAAATCCTTCCCTCCAGACCAGACCTGCAATGGGTGTTTTTGTGTGCGCACACACACACGCACACACACATACACACACCACACATGCCAACACAAGCACACATATACCACATATGCAAGCACACACACACACCACACACATGCATGGACACACACACACACATGCAAGGACAGACACACACACAGTCAGACACACACTGATTGAACACACCGCCCTCTAACAGCACCTCATGAGGGGAGTTAATTGCTTTGGTGAATGACGGGTCGGGTCTGGCTGTTAACAGTGCTGGAGGGAAGAAGGCAGGAGGATGGAAGAGGGAGAAAAAAAAAAACACCAGCCTGTCTGAAGAAGCAATTAAGGGGAGACACCCCAGGTGAATAGGAAAAAAAAAATCCTTAATAGGTATCACCATCACACTCCCCCAGTTTGTTAGGTACATTAAGGAGCATCTTTTTTGTATTACAAGTTTTCTGAAATCTTATGGATAAATATGCAAATTAGGCATTATATGCGCTAAATATGCGCTAATTTGCATAATTTCAGGAAATCAATTTTTTTAACTGGTTCAAGCCAGATTCAAAATTCTTGTTTCATTTTGTTCACATATCCCTATTCAAACTTTGTCCAAGGGGGATTTTTGATATCTCTTTTCTTCACTTCAGAAATCAGAAAATACTGTCAACAGTCATAAAAAGACCAATTTTCGCCATGTTTTAGGGATAAACTGTTATATAAATCAGGCTATGAATGAAATTTAAAAAATCCCCCTTGGACAAACTCTCAGAATATGGATTGGAACAAAACTGGAAAGTTAGGTGTATGTAGGTGCTACTCAAGTGGTGGTTTTGATGTCCCTAAGATGAGAAATAACTCATTTTGAGAAAACGGGCTTTGAAAATTTGTATTGTAAAAAACCATACATTTGCATTGTAAACCAATATTTACAAACACAATATCCAATCACATCATTAGTAACAACATTACACAACATCTGAAAACACATAGAAACTGAAAACTGAATAACACAGCATGTTGTGGATTCAGAATAGTCCAGGAGTAGACATTTTGTATAGAGAAGTAAGACCTGTTTAGTTGGAAGCCCACTCACCACGTCAAGGTACAGCCCACGAGTGGGATGTTAGTAAGACGAGACTAGAGACAAGACAATGTTAGTAGGGAAGAGAACATTCCCTTTTAGAAAGCTTGTATTATTTTGTTAAACAGATCATGGACAAAGATAGACACATTTGACGAGGACATGCATGAGAAAACAGATTATCTAGCTTTTTGTGTTTTTTTAAGCGTTTTACATGGAGAAAACATGAATGAATGAATGAATGAATGAACATGAAGAGTAAGCTGATTCATAAATACACAGGACAAGATGTGGTAAACAATGCAGGGTAAACACCAATAGAAGCTAAATATAGATTGCCAAACAAACAAGTGATATAACCATCGTCAAAAGCAACACCATAGGAGACATCAAGCTATGCCGTCATAGGTCTACAGAGTCACTCCTCAGATGGCACCACACTAGCTATCAACAAAACTGTTCTAGGCAGCTGGTTTGTAGAACCCACTCAGCTGCAGTTCACAAAACTGTTCTAAGCAGCTGGTCTGTAGAACCCACTCAGCTGCAGTCCCCAAAACTGTCCTAAAACCACAATATGTTCCTGGTGCGCATGGGGTTGTCATCAGTGAAGCGGACTACCCCATATTGCCGCCTTCATGTTGTCCACTGAACGCTGGTTATTGAGAATTATTGTAATAATTCTCAATAACTGTAATAATTTTGTAACATTTTGCATTTATTGGCAGTCAGCTTACCTACCTCTGGGTCCACATCTGCATATGCCTGCCTAATCTGCTCTCTGCTTCTGTGCAAGGACTCCAGACCTCTCTCTATTTCAGCAACTGAAATTAAAACAGTTTATTTGGTCAGTTTATGGATGCATGTAGATATGCCACAGGTAGAGAGACTACTGTGCATATGTATAGGCTTCTGATATTGGCTAGAGAGAGAGAGAGAGAGAGAGAGAGAGAGGGAACACGTTTCAATAGCCTACCTGTCACCCTCTTGTCATGTTTCTGATACGTTTTCAGATGAAGCCCTGGGATCCAACACTTTACTAATCTTTTGGAGAGCTGCATACCCCAACCCTAACTCGTGCGCTAAGAGGACCATCCTCACATTGACATCAAATGCAACATCATTCCTAGTTGTATCATGAAGCCGAGTCGATGTGTAGACACTTTTGCGATAGCCATTTCTCACAAAGACTGCACTCTAAGAGCAAAGTACTACAGAACCCACTATTCTGAGGATCTATGTTAATTTTAACACCAGTCCCTGCACAATTAGGACAAATCAACCCAGTTATCAGCTCATTCAAACGCGCCGCATCTCTCTGCTGCTCACTGGACATGCTAACGCTAGCCTCATCTCCCTGCTGCTCACTGGACATGCTAGCACCGGCTAATGACAACTTGCGCGAATAGGCACTTTATATCTCATAAATGTAAACATTTCCATTTAGTTTCTCATGTTTTCTGTTCAACCTTGCGGGCAAACACTGTTGTCGTTGTTGCTTATTACATTTAGAACGCTTTACAGACGGCATTATTTGGATTAGATATAAGGAAGTGGAAACGTGTCACATGACGCGCTGAACCAATCACGTTCTCAGAAATCAACAACAGCCAATGAGATTTCACGGTTAGCATCAAACCCGCCTTTGTATTTCCACGATTGGTTGCTGATACAAATGAAACTATCAGGTTTGGTTGCGATAACATTGTGCACGAGAGCCAGATCTTTAAAACGATACCCGGATGACCGGATTCAGACGAAGGAAAAACGCTGCGAGACGTTCCGAAAAAAGGCTAACTTTTGGTGATTTTAGTTAGAATCTACAGATGCAAACAGACTAAATGAAGTAAAATAAACATCTAAATGCGTATTTTTGATGTTTTATTTCCACTAGTATGAAAGAAGACATGTTATGGAAGCAAACTAGCACAAAATCTCAAATTTGACCAGGGCGTTGAAAAACGATGTTTTCACCTACCGTGTCTCCCCTTAACATGATTACCTCCTGACTAACACCACGCTGGACCACGGACAGAGGCCTACCGCAGTGATTACCTCCTGACTAACACCACGCTGGACCACAGAGGCCTACCGCAGTTATTACCTCCTGACCAACACCACGCTGGACCACGGTCAGAGGCAGTTATTACCTCCTGACAAACACCACGCTGGATCACGGACAGAGGCAGTGATTAACTCCTGACCAACACCACGCTGGACTACTAGTGATCAGCAATGTTGAGAGAACACGGATTCCACACTGTCAATCAATCAATCAATCAAAGCTTTATTTACACATTGTCACATCTGGTTCAGTATGAACCGGGTGGGATAAAGCACAGAACACTTGCTAACACACACTGTGGATGGGTGATATCCAATCACCTGTGATATCCAGTCACCTGTGATATCCAATCACCTGTGATATCCAATCACCTGGTAGATCCGTTTTCCTTAAATTGATTGAAAAACTGGTTTCCACAGCAACTGGATGCTTCATGTACATGGCTTGATGAATGTGTTGGAGAAGAGAGAGGGGGAGGGAGAGAGGGGGAGAGAGAACAGGAGAGGAAGAGAGAGAGGAAGAGAGAGCAGGAGAGAGAGATGAAGAGAGAGGGAGAGAGCAGGAGAGTTAGAGAAGAAGAGAGAGCAGGAGAGAGAGAGGAAGAGAGAGGGGGAGAGCAGGAGAGGAAGAGAGAGCAGGAGAGGGAGAGGGGAGAAAGAGCAGGATAGGAGAGAGAGCAGGAGAGGGAACGAAGAAGAGTGCAGATGGAGAGAGTGGGGCCAAAGTAAAGGACATGGACGAGAGCATTGAAAAGCATTTCACCTTTTCCAAGCTGTGATAGTTGTTGCCTGTGCGTGTCTGTCACACAGGCTTCAGGCTTGACATCTAAAACATGCTGGCATGAGAGAGATGAGCAGAGAGGAGAGAGATGAGCAGAGAGGAGTGAGATGAGAGAGATGAGCAGAGAGGAGAGAGATTAGCAAAGAGGAGAGAGATGAGCAGAGAGGAGAGAGATGAGCAGAGAGGAGAGAGATGAGAGAGATGAGCAGAGAGGAGAGAGATGAGCAGAGAGGAGACAGATGAGCAGAGAGGAGAGAGAGGAGCAGAGAGGAGAGAGATGAGCAGAGAGGAGAGAGATGAGCAGAGAGGAGACAGATGAGCAGAGAGGAGAGAGAGGAGCAGAGAGGAGAGAGATGAGCAGAGAGGAGAGAGATGAGCAGAGAGGAGAGAGAT
The DNA here is from genome assembly GCF_949987555.1 of Borostomias antarcticus. Taxonomy (NCBI): domain Eukaryota; kingdom Metazoa; phylum Chordata; class Actinopteri; order Stomiiformes; family Stomiidae; genus Borostomias; species Borostomias antarcticus. The sequence continues at coordinate 8,081,035 of NC_140252.1, forward strand.
GAGCAGAGAGGAGAGAGATGAGCAGAGAGGTGAGATGATGACATGTTGCAGGGTTAGACCATGGAGCTCTGTGGTGACCGGGACAACAGTACATGCATGTTTCTCATTATCTAACCGGTTATTTTCCTAGAGACTCTGGAGAGGAAAAACCTGAGTAAGACCTAGCAGCTGTAGCTGAATATCAATGCACGCGCGCGCGCACACAGACAGACACATACACACACACACACACAGACACGCACACACACACAGACACACACACACAGACACACACACACAGAAATGTGGACGCCAACACATACATGCACATACACACAAATAAACACAGACAGGAGCGTGCACGCCAACACACACATACATCCCACACAGACACAACACAAATGTTGCTTCCCTTGCATCTTATCAGGAGGTAAAACATGAATCTGTTGAAAGAGAGAATTATACAGTACCTCAGAGGGGGCAGAGCCACACCTTTAATAAATCTGGACCCAGCATGAGTCCTGAGGTGTGTTAGGCCTTCAATGCATGAGCTGGTTTAGACTGGAGACATCAGCATGGAAGTCACTCTGAATGAGAGGACTCCTGAGTGCGCTTTCACACCTGTTAGTTTCCTTCTACTCTGCTTCTTTGTTTCGCACCAGATGCAATAATGATTCTGTAGAGCAGGGGTGGCCAACCAGTCAGAGACTAAGAGCCACAAAAATTACTGTGGTACCACCCAGAGCCACACCATATATACCAGCGTTTCTCAACCTTTTTTTCAGGCACCCCAGTCTAAAATACAGATGTGGGAAGTTAGAAATGTCACATGCTGCAGCATTTCACGTCGCGGTATTTGGCAGGGAAATCCCGTTGGAAATCTCGTGGGATTTCAGACGGGTGTTATTTCGTTTTAGTGATGCACCACCGCCAGGTGGCATCTTTGAGTAGATTTAGCAGGCTGGGCTCTGTTTTTCTCCTATAGTCTACGAATGAAGCATCATTAAGTTTCACATTCTTTAATTTAAATGCTCTGTTGTAAAGCACTTTGAGCTGAATTTATCTGTATGAAAGGTGCTATACAAATAACGTTTAATTGTTATTATTACCTTGTTATACACATGTTAAACACATGTTTTCTCCATCTGGATGTAATTTAATTATTACGAACACCTATATCTAGGCCTACAGTAGCCTATCTATCTCGGTAACTGACGTCGGGTCAAGACGTGGTGGCTGTTAGGTCAAATGCGCAAAATAACAGTATTGTAAATATATTTGTAAGTAAAGATATGGTGAATGTGGGGGTTTTGCGTTTTGTTTCTGGAACGCATTCAACTGGTAGGCTACTCGTAAACCCCGGAAGTAAATTTGAAGACGGGGACCAGCTAATGTAGCCAAGTCTGAGCGCAGTAGGCTATATGGCTTCAGCACGATACAAAGAAAAAATAAGCTTGATCGACTTGTGGATCCATACAAAATTGACATAGTCGCCATGAGTAAAGATCACTCATTGCCAATCATATCCGGACATTAACTATCTTGTGCATAGATAGCGGCAGGTTTGACAGTGAGTGCCTTCACATGCACAATATACACAATATTTTGTTATTTGAATGTTCTTGAATATATATATATATTCAAGATCATTCAAATAAGAAAATATCGTGTATGTTTTTATTTATTTATACCGGCCGCCAGTCGTTCCATGAACGGCTATAGGGAATGCGCAGTTTCGCGCTGGCTACAGCCTATTATATGCACAGTTTTGCACTACGTAGGCTATTATAAATAAGTATTATTCATTGGGGGAGCTTGGACTCGCTGGGGACTGGTGGAGAAACGCAGAGCCTCCCCAGACGCGACATCCTCCAGTTGGCTGAAGAGCTGCGCGCTCTGGCGTCCTCACCTGCATGGTGAAGACAAGCTGCAGCAAGAACAGAACTGTCTACCAATGCATGAAGTGCACTTAGCTGTCTGTGAGAGGCTATAGCAGAGGATATGTGCGAAGTGTATTTGAGCTGCCGCCTCAACCGTGCGTAAGAGCACAGCGCATCAACTCGTGTATAGCTACAACTAGTAGCCCATAGCCATTAAAACGGCTTATTGTTTTATTCATATATCAACTAGATAATTCGATAATAATGGTTGAGACATGAATGTAAAAATGATGTTTTATTGATGAAAAGGGTAAAACTGAAAAACATGGAGAGTCATTGCATTGATCGATGCAGTCCGTTCAAATAGGCATCAAAAGATAAAGTAGGCCCATTTAAAATGACCAATTACATCTTCAAATCCCTTCTAATCTTGGCCTTTGATAGGGTTTTTCCCCGCCCTACTGCCAATTATATCCGAACATTAACTATCTTGTGCATACAGAGCACAAACAATGAAACAATGAAACAAATAGATTTCCTCCCTGTCTGTCTGTGGCATTCGCTACCAGCAAACACTGAAAATACAGGTCCTCAATTTATTTAGAGTAGACTAGCCTATCCAATTGGACCACTCCAATGAATGTTGAACGTAGCCTTCTTTCATTCATTAGGTTTTAGAGAACAGGCCTACAATGTCCACACATGCATGCGCCATCTGACTAGCTCGCCAGCGAACCTGGACTAGACTATTGTAACCCCCCAAATTATTTTATATTCAAATAAACTGGATGGACCGGTTTCCTAGCCCTGGATCGTGGGGGAGGGGGGTAGCCTACGTTAGCGGGTGCTTTGCCATGACCGGCCATTCCACAGGTGTTGGATTGAATTCGCTAGTTTGATTGATAGATGGATGGATTTAACGTCCAAAGTAGATTGTGCAAGTATTGTATAGGCCCATGTGTAAGAGATGAATGGTTGTAACCATGAACTCAGCCAGAGGTAGGCCCTAGCTACTGTAGATTATCAGCATTATCAGCAGTCTCAATTTATGTTTTCCTCTAGGCTACGTGTTGCCATTCATTTAAACCACCATCTCATCTAGACTACTTCTGTTACTGCATTTTTACATTTATGCTTTCATGATTTTAGAGCGCAATCAACATTTTCCAGGATTCCAATAAGTCCATCCATTCATCCAACTTTGTACTGAGCGCAGCGCAGGCTGGTAGCCTACTGTCAAGGATCACGACTGATGCACTCCCTTAACACGTCTCGCAACTCCCCAGACCATCAAGATAATTTCAATATGAAAGACCTTACGTGGGGTATTCCAGGAGGTAGCCTAATGTAGCAAGTCGTCGGTCTTCATGATGCACTGTTATGCTTGTTTGCTGTGTAGATCCAGTCATAGAAGCGGGCATCTCGTTCGGCGATTTGAAACAGCTGGTCAATTCACCCCAACAAGAATAGCCAAGCGAAGGACAAAAATGAAACCACAAACGTTACTACTGGTCTTGAAACAACTGTGTTAGCCTAGTTCCATATGAGAACACTCCTCGGTCCAATTCCGTATAGTAGATCAGCCTGTGTCCACGTAGTTGTTAGCTAACTGGTGTGTAGGCTACATTCCATGAATATCTGAAGCAATTATTCCCTATGTAGTTCACTATGGGTAACACTACATAGGGAATAGGGAGCGAGTGAACCATTTCAAACACATCTCTAGTCAGCCCCGTTAGCTAGCTTACTCGTCCTGATGCCATGTTCCATATGAGAACACTCTGCTAGCTAGCTAGTTAGCCTACTGTATTAAACCTCTACTTGTCCTGATATCTTGTTCCATATGAGTATACACTGTAGCGATCCCGGACTAAGTGTTAGTCGCTCAGCTCAGAACCGACGGTCTAATCCTAATTCCACTTGGCTATGGATATCAGAACTTTGACCGTTTTCACCAGCCTTCACTGAGGTCATGTACCACGCCCCTCTGCTAGGTGTGGACTGTCGTCCACGTACCACAACCCCTTACTGGTGACACAGTGCTGACTAAGCGCTTCCAGAGCAGTATGTTGATTCATACTTCACCAGACAGGGGGGCCTTCAGTCTTCTCCCCAGCACTATACACTATCTTTAACGTGCCCTTGGAACTTTGCAATTCCGCCCCCGCTTGGTACCCGCTAGGTTCAGGGGTGCCCAATCCCCCTCCCTAACGGGTTAGTTCCATAATGTTATATATAATATATATAATAATATATATGTGACCGCCGCTGGTAATTTGGTCCTCAACTAGGCAAAGGTCATTTTTCAGTTTTTAACAGATTATGAAAGTGCAGATTGTAAGCTTTCAAATGAGGTCTCATACATTGAAATCTGAACATAGTTGAAGAAGATATGCTTATTTGAATGCTAGTACTGCCAAATCAACTTAGCTGAGAATTCCTCCTCCAAAGTTCTCCAACATTTTCACACCTCTGACTGCCAGGTAATGGGCGTGAACAATAGCCTGGTAACCGCACCCCCAGCCACTCCCCCACTGGACGATCTGTCATTATCTGTCAGAGTGGCTGTCAACTTGGGGTATTACCTGAGAGTGGCTGCCAAGTGAGGTGCTCTCTCACTGATGACCGCACACTCTTTGAGTCAGTATTAATCTTGTTCTTAACTGCATTCACAACACAATATAAGATGAAGTTCAAATTTAACGTTCTTTATTGTCACATACATGATATAAAGTACAAGCATAAGTAGTAAAGTGTACAAAAAAAGGCAACAGTCTAAGTGTTAAAGTGTACAGTCAGTTGTCTGTTTTATAGACAAGGTGCATAGTGTTCATTGTGATCAAGTGTACAACAAAGTAATAACAGTCCCCAGCTCAATACTCAAGGTAATAACAACAGTACTCAGCTCAGTATTCAATATTCTAACAATGCAGTCTGTGCAAGTGTGGGCAAGTCTGTGCAAGAGAACAAGCAACGCTTCAGTATACAAACAGGAAAACAGGAAAGGCTGTGGCCTTTCTCCTGCAGTGCTGTCCGTCCTGATGATCTGCAGTGAATCTACAAGCGGACAGTCTTGTTCTGAGCTGCTGTGGAGTTTGGCGGGGGACATGTGACGTCTCGTCCCTCATCAGAGCAGAACTCTCTGATCTTGTCAAAGAGATACGTCTGTCTGGCCATGTCCAGTCCGGGTGGGGCTTGCACAAGAAGACCTTCTCTGGGGGGCAGGACATCAGGCTTGCGCAGCAGCTGAAACTCGACTGCCGGTGCATCACGGTGTTCTCTGGCCACAACCATGCCAGGTCTCTCAGCATCAAAACTGCAATAGAATAGAAGGAAGAAAGTACATTAAACTATTGCCCACAGTACTGGCACTCCATATAGATAAAATAGTACCAGAATGTGTTGATTAAATAGACTAGCTAATGCATGATAGGATGAACGTATTCTCACCTGTTGTGCAAAATCAAAGCTGTAGTGCATAGTGATCTTCTTGCTGGCTGGTATGAAGGGAGAGCTGCAATTCCTTACAAGCTGGAGCTTGTTTTTGCTCATCCTGTAACCAAAACAAAGAAAAAGGTGTCAGACTACCATGCTCTCTCATTCTGTTTCTCTCTATAATATAGCTACCTAGCTTGCTGGCTAGTTTAGGAACAAAGGGCTAGCTCACTAGCTAGCCATGTCCCTGTGCTAGACAGCTGGCTGGATATAAGCTGCCTCGCTAGCTAGTTTAGGAACAAAGGGATAGCTCACTAGCTAGCCATGTCCCTGTGCTAGACAGCTGGCTAGTTTAGGAACGAAGGGACAGCTCAGCTAACTAGCATGTTAGCTAACGTTAGCTAGCTAGCCTTTGTTAGTTAGTGCTAGTGCCTTTGTTATGCTAGCTAGACTTAGTCACTTGTTTAGAAAGGAGCTACTGCTAAACGACTAACGTTAATGAATGTAAACAGCACAGGTAGTATAAAGATCAGCTTACCCCAAAGCAAAGCAGAATGCTTGGCGGTGGTGTGAATCTGGTACGTCGTTCGACGTTTCGCTTGGTAGCAACTTGCTTTGTTGATACAGTCATCTCTGTATCAAAGGTCATCAAGAATAAAACTCCGTGTACGAACGAGTCCTGCTCTGCTGGAGTTTTAGCTGCTCTTAACCCTCTTGGCGCCAGGTTTTTTTTTTTTTTAAACAATATTTTTACATCTAAATTTCAAAAGAGTGTGGCTTCAGAGTGGTTAGAGATAGAGACTCACTGTAAATGAGACAAATGTTGAGAATGATCCAAAGTTTATGTTGGGTCTAAATTTATCCAACTAATTTGCATATTATGATGTCATAGGGTGGCGGCCAACTTGAATTATGCCATTTTTTAAGGAAATATGGGATATTTTGAATCAATTTGAACTTATTTCAACAAATTTCCCCACCTCTGTCCATTTGTTATGTTATCCAAATATCAAATGAACAAGAAAACAGTAAATGGTAAGCCAACAGTAGTAAACAAACTAATTACTAGGCCACATAGTAGCATCACTCACGTAAACAGAAGGCGTCTCTTAGCCGCAGAGGCCTGTGTACCTATCTATCCAGTGTACCTATCTATCCAAGTGACACTGTTTAGTTTTTCAGAGTGTGGTACCTCTCATTGCAAGGCACAGCACACAGAGCCACCCCACACTGGCCCTGCTGTCCCCTCTCAACATAGGCCTACTCATCATTGTTTACTAAATGCAGAAATGACGGGATGATTTCAAATCTGTTCCTAGATCACTTTGCCAAATCCAGGTGTAAAAGTTGGTCAAAACTGTGCCCAGTAGTCCTCAATCTCTGATTTCTCTACCAGCCCCATGGACAAATATCATCCAAAACCTGCTCACAATTGAACCTTATGGCAGCCATTTGGCGTTTTTCCAACGCAATAATCTACTCAATTCTGCTGACTCGCTCTCTCAATAACTCTGCTCCGCTCAACCCACAACTGAATGAACAGTCATCGTGTGTATTTATAGTAAACGTGAGAGGACAAAAACATATCTATAAATATACTGTGCTTACTGTAACTGTACAAAATCATTGTTGTGATTGGTCATAAATTGTGCGCGCGCGATTCATTTGCAGGCTGCTCTTCCTCCGAGCGGCCGCGGTGTCTGAGCTGGGAATATGACGCTATCTAGTCAGACTGGCCGAGTGTCATGGAGAGGAGACTTACCCTCAGCTCTGGTGAAATCGGTTGTAACGTGAACCACGGAATGCGCAGGGCTTTGTCATCTCAATCATTCCCAAATGACCAGGAAAAGTCGCTAGATTTGTCGAGATTATTTTGTTGTAGGTGGGATGTCTTATTTGTACAAACACGACGCACAAACTCAACTTTAGATGGTAGGCTATCTTGCAATCGAACTCTCCATCCTGGTATTTTCGAGTAGTTGTAGATCCCCATCCACAGGGATAGACAAAGTAGGCTACTGCACCAGGCAAAACAACCTATCCCCATAGTTTACAACTTTGTGGTTGTACGTAAATACGGAAGTCGGCTACACAAATGGATAAACCGAAGCTTGCCAGACAGCGCAATTTGTCTACTTTTACAGGTAAAAAACCGCTTGTCTCTAGGTCAAACTATTTCAGAAATATGCCGTCCTAAAGAACATATGGTATTGAGGAGCGCTGGCGCGCCCCGTGTATAAAATAGGGAACTCGTAATGAGATTTTCTCAAAATATATTGCATTGGAAGATGGTGTCATACTGAATCGAGAGCAAGTTATACATGTCTGCCATCTAGTGGTGGCAGGAAAATCGAGGTTTCAGCGTGTAAATATCATAAAATCACTGTTTTACTCAGTAACGCAGCTTGTCGCAGAAATGCGACTTTGGCGCCAAGAGGGTTAAAACTCTTTCCATGTCCTGGATGCTATCCCTGTCTTCTCTTTAGCAAAAGCTGTAGCATCCATGGTTAAACTTGGGACTGAATGTAAACAAAGCCGGCGTGTTGGGGAAGGGTGGGGGGCGGAGAACCCGGAAGCAATAGCCAATGAAACCAAATCATGCTAATCGATCTGCCCGCCCCCAAACCCGACTCGAAATCAGCTAAAAACGAGCTTAGTTTGCAGACTAATTATATGTATTTCGTGAACCTAAAACTGTTGTCTGTTATAGTAAGTGGGTTCTTCACAACTTCAACTTTGGTAATACAAAAATAAAAAAAAAACAAAAAAAAAAGTTTTTTTATTTATTTTGCCCCCTAGCGCATTTCGGGGTTTGCCGAGTTGCGGACCAAATCACCAGCCGCTGTCACATATGTGTGTGTATAAATGACGCGTGATCCAAATACACCGCACAGCCCCGCGTCTTTGAGTCAAACTCAGAAATCTTTTTTTTTTTTTTTTACTTAACTTGTAGAGGCAAAGACAATCAGAAAAGATAGATGGAGGAATAAACATATATAGACGAGCAAAACTGTCTCATGAAATGAACAGAAGTAACTTAGATGACTAAAATAACACAGTTTATGCAGATAAAGGGATTAAAGCAGAGAAGAAAATGCTTACACAGACAAAAACACAGCTCCTGTGTCTTACTAATCTCCCTTGCTCTCAGCCCCTCCCTTCTCCTTCTACACTCTCCGGTGTGTACTGTAGTCTGATAGTTTTCGATCTAAACACGCTATAATTCACACAACTTGGCAGAAATACCCTGGATCCCACACCCAGTCAACTGCTAGTTCATATAAAGGTCAAACTACCTATATATATATTGATTCTGCTAGGGAAAGGGATGTCTGGGGCCCCCTGCTGGAGCTGCTGCCTCCGCAACCCGACCCCAGATAAGCGGATGAAGATGGATGGATATATATATATATATATATATATATATATATACATATATATATAATATAATATAATATAAACCCCCTTTAACCTATAGGCTTATAAACTGTAATTCAAACAAAGCTTAAATTAAGGGACTCGAACCCTCTTATTGACCTTTTTTAAGAGCCTGGTTACTCAATAAGTCAAATACCATTAAGCAGTGTTCAAATATGATACAGGACTCGAACCTCTATCAGGAGACACCCGTCTCCGGGAACACCTTATTCCCTAAGGGTGGGCCTGGCTACCCACGAAAAAACAGTGCTTAGTTATAGGGACTCTAACCCCAGTACTTCTATACTGTTAAACAGTGTTAAAAAGGGCCTGGTTACCCCAAAATAATATTCTAGACAGTGCTTAGTTTCAGGGACTCTAACCCCAGTACTCCTATACTGCTAAACAGTGTCAAATAGGGCCTGGTTACCCCAAAATAATATTCTAGACAGTGTTTAGTTAGAGGGACTCTAACCCCAGTACTCCTATACTGCTAAACAGTGTCAAATAGGGCCTGGTTACCCCACAATATCCTAGGATAAACAAGACAAATTCTCCTCCGAGGGCGTGTACTTGGTTCCTACTGTACCTTTGGGTTCGGCGCAGTACCGGCAGCGAGTCCTCTGCAGAGTGGAGTCCGCTCCAGTCACACAGCCCCCAGGCGTGGCTTCTGGCAAGAAGATACAAAGTTTGTTTTCGGAATTTGTGGGATTTTGGTGCTTTGTGATATTGAATTGGGGGTTATGTTTTACTTCATCTCTTACCTTTATCTTGTTTTATTGTGTTCTTATTGTAACAGTGTATCTTATTTTTCCTGCTTTTTGTTCATTTTGTCTATTTTTATGTGAAGCACTGCATTATCTGTAGAGCTGCATTTATTTGTATGAAAGGTGCTATACAATTTTATTATTATTATTTTTTTAAAATTTTTATTTTATGACCTTAACCACCAGGGCTGAGTTTCCCAGAGGCATCGTAGCGCTACGTTCATCATAGCGCTTTGATGAACGCCATAGCTTACGATGAACGTAGTGCTACGATGCCTCTGGGAAACTCAGCCCTGACCTTTACACTGCTTCTTGAAATAGGCATGCTTAAGTTATAGGCCCCTCATGTTCACTCGTCTTTGTCTTGACTGGAATCTTGCAGACCATTCCATGCTCATCTTCTACTGTCTTGACGATCCTTCCTATTAACCACAAACCACTTCTTCAATGACACATGTCATCACTCTGGAATACCGCCCTGGTGGTGGCAAGGAGGGTTTGGTCTTCAGCAACAGCAAGTGCTGTGGGGTAAGGGCTTCAAGATAATTCATATAATTCGAAGGCATGGTAACAGGCCTACTGTTCAGAATGTCTTGAAGGACGTTTGAAGGCTTTCTTCATCCAAGCTTTGTTCCCTCAGAGTAGCACCCAATATTGATGGAGCATATGATTCTCACACCGATGGTGGATTGAACATCCATTTCATGTCATGTTGTAGCAAGCAAGCTTTATCTCTATGAAATATTCCACTACTGTATAGCCTTTACGAGCTCACGATCAGTTCTGACCAAGCTGGTCCCATTGTCAGAATGCATCTCCTTCAAGCAGACCTCTTCTTGCGATAAATTAATGCAGTGTTAATAAATTAAACTGTTTCCATTGTCATTGTCATGACTTATGGGCAAATCTGACATCATTTGTGTCCATGCTGTCTTCGACAGGTCGTACACCAACACAGCATTTTCCTGATCAATGATTGGGCGCGGGGAATCCAGTATTTTTGACGTAAATGAGAAAAGATATGATTATGCCGGCTGTGTCCCAGTCGCTCATGAACATCTTGATTTATCAGATCAGCCACACACTGGTCTTTAGGCAGGACCGCTGGTTGCTTGGCTTCAGCTGGCATGGCTGGGAGCGGCTGTGGCTCAGGAGGAAGAGCCGGTTGTCCAATGATCGTGGGGTTGGTGGTTTGAATCTCGACTTTTCCACATGTCGGCAAGACACTGAACTCCAAATTGCTCCCAATAAGCAGTCTAGGACCTTGCATGGCAGCTGCCACCATTGGTGTGTGAATGGATGAATGAGGCTATTGTAAAGCACTTTGGATAAAAATGCTATATAAGTGCAGTCCATTTACCATGGCTGCTTGACTGAGCCTCCCTCCAATGCGAAGAATTCGATAACCTGATTAATTCTAGAGATACAACAATCCGAAAAGCAGATATTTCCTCATGAAAGTTATTTCGCTGACTGTGGCTGATGATGTTCAGTTCAGCTTTCGCAGTTTATCCACAGTAAAGTAGGTCCGTCTGATTGAGGCTGTTTTTGTAGCTCAACATTTCCTTATTCATTGATTGTTGGTCTTTGAGTAATCCATGCAAATCTTTTCTCTTCTAAGACAGGTTTTTGAGGGCACTTTTGACCCAACTGAGCCAAGCCACCAGATTTTGATCGATCTTACTGGGGGTGAGCCCTTCGGTGTTCAGCTGCAGAATTCTGGGTTGGGAGCCAGCAGAGCAAGATCCGCCGGCTGCCCTCCCCGCCTGTGGCAGCCGAACACCAGCCCGGGTGGTGGCCCTCAGTTGGCAGACTTTTCTTCGCTTGCGGTGATTGATCGCAGCTACTAACCATGAGAAGGTGTCTGCCTCGCCCCCCCCTTGAACTGATCTGACCGGATACACGGTTGTACCCGCAAAGCTCTCTGAATAGGAAGTGAATCTTGGTCGAGGTCTTTGACTTCTGTTGTGTCTGTTGACTTCCTTCCAGGTTGCTTCTCATCCATTTTGTTAGTGTAAAGCCTTCTAGTCTGACAGATGGCCTGCAAGTCATGCAATGACTTGACTCCTTCTTGTTCTGAAGCATCTGATCAGTCATCGACGTACACTTATAGAAGACTATCCATAACAGCTGCATCAAAAATGTGCCTGTGGTCCTCAGCACATCTTCCCAAGGTATAGCTAGCAGCTTGGTGAAGACGTGGCACGAACAAGTGTACCTCCATCCTGTACTCCTGCAGCTCCTGTTAGACATCGCCCTCTGGCCACCACAAGAACCCGAGAAGGTCAGCATCTTCTGGCGGGACTTTCTCTTTGTGGAACATTGATTTTACATCTGCCATGATGGTCCTCCTTCTCACACACTCACACTGTACCATTAGATCGCTGTGCTTGCACTTGGCTAAAGGCTGTGTATCTCAAAGGGGAACACACACACATACAGGCACACACAAACGCATGCACTCACACACGCACACACACTAAGGCTAGGTTCACACGGCAGGTTTTGCAAGCTGCTAAAAACGTGAGGCGCATCGCATTGTCCCTGGCCGACGCTATTCATTGCCAAGCAACAGAACACAACAATCATAGGGCACTTCCTCCGCACACCGTGGAGAAGTTAAAATATGTTCACATTTTCGGTGCTGATAAAAAAGAACACGGCTCATTTTAGCAGAGCAGCGCGCCGGAAGGCTGCAAGCGTGTTGCTCCATAGACAATGAAAAGCAATGCGCAAACGTGTTGACAAAATCTGCCGTGTGAATGCACCCTAACGTACAAAGACACAAACGCATGCACGCACTCACATGCGCGCACACACACTCACACAGACAGGCACACACAAACGCATGCACACACACACAAATGCATACACACGCACACGCATGCACACACACTCAGGTGCACAGGCACACACAAATGCATGCACGACACACAGCCCTGTCTTGTAGCAGGCACAACCTTGCTGGGTGAATACACAGTGGAAGGCTGTAGGCCCGCATGGCTCTGCACACAGCAGCAATACATCAGACAGAAACGCTTTCATGGCCACATTCTGACTAAACACAGGAAGGGAGGGGGAGAGAGAGGGAGAGAGAGAGAGAGAGGAGTGACAACATGGGAATGGATAGAATAAAAAAAGGATAAAAAACGACTGATTTGTCATGAGTACCACGGAGGAGGATAGCCTCAATAGTATCGAGCTAAATCATGTTATCACAGCGTTCTTACTGAGATATCTAGGAATCAATGTTGTGATGAATGTTGTAATTTGGAAGCGTGGGCAATCACTCACATGTACCCTGATACAATATCCCTGTCACTTTGAAAGGAAGTGCCAAACCTGCCTATGACCTCAGTGTTTTAACAACATTGTGGTTATAATGATGATGAAGACATTGTGAAAGATTAATTATGCAAGTTGATGGTTCACTACTGAAACCGTTTTAGCATCTTCCTCTCTCTCTCTCTCTCTCTCTCTCTCTCTCTCTCTCTCTCTCTCCCTCTCTCTCTCTCCTAACATGCTCACTTCAAAGAGCTTCATCGGAGGAGCAAGACTGTAATTATGTCTGGACGGAGGGAGGGAGCGTAAGCAACCGCTAAATGGGCATCTAATCTTCTGCTCCCTGACAAACTGTCAAAGCACTCCGCCATCTCCCAGGGTCCCTCATGGTGTCAACATGGCGGGGAAGCCCTTCTGACAGCAGGTAATTGCAGGGCTGGGGATGCAGAGGAGATGAGGTGAGAGACAGACCGGCGGTAAAGTTTAGGTGCATAATAATAAGAACAGGCTGAGAAAAGTTGGAACCGCTGGTGAGCAGTTCACGTAGAGAACAACGTGAACTGTCTATGTCTGAGCGCTGAAAAAGTGAAACTGTCTCACGATCGCACACACACACACATGCACAAACATATTTTGTCTGCCTAGACACTATACATTTACGCCACACAGGGTAATAACAAGCTAAATTGGCATTCCAAATGACTTTTTTACACACAACATTTAGGCACCCTTTTTGCCAAGAAAAAGCCAAAAGTAGAACTAATAACAAAATGAGAATTATAGCTGCTGTCCAGCTTAGGCAGGGCCTACAGGAATGGCCTACATCATGTGATGGGAATGAGACCCCATGGTATTAAAATGTGACAGCGGCTGGTGATTTGGTCCGCAACTCGGCAAACCCCGAAATGCGCTAGAGGGCAAAATAAATCAAAAAACGTTTTTTTTCGTTTTTTGTTTTTTTGTGTATTACCAAAGTTGAAGTTGTGAAGAACCCACTTACTATAACAGACAACAGTTTTAGGTTCACGAAATACATATAATTAGTCTGCAAACTAAGCTCGTTTTTAGCTGATTTCGAGCCGGGCTTGGGGGCGGGCAGATCGATTAGCATGATTTGGTTTCATTGGCTATTGCTTCCGGGTTCTCCGCCCCCCACCCTTCCCCAACACGCCGGCTTTGTTTACATTCAGTCCCAAGTTTAACCATGGATGCTACAGCTTTTGCTAAAGAGAAGACGGGGATGGCATCCAGAACATGGAAAGAGTTTTAAGAGCAGTTAAAACTCCAGCAGAGCAGGACTCGTTCGTATACGGAGTTTTATTCTTGATGACCTGTGATACAGAGATGACTGTATCAACAAAGCAAGTTGCTACCAAGCGCAGAGTTGCGTCGAACGACGTACCAGATTCACACCACCGCCAAGCATTCTGCTTTGCTTTGGGGTAAGCTGATCTTTATACTATCTGTGCTGTTTACATTACATTAACGTTAGTCGTTTAGCAGAAGCTCCTTTCTAAACAAGTGACTAAGTCTAGCTAGCATAACAAAGGCACTAGCACTAACTAACAAAGGCTAGCTAGCTTACGTTAGCTAACATGCTAGTTAGCTGAGCTAGCCCTTTGTTCCTAAACTAGCCAGCTAGTCTATTTAATCAACACATTTTGGTACTATTTTATCTATATGGAGTGCCAGTACTGTGGGCAATAGTTTAATGTACTTTCTTCCTTCTATTCTATTGCAGTTTTGATGCTGAGAGACCTGGCATGGTTGTGGCCAGAGAACACCGTGATGCACCGGCAGTCGAGTTTCAGCTACTGCGCAAGCCTGATGTCCTGCCCCCCAGAGAAGGTCTTCTTGTGCAAGCCCCACCCGGACTGGACATGGCCAGACAGACGTATCTCTTTGACAAGATCAGAGAGTTCTGTTCTGATGAGGGACGAGACGTCACATGTCCTCCGCCAAACTCCACAGCAGCTCAGAACAAGACTGTCCGCTTGTAGATTCACTGCAGATCATCAGGACGGACAGCACTGCAGGAGAAAGGCCACAGCCTTTTCCTGTTTGTATACTGAACCGTTGCTTGTTCTCTTGCACAGACTTGCCCACACTTGCACAGACTGCATTGTTAGAATATTGAATACTGAGCTGAGTACTGTTGTTATTACCTTGAGTATTGAGCTGGGGACTGTTATTACTTTGTTGTACACTTGATCACAATGAACACTATGCACCTTGTCTATAAAACAGACAACTGACTGTACACTTTAACACTTAAACTGTTGCCTTTTTTTGTACACTTTACTACTTATGCTTGTACTTTATATCATGTATGTGACAATAAAGAACGTTAAATTTGAACTTCATCTTATATTGTGTTGTGAATGCAGTTAAGAACAAGATTAATACTGACTCAAAGAGTGTGGGGTCATCAGTGAGAGAGCACCTCACTTGGCAGTCACTCTCAGGTAATACCCCAAGTTGACAGCCACTCTGACAGATAATGACAGATCGTCCAGTGGGGGAGTGGCTGGGGGTGCGGTTACCAGGCTATTGTTTACGCCCATTACCTGGCAGTCAGAGGTGTGAAAATGTTGGAGAACTTTGGAGGAGGAATTCTCAGCTAAGTTGATTTGGCAGTACTAGCATTCAAATAAGTATATCTTCTTCAACTATGTTCAGATTTCAATGTATGAGACCTCATTTGAAAGCTTACAATCTGCACTTTCATAATCTGTTAAAAACTGAAAAATGACCTTTGCCTAGTTGAGGACCAAATTACCAGCGGCGGTCACAAATGCATCTTGTATCCAGCTTGTATCTAGATATGATTTAACCTGATTACATTTACCCCCGGTATTAGTATCTCCAGTAAGATCCGATTGAGATCAGTTTGCTATATATAGTTCAAACATCCGAACACCACATTGGTTTAACACTGCTGTATGTGGATTGAAAACACAATTGCGTTTACAGTTGTGTTCAATGTGGTCAGAATGCGTCCCTGACCAGGTGGTTTGGCTAATCAGATCTCAATCTGTCTTCGGAATGTTTTGGGTGCATTCACACCTGTACTTTCATGTGGTTCAACTCTATCTGACTGCAATCTGATCACCCAAAACACATTTTAGTGTCAGGTGTAAATGGGGTCTGAGTTGTGGCACTTGTGGACTGAGAATGGATTCACTGATTGACTGGGCCCGCCCTGAATGAAATGTGAAAGACGTACTAAATCTCTGTGATGATGGAATGACCCCAGGCTATTCTGCATCTGATTGGCTTACTCTGATATACTTTAACCAATCAAACTCCTCATGCCTAAAACCTTTTTCAATGGGTTTCAATTTCAACCAATGAAGGCACCATATTAGCCAATCCCAGGCAGAGTAGGGCAGGTCATTCATTCCGTGCCGTGCGGCCATTTTTGGTAATGTTAACGCCATACTAGTGCAAAAACTTGCATAAATGGGATGAATTATTAATGGATGTCAGAAGATTCAGAAGTAGTGGCGATTGCTCCTATAAGCCAGGGTAAGCTTGGCTTACTCATACAAATCCAAATAACATTTGATTTGTGCGCTTTCTTTCAGTGAAAGAAGGCACGGAAATCGACTTTCAGACTGTTTTTGACTTAAATGCGTCTTGTATTCTGCCATATCGCTTCATTTTCATCAGTGTTTTGCGTTTTGGTAGTGCTCCGTTGCCCCCTACAGTCCTCATGAAAATACAGTCCACGTTACAGTCCGTTGACACCGGTCTTACTAGCTCGTTTTTCACAACATTGACATTATTAACATTGTAGGCCAAGTAAAATGATGCAACAACTTGGCATGACTGTCCCGTCATTCACATCACCTATTGGTCAATCACGTTACCCACTTTAGCTATCTAGCTACTGGCAGCATCAATGAACATTGAAAACGGAGATCTTGAGTATTTGTTGAAAGTTAATTCCAAAATGAAGTGGATTAAACGAGTTTGGGTTACGATATAAGGTAGGTCTTTTGTGATTAATTACCAGTTGTTATGGCTGTGCGTTATGCTTTGCCTGGATTTAATCGGCACTGGAGAGCGTTAACTTTGCTTCCTGGAGCGGTGGGCTAAGGCCTAGTAGGCTAGTAGTAGCCTAAAGACTGATTCGTGAGGGAGTAGGCTATTGAGTGCTGTGCTATAAGGGGGTGTATTTTATCGTTCTGTCATTCCTCTTCGTGGTGCTTGGCCATTGTTGTCATATAATGGCTCAGTAGTTTATTAAGTGTGTCCCTAAAAGCTTGGTTGTTTCTGTATGTCTTTTACATATAAAAATACCACTGCTCAGCGCCCTTTTCATGCTGTGAAACCTCCCATCAGGGCATGCTTTGAAAGCGCATCCCCCCAAAAAATTGTGCTTCGCAGACGCCAGGGCTTACTTTTCTTGATAAAAACATTTTATTAATTACAATCGTTTTAAACGTGTTTTAACTTTACCAAGACAATTATCCACCCAGGGTTTAGGTTCTCAGGTCACCCCACCTATCTGGAGAGGAGAGTTGGCTGGTTAAGTGACTCGTCAAATAAGGCTGAAGATGCTAGTTTCATAAGCTGCAATTTTCTTTTGGGGAAACCTTGTTTATTTGTTTGCACAACAGAGATGCCCTTTTGCATGCACTTTGAATCACTTATGATGGACTTGGTACGTTGAGAGTTATTTTTATTTAAAAAGGTTTTACTTTTTTTGTGTGCATATTCTCCATATAACAGCAATCAACTTATTTTGACAGTTTTGATGAATTCAGAGCAGTGAGGAGACATTCCAAAGATAATGGTAATGGTAAGGTAGGTAGGTAGGTAGGTAGGTAGGTGGTAGGTAGACAGACAGACAGACAGACAGACAGACAGACAGACAGACAGACAGATAGATAGATAGATATAGACTTATGTCAAAAACACAGAGGTAGGTGTCGGTGAGAACTTAGAATAACAATGAGAAATGAGATATCCCTCTAAATCTGGCTGAAAAACGACTTAAAACGGGCTTAAAAGCACCCAAACTTGAAAAATGCCCCCCCTGGCATTTCATTCTGGAAACGGGTCTGGTGGGGTCAGATGAAGAGATGCAAACAAGATGAAGAAACTAACTGCTACAAAATATGAACAGGCTTGCCTGATCTAGCTTGAAACTGCACTAAGCATTTTCCAACTACTAGAGGGTGACAAACTACAAAAAACACAGAAGTATCACTATACTGGGCTTTAAAATATCTTTACAATCATGTCACACAGCACTATAAGTATGCATTCACATTTTATTATGCATCACCCTGGGCTTGAACTCACAATGTTACACCAAGGACAAGTCATGATCTTTCTTGAGTTACCTGCCAGGTGAGACGCCATGGTTTTACACTATGACTTAAGCAATGGAGGGTTGCATTTATTAAAGGAGTTCTTATGTAAAAATGGTAGGCTATTCTTTAGGTGCATGAGTCTGGCTTCAGAAAGCAACATAGCACCATTACAGCAACTATGAAAGTGGTGTAATGGATTTTAACTGATCTAGTCAAAAAGGATTTACTAAGATTAGCTCAAACAGGTTAAGTCTGGTTTATTGAGAAAACATACGAGCGCAAGGACTTCCGGACAACACACATGAGTGGTTGATCCAAAGAAGTGCTGCAGCCTGATCTTGCGCAGCCTTATATTCAAGCAAAACACAGGTATGGCGCTTTCAGGATATGATCGGCTAACCCATTGTACGTCATATTAAATGGCAGGCGTCATCAACAGTGGTCGAGAATACAGACACGTGACATGAGAAAAGGCGGTAATTTCTTGAAGAGACAAAGGGACAAAGGATGGTTATTCTGGAGTAGACAACGTCTAGGGGTGTTGACCTCCTGGAGGTCATCCTGTCATGAATTAGGTTAGCACAGCTACTGTATGTGAAAGGTTGAGGGAGGTGGTGAATTACAAAAGGAGATGATGAAAATATAATTTCTATGACAGTGGTGAACGATATTTTAGGCATTATGGGTAAAAAGCAGAGTTGTGCTGCTCTGGTTATAGATCTGTCCAGGACTTTTACAGTCAATCATCGTGTTTTGAGGCCGACTTGTACTGGTTTATCTGACCAGGCAGTGGGATGATTTGGGAGTTACTGGACGGAAAGGTCTCAATGTGTCCAATTTGATAGTCTCACTTCTAAATGGCTTAGCATTTGTAATAGTGTCCCCCAGGGTTCCTGTTATTCTCTATCTATATTAATAGTATAGGTCATAATGTGGATGGAGCTAACTTTCATTTTTATGCAGATGATACTGTGATATATATTTTTTACAATATTTTTTATTAAGAAACAGAGGCATTGACATTGCAACTTGGACAAATACATTCATTCATTCTCAAATAGTTTTTCCCTTACTTTTATGTTGAGATTGAGTCAAAAAAAGATTCCCAGAAGTTCAATAGTTTGGAGCAGGACCAGAACATGTGAGTCAGATTACAGGTGGCTTGGCAGCATCTTTGACATCGGTTATCATGTTTGTCTGGATAGAGTCTTGACAGTTTGGCCTTGCTGTAGTGAAGTCTATGCAGGACCTTAAACTGGATGAGACTAAGTCTGGCGCAGCTGGATGATGTGTTCACGGCTTGAAGGGCTCCTTCCCAAAAGTCGTCAGACAAGGTGTAGACTACACTCGCGGCTCACATTCTCTACGCTACAATCGGCTTGTTGGTGCCTGGAATATTGTGTGCAATATGGCTGAATATTTATCAGTGTAGAGAATGTGAGCCACGAGTGTAGCCTACACACGGAGAATAGCCAGTCTGTGCGCATGCGTGCTGGAGCAAGTGGGGAATCTTTTATTTAGTTTCTAAAGACGTTTCTAAAGATCATCTACAGAGGCATGTGAAAACCACAAGGCCTCACTCTATGGAAGCACAACTAGCGATTCATAAAAATAGATTGATGAACACAACTGTTTCGCGGTTGCTGCATTCTCGGTGCCCTGTCCGCTGCCGTTACCTGGATATACTTGGCTCGCGCTGGATTTTAAATTTCTTCTACAGGCCTCCGAATTACACCAACGTTATCTCAGTGAGTCAAACGTCTTATA
Source organism: Borostomias antarcticus (assembly GCF_949987555.1). Classification (NCBI taxonomy): domain Eukaryota; kingdom Metazoa; phylum Chordata; class Actinopteri; order Stomiiformes; family Stomiidae; genus Borostomias; species Borostomias antarcticus. The sequence goes on from NC_140252.1 coordinate 8,100,886, forward strand.
ATATGACGTAAATAAGGTCCAGCTTGTCGAAAAAGAGCCTTCTCCTTTAACCCAAGGCACCCGTACGTATCCTCCCCCTTTCTAGTCCCCCCCCAGAGCTCTTACCTTCCACCCTGTCCCACTTCTCACTAGTCCCCACCCCACGCTCCACCCCTACCCCCAAAATAACAATCTCTGTGCTTAGCATAATCTTCCCTTCCATCTCCTCACTATTCTTCCTTCTCCAAGTTTCTCTATTACCCACCTGTGAGTTTAATTATAACCCCAATGATTTCAAGTATAAACAGTTGTGAACAACAACTAACAGATTTTGTACAAACCCTGTACTGGAAAAGCAGCAATTGCGTCAAACAAAAGGTTAGTTTAAATAATTATAATAATAATAATACAAAACGCTGCAGTATGCAGGCCAATAACAGCAATATAGCCTAGTGTGCTGTCATCAGCAGTAGTGCCCCATGAATAACACTGCAAACTGCTGAGACTGAACATTAAATAGGCATTATCACATTATCAACAGCTGTTAAGACAGCTCAATGCATTGTGGAACATAACTGCATAACATATCAGAACAATACAGCGAACAATATCCCAGGACTATGTAACTACATGGGAGTGACCGTAAACACCGAACAATGATCGTCGGCTACCGTAGTTATGGCCGTCAGCAGTAACAGACCAGACTATTCAATAAGAAAGCCAGAGAATAATAGTGATAGCAGTTGTACCCAATAGTACCTCACTCCCGGAAATTTGAGCCAACTCTAGGAGTCTTCTGACCAGAGAGAGAGAGAAAAAAAAAAGGTAAGCGAGAAGGTTTTCCAGAGGCTCCACTAAGGCACATTAGCGCTGAAAGCTAACTGTACTAGCCCAGCTAGCGGCTAAGCTAGCCAGCCAAGCCAACCAACACCAGCACTCAACATTCCCCAGACAAAAGACAATCCTCATGATACAGTAGTTTCCCAGTCTTGTCCGGCAGTGGCCAAGCAGTCCTCAGTAGCTGAAAAGAATAAGTTCACAGTTCGAGTCTAGCTGGTATGAGCTAGCCAGCAGGCCAGCTATCCATCGCATACTGACAGCACCACATCCAGTCCTAGACTCCTAGCTAGCCCGAGCTAGCCACAGTCTGTCGCCCAGTCCCAAACAGATCCACATCAGCACGCAAATAAACTAAATAAGAACAATAAAAGGATAAAAGTGCATGAGGGTTTCAATGTTCGGAGAGAAAAAGGTGCATGTCTGTATGGCTAGTAATAACGCCAAAGTCTAGTCACGAACGTGGTGGCCTCCTCGACCGAGGCGAACCTCTTCTTGGCCCGGTTCTTCGTGGTGATCTGCAGGCGAGCAGGGTACTGTGTGTGGAGTGGATGACGACACATCACCTCAAGCTCAATCTGGACAAGACTGAGCTGCTGTTCCTCCCGGGGAAGGGCTGCCCGCATCGGGACCTGGCCATCACCATTGAAGACACAGTGGTGACCCCAACTCGGACTGCGAGGAATCTGGGTGTGACCCTGGATGACCAACTGTCGTTTTCCGCACATTTCACATCCGTCACACGCTCCTGCAGATTCATGCTCTACAACATCAGGAGAGTTCGCCCTTTCCTCACTGATGAAACGGCGCAGGTACTCATCCAGGCCCTGGTCATCTCCCGCCTGGACTACTGCAACTCCCTCCTCGCTGGGGCCCAAGCGTCAGCCATTAAACCTCTGGAACTTGTCCAGAAAGCCGCTGCTCGCCTGGTGTTCAACCACCCCAAGTTCTCCCACACAACTTCCCTCCTCCGTTCCCTACACTGGCTCCCTATAGCGGCTCGCATCCAGTTCTCTGGCGCTAACCTACAGGGCAATGAAAGGAACAGCCCCCTCCGCTACCTCGGGGCGACTGGTTGCCCCGTCACTCCGAGTCCCCTGCGGTCGATCGACACGGTCACGGCTCTTCTCTGTCCTGGCCCCGCAGTGGTGGAATGAACTGCCCACTGATGTCAGGACAGCAGAGTCGCTGCCCATCTTTCGTCGCAGGCTCAAAACTCATCTCTTTAAGAAGTACTACAACAATCCTCCCTCCTAAGCACTTATTGTATTGTATTGTATTGCACTGTAAGATTGCTATTCTTGCACTTTGCCTTCAGCACTAGATTATGCTCTTAGTCACTTGTTTTAGAAAGAAGATGCACTTGTGAGTTCTGGCAAGTAGTAGTACATTGGCCTTTCCTACGTTAAATGCAATTATTGTTAGTCACTTTGGATAAAAGCGTCTGCTAAATGACTGTATTGTAATGTACTGGAGTGCCGGTCTGAGGCCTAGGTTATACAACTTTGCCATTACGTCTCGGTATTGTGTGCGTTGTTCAAGGACCTCTTGACTGTAGTCCTCAAAGATTTGGATCGGTGTACCACGGTACTGGAGGGTACCCCGTCTCTTACGGGCCTCACGGACAATCAAGTCCTTCACTTGGTAGCGATGCAGACAGATGATAACAGGTCATGGCCTCACTCCTGCTGGGGGCTTAGCAGCAAGCGAGCGGTGTGCCCAGTCCAGCTCGGGGGGAGATTGCAGGATCTCACCCCCCAGTAACTCCACCAGAAGCTCAGAGAAGAAGGTTGTGGGTTGGGGTACTTCAATAGACTCTGGAAGTCCGACGATCTTAATATTATTTCGCAGACTCCTAGCCTTGAGATCCGCGGTCTTATCCACTAGCTTAGCATTGCAAGCCACCAATGCTGCGCACTTCTCCTCAAGAGAGCTCAGTTGTAGATCCTGCAGATTGGCGTTCGACTCGAGCGAGTCAATTTTCTGACCATGTTCAGTTACCAAGGCCTGAGTCTCACCCAGCTTCGCCTCCAATGTCGCGAAGGCTGTTTTAAAATCTGTGGAGATGCTAGACCTGTGGTCTTCCAACAGGCTAGCTATGTCAGCCATGCTAGGGGGACAACTGCTGGCTGAGGTATCACCGTCCGGCTTCGAAGTTGTGTTCCTATCTTTGTGTTTACCAGACATTTTGAGACAAACACGACAAATCTACAGTTCACAAATTAACTAAAAATAGCAGTCAGGGGAAATTAAAGACATGTTCAGTTGTGGGAGAAAGAGACCCCATTTACACCTTGCATTTAAATGTGTTTTTGGTGATCAGATTGCAATGAAAATGAAAATACAGGTGTAAATGCGCCCAAAACGTTTTGAGGACGGATTGTGATCCGATCGGCCAAACCATCTCCGAAGGTGGTCAGGGACGCATTTCGACCACATTTAATATAAGTGTAAATGTAAATGCGTTTTTAATCCACATATCAACAATGTGGGCGGAAATACGTAGCCGTTGGAATGCCAGCAAGTAGCAGGCTTCCATGGCAACTAGCAAGAAAGCATTCAAATGGATCCTGGTCAAGGTTGGAGTCCAGACGAGACAAAAGTGTCTACTCTCAATTTGGTCAGATGAAAATATTCAAGCACAAACAGGATGTGACGTTCGATTGTCAGCTGGACAGAGTCGATCGGATCTCAAACGAATCGGGTTGAAGATAATCAAAACGCATATTAATGCCAGGTGTAAATGTAATCAGGCTAAATCATTATCTAGATACAATCTCGATACGAGATGCATTTTAATGCAAGGTGTAAACGGGGTCAGAGACACACACAGCTCTCACATGTTGCTCCAACCGGAAGTCCACTTGCAGGCTGTTTTTAATATTATTCAGACTCAGCTATCACAGCTAAAGTTGCTTTTAAATGCCGATAAAAGAAATTACATTTACATTACATCACAGCCATTTAGCTGACACTTTTATCCAAAGTGACTTACAATAATTGCATGTAACATCAGAAAAGTCAGTGTACTATGTAGTGTAGTGTAGTGTAGTGTACTGTAATCTGGTGCTGAAGGCAAAGTGAAGAAAAGCAAACAAAAAATGCAATGGCTGCTTAAGAGGGATGGTTCTGGTAGTACTTGTTGAAGAGGTGAGTTTTGAAACGAAAATGACGGCAATGCATTTTTCTAATGCTTAGAAGAAACTCTGAAACTCCTTAAGCTGGGTGCACATTATAGGATTTTACAAATCGTTTATGATCTTCAAATCTTGGGGGCTGCACACATAACGATAATCCTTGCCGATTTTAACCAACGAACTCTGTAAGAATTCGGTCAAGAAGCACGACTCCGCACACTACAGCTCCCGATATTCTTAGCTTCCAGGATTTACAGAAACTCATGTGATCAAACGTGACTTCGATGTCATTTCCCTCTCCTCACAATGCAATTTGACTCTTGAGGGGAGACGAAGAAGCACTTCCACTTCCTGTGAAGAACCACTTCCATGAGAAGAACCCACCGGCGGTCACCAAAACCAAACAAAAACAACGAAACCAGGAGCGAAGAACGACGTGAAACCGGTATTTCAAATAATGTTGTGTAGTGTGACTAGTGTCGTGTACTTTGTAGCTTTTTATGAGTTGTCTTTTGTGAGTCCGGTGCGAGTCCAGTGTGAGCTAGCTAGCTAGCTAGCTAATGTTAGCATCAAACTAACGTTAACGGTAGCTCTGTTTGATACGGTTTTAACGTTATGGTTAACGTTATGGTTCTACTAGGATCCCCACATTTTGTCTTTTATTACCTCTATGGCACACAAAGTATAAAATGTTTGCACCTGTGATCACTCATGCTTGCCTGACATAGAGAAAAGGTGTTTGCCTGAAACGTCTTTCTAGGCAATAAAAGACACAAGACTTGGAGTGCTGTCTGACTCCTGATTTATCTGCTTTTGCACTGATTCAGCACCCAGACAGACTGTGTGATTCTACTAAGATCCTCACTAGCTAGTTCTCCTGGGGCCTGACACAATAAATCACATTACAATAATCACATTATAATAACCATGGACATTATCTACTGGACTTGCATTCCTATTCATACATTACATACATTGTGTGTGTTCAACTTGTTTGCTTACAATGACCCTAGATAGAGGACCAGTGAGTATGGGATACGAGAATATTAAAGATAACGTCTTAAAACAAAACAGCAGTAAGAGAACTTTAGTAGTTTACTTAGGTTGATGGCCAGACTACTGGACAGTAGTCAAGATGTGACAGCACCAGGGGCCTCATTTATAAACGTTGCGTAAGTACAAAAGCGTGCGTAACCCATGCTGAGCAACTTTCTACGCAACTTTCGGTATTTATAAAAAACGAGCTGAGCGATAGGTTGGCGGAAGGTGTGCGTAACTCTACGCACACTTCGACCCTCCTTTAACTACGATAAGCACGTTTCTGGAGAAAGGGGAAAACGCGACTCCGATGGCAGAGGGATGAAACTCGGGAAAGTCTGCGAAACACATGACATATTGAATAATAAATACATCGGTCGCTGCAAGAAACCCTCCAATGTGTCACACAGTTTAAACGGAATCAATCGCCACCGTAGCCTAATCACGAAATAATGTCGGCATTGCTTGGGATGTGTCTGTGAATTGACCCATTTGTGTCATAATATAATGTTATGTTGTAGGCCTATTGATTTATAGTATATCCCGAGAAGCATCACGGGCAGTAGCCTATGAATAAAAGCCACATTACGTTGATAACACAACACGACACGAGCCTATAAGCTTATCATAGTAATGATTCCGTATGTCGATAGCCTACAACTATAAGGCCTATACCGCACCAAACAAATGTTGCATTCGGCGTTGAAGTAGCCTATATTTATTCAGTTAATCATTCATTTAGTTAATTATTCGTATGTTTAATTATCCACCTATTCATTCGTTAATGTATTTATGTATTTGTAGCCTATATTTGATTAGGCTTTTATGTAAACCCGAATGACCACTGAGGCAAGCCGCAATTACAATGATGTTGAGCGGTGAATGGAAATGTCCTACTTGAGGCAACTGTAGGCTACATTAGGCTATATTGTACATCATCATATATCCTCATATTGTCTTATGATTGTCATGTAGCAGGCATACGAGGAATGTGGGCCTAAAAACGCATGTCATCCCAATGCTCACATGCCGCTTTGGTAGAATTAGCTGTGCGCAAAACAGCGCATGGAGGTGATGCGTCTCCAAGTTGTAAAACACAAGGGAGCAAGTTTGATTATTAATTTGCCGAATCGTCATGTGTGTAGCTATAATTACGCTTTATAGAATCATGAAAACTCATCCATGGACCCCATATATTTACAAGACCTCGATACAGACACTGATATAGCTGGATTATAGTAGGCCATGACGCACGGGGCCTTGGATATGCCGGGACTTGGCACAGATGTTCTAATATGTGCTTGGCTATCCCGCAACATCCATTAGAACACGCAGCTTCTATATGCCTACAGAATGTTTTGAGAAAGTATGTGAAATGCACGATATCCCGGAAAATACACAAATTGGCTGCTGCAAAGAACCCTCAGATCTGTCGTACAGTTAAATTGGGGATACTTGCCTTAAGTAGTCACTATAGGTCTACATGTTTACATTGTTATGGATGTCATTGTAAATTGACCCGTTTATACGTTGATAAGTTAGGCATTTTATTCATGGGCCACCCTGTGAAGCATTAGATTACGTGCAATATAGATCCAAACCCCATTACCCATGCAACAACACTATAGGCTTATAATGATTAGCAGTTTGGATATAAGCAGCCACCTAGTAAGGCCTACCGCACTAAACGAATGCCAATATAGCCTGCATGATAGATAATTCATTATAATCTAAATGGGACCACTCAGGCCTAACAGGTTCTCTTATCAGTCGTGCACATGTGAAATCATCGTTCCGAAAATATCCTTTTGCGGCGTCTCTACCTCGTTGACCAATACCTCCACCTCGCATCGGTAAAATGGATCTTTCTCTTTCTGCCTTTTGCACTCGGCTCCTTTGTCGTTGCATATGTATAGGCGTATCACTGACCATTTATAGGCAATTGTGGGCGTTAATTGGGGTGTGATCAGAACAGGCGTTCACGTGCGCCAAGTTAAGTGTTGATTGTGATTTATAAAGGGCAGCTGGCGTAGGCGTGCCTGAGTGAACATGGGTTGTGATACGCAGCGTTTTATAAATCGGAGATTTTTTGTGCGTATATTTTAGTAATCACTTAGCTAAGCTAACTTAGTTACGTGGATTCTATGCAATGTTTATAAATGAGGCCCCAGGGCTTGTATCACTTTATTCAGTATGTTGGGTGTTACATGTTAGGTGCATGTTACAGAGCATTTCCTTGTGGTGGCAGTTCCCCTTCCCATCTTACAATATTGTTTGTGTTCCATCCATGACAATCTAGAAAGGTCATGACTGACCTAAACGCCGTTGCTCTTGTGGTGGCAGTCATTTGCACGGAAAGACCACCCGAAAGGCCCAAAAGACTGGGTGAAGCCTTGGCTGAGTAGGAGGGGAGAGCATGGCCTTTACACTTTGCAGCGAGAGCTCGAGGTGAGTTTGAAATGAAGTTTTGACAGAAACGTTACCCAAACTGTCTTAACATGTTTCTAATTGTCTACCAAATTGGGAGAAAAGGGGGTTAAAATCAGAAACAAATTTAGAAATAAAAACAGGTTAGCCTGTTTTTTCTTCTCAACATGATGGAATTTTCCTTTAGCCTACATTTAACATAATTTGGACAGGTGGAGGACCGAATGGGGTTCAGGCAGTTGCTCAGAATGTCTGCCGAGGAATTCGAGGTGAGGAAAGTCGCACCCCTGATCACCAAGCAGAACACCAAAATGCGACAGGCGATCGGCACTCAGGAGCAGCTTGCCGTTACACTAAGATGCTTAGCAACAGGTTTGTGATTGAGATTACATTTTGTGTCTTTACCATAGTCAGCATAACTAGTATGTTTTTGTTGGATGAACGCTGTATAATTATATATAGCATAAACATGTAGGTGCTTATATGGATCCATTCTGCTCCCTCTGTTTTCTTAAAGGGGAAACCTTTTCACGTTTCCACTTCCAGTACCGCATCGGAGAGACCATAGTCTCAAAGATTGTGATTGAGACTTGTGAGGCCCTGCACCAGACCCTCAAGGAGGAGTATCTGAAGGTAAGCTTGATTATGGCCATGCAGTCCCCCTCTTACAAAGCTACTGCATCCTAATGTTTTCTCCTTCGTTTTTGACTTCTCCCGTTAGGGGTCGCCACAGTGGATCATTTGTGACAGCGGCTGGTGATTTGGTCCGCAACTCGGCAAACCCCGAAATGCGCTAGGGGGCAAAATAACTAAAAAAACTTTTTTTTTTGTTTTTTTGGGTATTACCAAAGTTGAAGTTGTGAAGAACCTACTTACTATAACAGACAACAGTTTTAGGGTCACGAAATACGTTTAATTAGTCTGCAAACTGAGCTCGTTTTTAGCTGATTTCGAGTCGGGCTTGGGGGCGGGTAGATCGATTAGCATGATTTGGTTTCATTGGCTATTGCTTCCGGGTTCTCCGCCCCCCACCCTTCCCCAACACGCCGGTGTTTACATTCAGTCCCAAGTTCAACCATGGATGCTACAGCTTTTGCTAAAGAGAAGACGGGGATGGCATCCAGGACATGGAAAGAGTTTTAAGAGCAGCTAAAACTCCAGCAGAGCAGGACTCGTTCGTACACAGAGTTTTATTCTTGATGTCCTGTGATACAGAGATGACTGTATCAGCAAAGCCAGTTGCTACCAAGCGCAGAGTTGCGTCGAACGACGTACCAGATTCACACCACCGCCAAGCATTCTGCTTTGCTTTGGGGTAAAGCTGATCTTTATACTATCTGTGCTGTTTACATTACATTAACGTTAGTCGTTTAGCAGTAGCTCCTTTCTAAACAAGTGACTAAGTCTAGCTAGCATAACAAACTAACAAAGGCTAGCTAGCTAACGTTAGCTAACATGCTAGTTAGCTGAGCTAGCCCTTTGTTCCTAAACTAGCCAGCGTGGCAGCTAATATCGAGCTAGGTAGCTATATTATAGAGAGAAACAGAATGAGAGAGCATGAGAGCTATGGTAGTCTGACACCTTTGTTTTTTGTTTTGGTTACAGGATGAGCAAAAAGGTGAGGATTTGCAGCTCTCCCTTGGCCCCTCCATACCAGCCAGCAAGAAGATCACTATGCACTACAGCTTTGATTTTGCACAACAGGTGAGAATACGTTCATCCTATCATGCATTAGCTAGTCTATTTAATCAACACATTCTGGTACTATTTTATCTATATGGAGTGCCAGTACTGTGGGCAATAGTTTAATGTACTTTCTTCCTTCTATTCTATTGCAGTTTTGATGCTGTGAGACCTGGCATGGTTGTGGCCAGAGAACACCGTGATGCACCGGCAGTCGAATTTCAGCTGCTGCGCAAGCCTGATGTCCTGCCCCCCAGAGAAGGTCTTCTTGTGCAAGCCCCACCCGGACTGGACATGGCCAGACAGACGTATCTCTTTGACAAGATCAGAGAGTTCTGTTCTGATGAGGGACGAGACGTCACATGTCCCCCGCCAAACTCCACAGCAGCTCAGAACAAGACTGTCCGCTTGTAGATTCACTGCAGATCATCAGGACGGACAGCACTGCAGGAGAAAGGCCACAGCCTTTCCTGTTTTCCTGTTTGTATACTGAAGCGTTGCTTGTTCTCTTGCACAGACTTGCCCACACTTGCACAGACTGCATTGTTAGAATATTGAATACTGAGCTGAGTACTGTTGTTATTACCTTGAGTATTGAGCTGGGGACTGTTATTACTTTGTTGTACACTTGATCACAATGAACACTATGCACCTTGTCTATAAAACAGACAACTGACTACACTTTAACACTTAGACAGTTGCCTTTTTTTGTACACTTAACTACTTATGCTTGTACTTTATATCATGTATGTGACAATAAAGAACGTTAAATTTGAACTTCATCTTATATTGTTCTTAACTGCATTCACAACACAAGATTAATACTGACTCAAAGAGTGTGGGGTCATCAGTGAGAGAGCACCTCACTTGGCAGCCACTCTCAGGTAATACCCCAAGTTGACAGCCACTCTGACAGATAATGACAGATCGTCCAGTGGGGGAGTGACTGGGGGAGGGGTTACCAGGCCATTGTTCACGCCCATTACCTGGCAGTCAGAGGTGTGAAAATGTTGGAGAACTTTGGAGGGAGATTTCTCAGCTAAGTTGATTTGGCAGTACTAGCATTCAAATAAGCATATCTTCTTCAAATATGTTCAGATTTCAATGTATGAGACCTCATTTGAAAGCTTACAATCTGCACTTTCATAATCTGTAAAAAACTGAAAAATGAAAATGCCTAGTTGAGGACCAAATTACCAGCGGCGGTCACATTTGTTTCCATCTATTCCTGTCCTTTGTATCCTCTTCACTCACTACAACCACCTACATGTCCTCCCTTACCACATCCACAAACCTCATCTACCTCTTCCTTCTTCCTGGCAGCTCCATCTCCAGCATCCTTTTCCCAACATATCCCTTGTGCCTCTTCTGTACATTTTCAAACAATCTCAATCTCGCCGCTCTCACCTCTGATATACTTGTTCCTGATCATGTATTTCCTTGTCACTCCCAGTTAGTACCGAATCAATGTAATGTATTGTCCCACAATGTTAACAATATTTGGGGTTTATACAACAGCTAGTACTGACGGTGCCTTGTGAGTGGTCAAGAGACAGTCAAAGCCTGACTGTAACCCCTTCAATACACACTGGTAAATCACCAGAAAAATAATTAAGGACGTGTCTTTCTCAAACCTGTCATGTATGAAAATGTTGCAGACTCCAACAACCAAGGAAGAGTGGCTCCAAATTGCGATTCCTGACGATTTCGACAGGAGGTGGCCGTTTCCCCAGTGCCTAGGTATTGCCTACAGAAGTAATGCAAATATGTGTAATGCTTTGCTCTGACCTGCAGCCATTGTACCGTACCGGTACATTCTTGTGATTCTTTGCACTACACCCCCAGAGTGCTGCTAGGCAAAACCAATAACGATTGCATGCCTGTAAACATTATGCATAGTTCGGACCCCCTTACCTTGTATATAATGTATATGTTACGGTCAATGTGAGAAAACGGGGAATCTGAGCTTTTCCCGGTTATTGCGCACATTCCCCGACCTCGCGGGGAATGTAGAAGAAACATGTTCGTTTCTCACATCTCCCGGGTAATGTGCACATTCCCCGACCTTGCGGGAGATGTGAGGAATTGGTTAGTATTTCTCACATCTCCCGCAAGGTCGGGGATTGTGCACATTAACCGGGAAATGCTTGCAATTCCCGACCTTGCGGTAAATCTAGCAAAGTCCAACCGTATGCAAAACCTCTGCGCAGCCGGGAGGTGGGAGGGGGATGCTACCGTAGGCTTATGCCAAAAGACAAGTGTGAGTTTGATGCATCCTCAACTAGATCATTTACAGTTAATAATAACAGTCTGTGGTCTACTTTGAACAGTAGCCTAATATATGATGCACAGTGTAAGTAGTATTAGGAGGATACACTGGTGAGTTAACAAACGCAAAAGGAACATGCAACCAGAAGACAGATCGTTTGCGCTGTGAAAATCCGCATTGTTCACCAGTCTAACGTTATTTATCTTAGTAGGTGTCCAACAAAGCCCGTTGAACACTGAAACGTTACTGTTCTGGGAACATCTGTCAGTTGCGGTGATATAAGAAATCGAGCGGAATACCACTGCAATAACTGATTATTAGTCAGATCAATTAAATCATTATAGCTCATTTAATATTCAAAGGCAACACAATACGTTTTACAGAAAGGGGCAGGGGATGTAGCCTACATATAGGCTAGCCTGATCCTACTAATATGTGGCAGACTGCATGCGTAGCGCAGCGATTCAACATAATCGATGAGTTTGGAGAGACAGAGGGCCGTGCACCAAGAGGGGATGCTACAATAGGCTTATGCCAAAAGACAAGAGTTTGATGCATCCTCAACTAGATCATTTACAGTTAATAATAACAGTCCAGGGATGACTTTTTGTCATATATTTATTCTAGAAAACACAACCTATTCTCACAATGAGATCCGTGAGCGCACAGCTAGGTAATCTATTGACTGCATGACCTGTTACGTCTCCGGACTCCGGATTAGGCTACCCCTTGACCGCTGTGCGCTCGCAGAGGCGCCTCAGCCTATCTTGGTTCCAAGGCCAATGAGAGGTAGAAGGCACTGAGTCTGGCCTTATCCAGAGGGGAGTGGAAACCCCCCAGCCGTTAAAACGTTCACTCAGTTCTCACATTCCTCGATTTTGGAGCAGACAGCCACGCAGGCAGGAAGCCAACATTTAGACTACATGTAATTGTCTTTTTGTATGCTCACCTCCTGTAATAAACAGCTTTTGAATGTCGATCAAACCCCAAGACTCATTTTTGGAATACATCTGAAGTGAATGGACACTGACACTGTGGTATAGTGGGAGATTGGTTGCAGACTTTTATTGAAAAAACACAACGCAGAGCTTAAAGCAGATCATAAAAGACAACGAAAGTCAACAGTGGGAACCTCCAAAGGAACTCAGTGGCTGAAAACCCAGTACAGTGTTGAGGAGCTGTGTACCTCACTTTGAAATATTTAATACATGGATTTGTTGTACACAAAATAAAATATGAAAAAGGGGTGGTAGTGCGCAAACCAACTCATCCCTTATTACAACAGGTAGTGCTACCATGACATTTGCTATTGCATAGCAGACCTTTTTTCTTACAAAGGCACCTGTTAGTGGTACAGCGCATGCCAGTAGTGCAGTTGCACCGCAGGAACCCTTGGCCATGTCCATCTGACAGTACTGCTGCTGTCTGGCGTAATGACACTTCCTTGTCTATGGGGACCTCTGCAATACTGAGGAATGACTCAATGCAAGGTTCAAACTGGTTCCGTGCATACAGTTGCTTGAGGACTCCATTCTTGGTCCCCAGTCTGTAACATCCATCCTCAGTTACCTGTGACAATACAGACAGCACAACCCTTAAACACAGTAAAGCATCTAGGCCTTTTTTTTCTCCCACTGTTTCAATTTCTGTCTGTGTGCAATCATACTTCTCGGACCGAGTGGCAATTTTCCTACTCTAAAGTGTGGGCTAGGCTACCCAAAGAGTGATGTCAAATACACTTGACTGAGTAAAACTAGCTACAGCTGGTCACAGCACTAAACTAGTTATCACATAACTAAGCAAAATATAGCCTATTCATTACACTAGATGAGCATCTCCTTGACCTGATTGGTTACCTCAAGCACAACAGCCAGGACGTTGCGGGGATCTGTCTTCGGGGAAGGTCGGGGAATGTGCACATTACCCGGGAGATGTGAGAAACGAACATGTTTCTCCGTGCGCAATAACCGGGTAAAGCTCACATTCCCCGTTTTCTCACATTGACCGTAACATATATAATGCAATGCCTGTCCTGTGTTATCACCTTGACATTGTGAAATGGGAATATCCCCAACAAGGGATTAATAAAGGTATTGTGTATCTTTTCAAAAGGTGCTATTGACGGGAAACACATCGCCATTCAGAAACCGCCACACAGTGGGAGCACCTTCTACAACTACAAGTCCTTCTTCTCCATACAGATGATGGCTATAGTTGATGCGACGTATTAATTTAGGTGAGCAGTACGGTGACTGGGTGAAAGGACTGTCAAAAGATAAGCTTGTCTCTTGCGTGTTTAAAGGCAACTGAATTAGTTGCCCCAACAGGCGGCCGTCCTTTACTGTAACCAGTTAAGCAGTGCTTTAGCGAGCAGTCACAGCTCCACGACGGACTCAGATCAAACCCCACTCGTGCTGTCGAGAACCTGCATGACATATGTATATCATTAACACTGAACAGGGCGGATTTAAAGCAGGGCGGATTTAAAGCAGGGCATCAAATTTCCTACAAGGTGATCAATAAAGTATGCTTTCTTTCTTTCTAGATATGTCAGCGTGGGTGCACAGGGCGGGGCCTCTGATAGCGGCGTCTTTGGCCATTCAGATTTGAAGGTAAGCTACTCTAAGGATAAGTGGAACCAACAATTTTGATGTACCTGTACTCATCGTGATTATGGTTATGTAATCCACTGGTTCTCGTGATTTGTTGATTAAATATGCAATGTATGGTGAGTAACACTTTATTCTTCTCTATTCAGGGAGCACTTGACTGTGGCCTCCTCAACATCCCCCCTGCTAAGCCACTGCCAGGGTCAGCTACACTAGCCCCCTACGTCTTTGTGGGCGATGATGGTTACGCTCTCCGTATGGATTTGATGACGCCATACCCATTTCGCAACATGGACCACGATCAGAGGGTGTGAGTATAAGATTCTTTTAGCCGTTTAATTGTATTGTACTGCGCTGGTCTACAGTCCTAGGTAAACTCCTAGCTTTCATCTCCTGTCTGATTGCACAGAGACCTGTCAGTAGTTACAGTCTGATCTCATGATGTGATCCTGCTGTCTGTGCCAAGTGCTAGGACTGAAATAGGAAAGAAGGCTTTTATGTACTCTGCTCCTCTTACCTGGAATAGCCTTCAAAAAGATCTAAAGGTAATTGAACTGGTCTCTCCGCCTGCTTCTAAGGCACTCATAAGCTTGTTAAATGATTCTGTAAGCTTGTGTCAATGTCCTTATGTATTTTAATTTGTACACATGTTTCTCTTGTTTTTGACTAACGTTTTGCTGCTATTTTGGCCTGGTCTCCCTTGTAAATGAGATCTTTGATCTCAATTGGACCACCTAGTAAAATAAAAGTAAACAAAGTACAGATGTGGGAAGTCCCATGCTGCAGCATTTCACCTTTGCGGTATTTGGCAGGGAAATCCCGTTGGAAATCTTGTGGGATTTCAGGCAGGTGTTATTTCGTTTTAGTGATGCACCACCACCAGGTGGTGTCTTTGAGCAGATTTAGTAGGCTGGGCTCAGTGTTTTTCTCCTAAAGTCTACAAATGAAGCTGTCACAACCCATGCCTCTAACCCTGCCTCTCTGCCTGCCCCTAACCCTATCTCCGAGAACGAGTCCCCTGGCACCTCCCAGAGGGCGCAGAGGGAACTGCGGGCTCGTCGGCGTGAGCAGCTGCCGGTCATTCCGGTGATTGCACCCCATCCTGGCCAGCCACCACCTGCAGCCCATCAGCCCAGGAGGTTAAGAAGCCACTCCACACAGCATGCGGCGCCAGATCGTTGAATTCCCATGTGGTAACCTCACGGCTCTAGCTCCCTTTACCTTGCCTGTTTTTGACCTTGCCTGTTTTTGACCTTGCTACTGTAACCACCGTTTTTGTCCCCTGAGCTTTTTATTTACCTGTCTTGTTTTTGGTTTACCCTTCCAGGACTCCCGCCATTGCCTGAACCCAGCCTGCCTGACTACCCTGCCCGTCTACCAAACCCAGCCTGTCCGACTACCCTGCCTGTGTAACAAACCCAGCCTGCCTGACTACCCTGCCCGTGTACCGTACCCTGCCTGGATTATTGACTATTCTCTGCCCAACCCTGGACTGTACCTTGAACCAATTAAACGCGCCATCTTGGCTTCTCCCCCTTATCCTGCCGTCGTGTCTGCTCTTGGGTTCACCTCCTGACCCCTTAACAGAACGATCTGGCCAAGACATGGACCCAGCGGACGTCGACGCCATACGCACTGCCATCGCCAGCCAAGGTACGCTGATTGGGAGACACGACTCTGACCTCCAACATGCGGCCAGTGCCATGCAGGGCCTCTCCACCAGCGTGAACGCGCTCGCCACCCAGGCAGCCCAAACCGACCAGGGCCTGCAGGCTCTCACCCAGGAGTTCCGGAACCTGATCGCCCACCTTACCCCTCTCCAGGCCCCAGCACCACCCCAGGACCCAGCACCACCCCAGGACCAGCCCGCCGCTCCAGCTCCTGGCGAGGCCGCTTCCCCCGCTCTGCCCCGGAGAGAGCCCAAGCTCTCCAACCCCAGGCCATTCGACGGCGACCTGGCTGAGTGCGGGTCCTTCCTGATGCAGTGCAAATTCATTTTCGCTCACCAGCCTAGCCGGTATTCTGGGGACGCGGAGAGGATTGCCTTCGTCTCCAACCTGTTAACCGGCCAACCCCTCCGCTGGTTTGAAGCAGTCTGGGAGTCAGGGGCGGCCTGTTTCGGGTCCTTCGAGACTTTCTGTGTGGAGTTTAGAAAAGTTTTCGACCATCCAGCCCACGGCCGCGACTCCGCCTCACGCCTGCTCCATCTCCAGCAGGGCACCCGGAGTGTGGCAGAATTCTCTGTGGAGTTCCGCATCCTGGCTGCGGGGAGCGGGTGGAACGATGCCGCCCTCCAGACCGCTTTCCGCTCAGGCCTCACAGAGACTATTAAGGATGAGCTGGCGCTCAGGGAAGATGCCACCTCCCTGGACAACCTCATCTCGCTCGCCGTGAAGATGGACAACAGGCTCCGGGAGCGCAGGAGAGAAAGAGCCACCCGTCCCTCTGGCTCTGTCCGGCCCCCCAGTCACCGTCCCCCAGGCCAGCCGGCCCCCTTCTCGTCTTGCCCCGACTCCGCCCCCCTGCGCTCCTCTGCTCTGTCTGCCTCTCCATCCCCTGAGGACGAGCCCATGGTATTGGGCGGGGCTCATCTGACCGCTGAGGAGCGCCTCCGGAGGGTTACAGAGGGGCTCTGTTTCTATTGTGGCGGCCCTGGACACACCCGGAACACCTGCCCGAACCGCCCAAAAGCTCCAGCCCGTCGGTGAGAGGGGTGTCACTGATGGGCGGCGTACTCACCCCCAGCCACCAGGGGCGCCTGCACTTGGAAGCCGTGGTCACATCTAACAACCGGCCATTCCCCGTACCTGCTCTGATTGACTCGGGCGCGGACGACTGCTTCATCGATGCCACGCTCGTCCGTCAGGCCGGCATCCCCACACAACCCCGGGACACGCCCCTTGCCGTTCACGACCTCAGCGGGAGACTGCTGGCCGAGGTCACCCAGGTCACAAAGCCCTTGGAGATCCGTCTGTCTGGCAACCACCACGAGACCCTCTCCCTGCTGGTGATCTCATCACCCCAGAGTCCCCTCGTCCTGGGGCAGACCTGGCTCCGGCGCCACAACCCCCACATCGACTGGGAGACCAACAGGGTGATTGGCTGGAGTCATCACTGCCACAGGACCTGTCTCACCTCTGCCACCCCGCCTACAGAGGGCATCAGCGCCTCACTGGAGCCACCTGACCTGTCCACGGTTCCCTCCATCTACCATGACCTCGGAGAGGCGTTCAGCAAACAGAGGGCCCTCTCCCTGCCTCCTCACCGCCCCTACGACTGTGCCATTGAACTGCTTTCAGGAGCGCCCCTGCCCTCCGGCCGTCTGTTCAACTTGTCTCGTCCTGAGAGAGAGGCCATGGAGAAATACATCCACGAGTCCCTGAACGCCGGCCTCATCAAGCCCTCCAGCTCACCCGTAGGAGCGGGCTTCTTCTTCGTGGGCAAGAAAGACGGCACCCTACGCCCGTGCATCGACTACCGGCGATTGAACGACATTACAGTCAAGAACCGCTACCCCCTGCCGCTCATCGCCTCCGCCTTCGAACCGCTCCAGGGCGCCACAGTGTTCTCCAAGCTCGACCTCAGGAACGCTTACCACCTAGTGCGCATCAGGAAAGGAGACGAGTGGAAGACGGCCTTTAACACCCCCCTCGGACACTTTGAGTACCGCGTCATGCCCTTCGGCCTAACCAACGCCCCGGCCGTGTTCCAAGCCCTAGTGAACGACGTCCTCAGAGACCTCCTCAACCACACCGTCTTCGTCTACCTGGATGACATCCTCGTCTTCTCGCGCACCATGGAGGAGCACACCGGGCACGTCAGGCAGGTCCTCCAGAGGCTCATGGAGAACAGGCTCTACCTCAAGGCGGAGAAATGCGAGTTTCACGTGCCCACGATCCAGTTCCTGGGTTTCGTCATTGAGGCCGGGAGGGTGAGGGCTTCCCCAGAGAAGATCAGGGCGGTGGTTGAGTGGCCGGTCCCCACCACCCGCAAGGAGCTCCAACGGTTCCTGGGGTTCGCTAACTTTTACCGGAGGTTTATCCGGAACTACAGCCGGGTGGCGAGCCCCATGACAGCGCTGACATCCACGGCCATCCCCTTCGCCTGGACCCCTGCGGCGGACGTGGCCTTCAAGGCCCTCAAGGCCCTGTTCACCTCCGCACCTGTCCTCATCCAACCGGACCCCTCACTCCAATTCATCCTGGAGGTTGACACCTCCGACACGGGGGTTGGGGCGGTCCTGTCCCAGAGGGCCGTGACGGACGGCAAGCTCCACCCCTGCGCCTTCTTCTCCCGCCGCTTGGAGCCGGCCGAGAGGAACTACGACGTAGGAAACAGGGAGCTTCTCGCGGTCCAACTCGCACTGCAGGAGTGGAGGCACTGGCTGGAGGGGACGGAGCAGCCGATCATCGTGTGGACTGACCACAAGAACCTGATCTACATCCGGGACGCAAAGAGGCTGAATCCCCGGCAGGCCAGGTGGGCTCTGTTTTTCGGCCGCTTCAATTTCACCCTGACCTACCGACCAGGGTCCCGCAATGTGAAGCCAGATGCTCTCTCACGCCAGTTCTCGCCCCCAGCGGAGTGCAGAGCTGGACACTATTCTGCCCTCCTCCTGTGTGGTGGGTGCTCTCACTTGGGAGGTAGAGGGGATCGTGAGGGAGGCCCAGAGGACTCAGCCAGACCCAGGCGGTGGTCCGGCAAACCGCCTCTTTGTGCCTGACCGGGTCCGTACCCAGGTCCTCCAGTGGGCCCACACGTCCCAGTTCGCCTGTCACCCAGGAGCCAGCCGCACGCTAACCCTGCTTAGGCGCCGGTTCTGGTGGCCCACCATGGCCGTAGACACCACCAAGTACGTCCAGGCCTGTACGGTGTGTGCCCGGAGTAAGTCCTCCCACCAGCCCCCTTCAGGACTTCTGCGTCCCCTGCCTGTTCCCGGCCGACCCTGGAGCCACATTGGGTTGGACTTCGTCACCGGTCTCCCCCCATCCCAGGGAAACACGGTGATCCTGACCATCATTGACCGTTTCTCGAAGGCTGCCCACTTCGTGCCGCTGCCTAAGCTCCCCTCTGCCTCTGAGACTGCGGACCTGCTGGTGACTCACGTGGTCCGTCTCCATGGCATCCCCCTCGACATTGTGTCAGACAGGGGGCCGCAGTTCACCTCTCGGGTCTGGAGGGAGTTCTGTCGGGCTATGGGGGCCACTGTCAGCCTGTCCTCGGGCTTCCACCCCCAGACCAACGGGCAGGCGGAACGGGCCAACCAGTACCTGGGCACTGCCCTGCGGTGCATCACGGGCCGGAGCCCGGCCTCTTGGAGCGAGTGCATCTCCTGGGTCGAGTACGCCCACAACACCCTGCCCAACGCCTCCTCAGGTCAGTCCCCGTTTGAGTGCTCCCTGGGTTACCAACCGCCCCTTTTTCCTGAGCAGGAGGAGGAGCTGGCTGTCCCGTCTGTCCAGGCCCACATTGACCGCTGCCGCAGGATCTGGAGGACCGCCCGTTCGGCCCTGCTCCGCTCCACCCGCAGAAGCCAGCGGTATGCCGACCAGCGTCGGACCCCGGCCCCCAACTATGTGCCTGGCCAGGAGGTCTGGCTCTCCTCCAGGGACATTCCGCTGCAGGCAGGTTGCAGGAAGCTGGTCCCCCGCTTCCTCGGCCCCTACGTCATTGAGAGCGTGGTCAACCCTGTGGCGGTCAAGCTCAGGTTGCCCCCGCCATGAGGATCCACCCGGTCTTCCACGTCTCCAGGATCAAACCTGTGAAGGTCAGTCCCCTTTGCCCCCCAGGCGATGCTCCTCCCCCCGTCCGCCTCATCGACGACCATCCGGCCTGGACTGTCCGGCGGTTGCTGAGGGTCCGTCGCCGGGGCCGGGGTCTGCAATACCTCGTCGATTGGGAGGGTTATGGGCCTGAGGAGCAAAGCTGGGTGCCCCGCAGGCACATCCTGGACCCCTCTCTTGTCCGGGATTTCCACCGGGCCCACCCTGGCCTGCCTGGTCGGTCGCTGGGAGTCGCCCGTAGAGGGGGGGGTCCTGTCACAACCCATGCCTCTAACCCTGCCTCTCTGCCTGCCCCTAACCCTATCTCCGAGAACGAGTCCCCTGGCACCTCCCAGAGGGCGCAGAGGGAACTGCGGGCTCGTCGGCGTGAGCAGCTGCCGGTCATTCCGGTGATTGCACCCCATCCTGGCCAGCCACCACCTGCAGCCCATCAGCCCAGGAGGTTAAGAAGCCACTCCACACAGCATGCGGCGCCAGATCGTTGAATTCCCATGTGGTAACCTCACGGCTCTAGCTCCCTTTACCTTGCCTGTTTTTGACCTTGCCTGTTTTTGACCTTGCTACTGTAACCACCGTTTTTGTCCCCTGAGCTTTTTATTTACCTGTCTTGTTTTTGGTTTACCCTTCCAGGACTCCCGCCATTGCCTGAACCCAGCCTGCCTGACTACCCTGCCCGTCTACCAAACCCAGCCTGTCCGACTACCCTGCCTGTGTAACAAACCCAGCCTGCCTGACTACCCTGCCCGTGTACCGTACCCTGCCTGGATTATTGACTATTCTCTGCCCAACCCTGGACTGTACCTTGAACCAATTAAACGCGCCATCTTGGCTTCTCCCCCTTATCCTGCCGTCGTGTCTGCTCTTGGGTTCACCTCCTGACCCCTTAACAGAAGCATCATTAAATTTCACATTCTTTAATTTAAATGCTCTGTCGTAGGCTAAAGCACTTTGAGCTGAATTTATCTGTATGAAAGATGCTATACAAATAATGTTTAATTGTTGTTATTACCTTGTTCTCAAACACATTTTTTCTCCATCTGGATGTAATTTAATTATTACGAACACATATATCTAGATTATCTACTGTATTTATCTCAGTAACTGACGTCGGGTCAAGACGTGGTGTCTGTTAAGTCAAATGCGCAAAATAACAGTATTGTAAATATATTCGTTATAGTAGCCTAAAGATCAGTGGCGATTGCTCCTATAAGCCAGGGTAAGCCTGGCTTACCCATACAAATCCAAATAAAACTTTTTTTTTGCGCCGCCTTTCAGTGAAAGAAGGCACGGAAATCGACTTTCATACTGTGTTTAACTTAAATGCGTCTTGTATTCTGCCATATCGCTTCATTTTCATCCGTGTTTAACATTTTGGTAGTGTTCAGTGTGAATGAATTTCAAGTCTCAACAAAGTGTTCTGTTTTCCCCCTTGACTGTTATTCTAAACTTTGTAGTTCGTTCTCATTGATCAGTCTGTTAGAACTACAAATCCCTCCCTGTGTGACATCACTTCCCTGTCTTCCCCCTGAAACTGTCACTTCCTCTTTCTTTGTATAAGCTATCGACCTCTCCTCACGTTCTTCACTCTTGCCTGGATTCACTTCCTGTGCGAGGGTCCGACTCTGCAGAATCGTAACCTAGAATAAACTATTGTACTTTGTTTAAAACCAGCTTGATCGACCACTCAGCGTGTTCTTTAACAATCTAACTAAACCAAGGATAAAAATCTTTCACATCAGTCTCCCCCTACAGTCCTCATGAAAATACAGTCCACGTTACGGTCCGTTGACAGCTGTTTTACTAGCTCGTCATTCACTTAACATTGTAGACCAGGTAAATGATCCTGGCTTACGGAAATCAAGACCGAATGAAAAATCAACCAATCAAAGTAGCCCACACATACAAAACCGCGAATAATGTCGTCATCAGTCGAAATGTAAACTAATCTGTCATTTGTCAAAATGCTTAAAAGTGGGTGTAGGGTAAGCCAGTTCTCAAAGTGCATACATTGGAATTCCCATTGACATTTTAACATCGGGACGGTTTATCCAATCAACACTTGTCATGACTGTCCCATCATTCACGTCACCTGTCAATCACATTACCCACTTTAGCTATCTAGTTACTGGCAGCATCAATGAACATGGAAAATGGAGATGTTCAGTATTTGTTGAAAGTTGATTCCAAAATGAATGGGTTTAAACGAGTTTTGGTTACGGTATAAGGTAGGTCTTTTGTGATTAATTACCAGTTGTTATGGCTGTGCATTCTGCTTTGCCTAGATTTAATCAGCACTCGAGAGCGTGAACTTTGCTTCCTGGAGCGGTGGGCCAATGAGATGCCCCTGACTGCAGTATGCAGACAGGGGCGATGGGCGGAGGCTCCGGGTCAGTGGGCGGAGGCTCCGGTTCAGTGGGCGGAGTCATACCCAATCGAGTGAGCCCCTGCAGTCAAGGGTAGTTAACCCCGCAGCCGTCAAGGGTAGTTTACCCAGCATCTGAACCCAACACAAGCTTTAACCAATCAGAGTACAACGTTAGATATTTGGCGCGGGGAGAGAGAAGAACGAGAGAGAGAGACGAGAGCTGTTAATGGCGTAGTGAAGCGAGTCGGTCGAGATAAAACCTGCAAAGATCTCTTTTGTTGGAAAAAGTTTGAAAACAGTTCGGTGTTCAGACCTGGACATAGAATAAGTTGAGTTGAGTATGACATTTCTCACGAACTCGGCTTGTTTTGTAAGAGTCGGAGAAATCCTAATTTTCCCAGCTAGCAAGTTCTGCCCTGGCTAACAACGGAGTGCTCAGAAATGGTTGTGGACTGAGAGCAGAGTCAAGTATCTCATCAGTGCCGTGAGTTCCGCGGAGCAGTTGTCGTTGAGAATGTAGTTAGTGTGCATGAAGCAGACTCCAACGTTACGGATAAGTCTCAGGACCTGTCTATCACTTGAGAGTGATCTAGTTGAAGTTCACTATAGCCCACTGGAGTGATTAGTTACGTTGCACCGGTAGTTAGTTCGAGCATCGTGAGAACTGTTACACGGGAGCCCACATCTCCAGGACGTGTTGATGAACTTTTGATGAACGTTGGCCCACGGGGCGAAGCACAGATTCGCGTTACTTTCGTTGGGAAAGTAACTGCTATTTTATTTCCAAAGACTGACGTAGCAGAAGTGGATTTTTTGCTATGGTTTATTTAGTGCTCCTACCGCAATTAATGTTATTCATATTGGAGACGGATTATTTTGGAATGCAATTTATGTTTAGTATATGTGCCAGTACACAGTGTTATTTTGACTGACATTATTATTGAAGGGATTGTCATGAACAGTTATTCTTTGTAAGTGAATGCACTGTTTAATGCTAATTTTACCTCATGCTATTTTGGTTTAAATATACATTTGACCTTACTGAACTGTTATTGTCCTTGTGTATAGCCTACAGTTTATTGAGAAGGTTATTTCAGTATACAGTGTACTTACCTTGGTATAGGGGTGCCTCATCTGTCTCGCTAGTGCTGGGGAGGGACAGTTTATGCTGGGATTGATTCATATTCCTATATGCCGAGCATACACCTTCAGGGAGCTACCGTGCCTGCTGAAGGCCACCCCACAAAATTTAGCAGCATCCTGTACACTTTATTCAGCAAGACAGACACACACATACTTACTCACGTAGGTACTGAGGCTAATCGTGCTGGGGCGTGTGGACCCAGATCCTTACATTGACCCAAACGCCCAAGGTAAGGCAGGGCTCTAAGCTAACATTTTTCACTAGGAGCACATGTGCTCCTAAATGAAAAACCCGGCTGCAGGATTAACTACCCTTGACTGCAGGGGCTCACTCGAGCACAGAAAGAAATTTAGGAGCGCAACGAAAAATTTGAACTAGAAAATTGCATTTCCTGTAGAAAATGTGTGTGAATGCTGAGCAGCTGACTGGAATAGCAAAAGCATTGCTGAAAATGCATGAATGTGAAAAATCTGAAATGTCAAATCCATCACACCTGAATGGCTGAAAATCCTGGAAGCTGAAAAGCCTGGAAGCCAAAAAACCTGGAAGCTTAGCTAAACTGTGAAACTGGCAGAATTGGAAGCTGAAGTGCATTACATAAAGAAGCTAAGAACTAAAATACATTTCTACAAAAGCTGGAAGATAAACTGTAATACTGTCAAAGCTGAAACATGGAATAAATGATGGAATGTATTGCTAAAAAGCTTGGAAGTTGAAAAAACCTTGAAGCTTAGCTGAAATGTGAAACTGGTACAATAGGAAGCTGAAATGCATTACCAAAAAAGGAAATAACTTAAATACATTACAACAAATGCTAGAAGATAAACTAATACTGTCAAAGCTGAAATCTGGAGTAAATGATGGAAGGCATAGCTAAAAAGCTTTGAAGCTAAAAAACCTGGAAGCTTAGTTGAAATTTGAAATTGGCAAAAATTGAAACGTGAAACTGGCAGAATTGGAAGCTGAACTGCATTGCCTAAAGAAGCTGAAAACTGAAATACATTGCTACAAAAGCTGGAAGATAAACTGTAATACTGTCAAAGCTGAAATATAGAATAACTCCTGGAATGTATAGTTAAAAAGCTTCGAAATTGAAAAAATCTGGAAGCTTAGCTGAAATGTGAAACTGGAAGAATAGGAAGCTGAACTGCATTACCTAAAGAAGCTAAAAACGTAAAACATTGCTACAAAAGATGGAAGATAAGGTGTAATTCTATCAAAGCTGAAAGATGGAAAATAATGGAATGTATAGCAGTGTTTCCTGTGGAACTGGGCTGCGTTTCCCAAAGGCATCGTAGCGCTATGTTCATCGTAAGCTACGGCGTTCATCATAGCGCTACGATGAATGTAGCGCTACGATGCCTCTGGGAAACGCAGCCCTGATCTCTTGGTGTGGTGGTGTGTGAAAAAAAGAGTCTGATTTCGAAACCAAAGCGGGGGATCGGAGACCGCCCTTCTTCCT
This sequence comes from Borostomias antarcticus, assembly GCF_949987555.1. NCBI lineage: Eukaryota > Metazoa > Chordata > Actinopteri > Stomiiformes > Stomiidae > Borostomias > Borostomias antarcticus. The sequence continues at coordinate 8,125,619 of NC_140252.1, forward strand.
CCCTTGTTCCTCTCTCCTGTCCCCTTCCTATAAGTAGGCCTATAAAGATGGCCTAACTTATCTCGTAAGGCTGGTAAAGTCCTAGAGTTTAAAATGTAATTAATTACATGTAACTGGACGGGATAAAACAGTAACCACACAGGCACTTAAGTAAGGACAAGAAGTGTTAGCAAGAAGTATAACTTCAAATTAAACAATGGAAGTAAGTGAGACTGTTATTATGCATAATGTTTATGGAATAGTCATGTTAATTGAGTGCAGCACACTCGTTTGCACTGTTTTGCATGTGAGCTAACTAATTAGCGATTGCATTAGAAAACATTTGCATAGAGCTAGCAATGAGCTCATGTTTACGATGATGGAATCCTTATTTGACAAATTAGCCTATTTAAGCAGAAAGATCTACATATACAGTTGTTTTAGCGATTTATTGTCAAATTTCTGTTTGTAAATAAGCCTTATGGTTGGCAGAATGTGCGTCTTTCATGATAACTGTTGAGTCTACACGCAATAATGTTACAATAATCAAATATATTAATGTTGCTTATTTTATGCTATACTAATTATGGTGCATTTTATGTCTATGCTTGTTTTCTCGGATGTAGAGACGCATAACTGAGGGGTGAGAGTCCCCAAATAGAACCAGAATACAGCCAAATGTCCATTCTGCACTTATAATGGTGCCCAGTATGTGATTAAACACCACATGGATGGTCATTCTTCAGTGAAGCACAGAGGTACTATATTTAATGAATATCATTTATTCATCATGTATTTTGAATTTCCCTATTCTACACAGTCAAAGTTCAGTGTATTTCATCTAAAAGCTCGCTACTTCAGACTCTACCTCATTCTCTAGCACATCTCATTCCTTGTATCACATGTTGCCTCTTTTTTGATTGGTTCTAGTTATACTATGCTGTGGTATGTTGGGTCACCTGTGCACATTTGCTATGTAGTATTAATTAGACATATGCTGTTGGCTTGACCACGAATGAGGATGTTATTTAGATAGAATGTTGTTTAGAGCAGGGGTAGACATTAAGCACATGAACCCATGGCTCTTGGCACACCTAAATCTAACACCCATTATTAAAATATATTATCTGCAGTTATTGCCCATTAGCCTGCAATGTTTTTAATCTGCTGTAGTTTGTACATTAATTGGAAAACAAACAACAAAACCAGCCTAGGCATTCAATTGCTGTCATTGCACTCTACTGTATATGTGGTCATTTACACAGTCATTTCTTAGACTAGGATTCATGCCATTTACTCTGATCTTAGACTTTATGTCGCTCTGAGTGTCTGATAAGTACCTAAATTGTAATGAAGTGATACATGTTACTTAACTGTTATTCTCTCTTTCAGAGTTCACAATCATCAATCAAACTGCATGAGGAGGAAACAGAGGCCCAGACACAACACCCAGAAGCCCAGGCCCTTGAACAGCACCTAGAGGCCCAGAGACAACACCCAGAAGCCCAGGCTCTTGAACAGCACCCAGAGGCCCAGAGACAACACCCAGAAGCCCAGGCTCCTGAACAGCGCCCAGAGGCCCAGAGACAACTGTACTGTATGATACATAATTTCCCAGCATGAAAGAACATTGTTATTTGAAGTTCCAACTGCGTTCAACAGCAGTTCTGCATATTCAGGGGTGCAGACTTGTCACCTTAGGTGAAAATAGCTGTTTTTAATACAAAATAGGACATTTGTTTATTCTGTGTATGTATCGGTTTTCATGTTTGTCACCTTTTTCACCTGTGATCGGTTTGCACCTCTGATGTTACAGTTATAGAGAATAAAACAATGCTGAATTTTACTTTTTCTTTACTTTTATATACACTGTGTTCACAGAAGAATCACTCAGATCGTATCCCCTGGACCTTGGAGGATGTTTGGTGTGGATGATGTTCAGGTTGGGTACATTCAATTTATTCCACTGAAACTTCTTGATTTTCATTCCCTTTATTTGATAATTGTACCTTCTTCACACCACAGGGCCTATCAAAGCAAGGTCTGTCAAACAACTGTGGGGTGTTTGTTGTGATGGTAAGACACTGGCTATTCAGCATATTATAGACCTACAGTATTGTCAGCTATAAAGCTAACCCATTTCTTCACTTACAGTATGCTCTGTACATGGTCATGGAGGCACGGTGTGACTTGTGGCGTCATCACAAGTGCCTATACTTTTTTATATCCTAATTGTGATTTTCTTTTTCAAAGAAAACATGCAGCAAATAAGAAGATGGTGGTGCCTAATTCTCCTTCAGAACGTTCCCATGCCGTAAGTGTCTTGAATATTATAAAAACTTTAATTTGCATCCTTGAAATTGTTTGTTTTAACTGTAGCCACTGACTTGAATATATTTTCGTATTGAATGTATGTTATGTGTATGTGATTCACTCACAGGTCTGAAGAAGAGCAACTACAAGATCGCAAAAGGCGGTGAGAACAAAACAAAGAAAAAAAGGTAGGAGGTGTCATGTGATGACTGGTATAGTTTCAAGTCTTAAAGGACAATGCTAGTTTTTGACAACCTGCACCTTATTTACGACATATTATAAGACGTTTGACTCACCGAGATCACTTTGGTGTAGTTCGGAGGCATGTAGAAGAAATTTAAAACCCAGCGCGAGCCAGTATATCCATGTAATAGCGGTGGTCGGGGCACTTAGAATGCAGTTTCTAAAAATCTATTTTCTGCCGCGAAACAGTTGTTTTCATCAATCTGTCTTGATGAATCGCTAGTTGGGTATTGTTGAAGAAGTTTTGATCTTAACCCTCTTAGCGCCAAAGTCGCATTTCTGCGACAAGCTGCGTTACTGAGTAAAACAGTGATTTTATGATATTTACACGCTGAAACCTCGGTTTTCCTGCCACCACTAGATGGCAGACATATATAACTTTGCTCACGATTCAGTATGACACCATCTTTCAATGCAATATATTTGAGAAAATCTCATTACGAGTTCCCTATTTTATACACGGGGCGCGCCAGCGCTCCTAAATACCATATGTTCTTTAGGACGGCATATTTCTGAAACTGTTTGACCTAGAGACAAGCGTTTTTTTACCTGTAAAAGTAGACAAATTGCGCTGTCTGGCAAGCTTCGGTTTATCCATTTGTGTAGCCGACTTCCGTATTTACGTCCAACCACAAAGTTGTAAACTATGGGGATAGGTTGTTTTGCCTGGTGCAGTAGCCTACTTTGTCTATCCCTGTGGATGGGGATCTACAACTACTCGAAAATACCAGGATGGAGAGTTCGATTGCAAGATAGCCTACCATCTAAAGTTGAGATTTTGCGTCGTGTTTGTACAAATAAGACATCCCACGTACAACAAAATAATCTCGACAAATCTAGCGACTTTTCCTGGTCATTTGGGAATGATTGAGATGACAAAGCCCTGCGCATTCCGTGGTTCACGTTACAACCGATTTCCCCAGAGCTGAGGGTAAGTCTCATCCTCTCCATGACACTCGGCCAGTCTGACTAGATAGCGTCATATTTCCAGCTCAGACACCGTGGCCGCTCTGAGGAAGAGCAGCCTGCAAATGAATCGCGCGCGCACAATTTATGACCAATCACAACAATGATTTTGTACAGTTACAGTAAGCACAGTATATTTATAGATATGTTTTTGTCCTCTCACGTTTACTATAAATACACACGATGACTGTTCATTCAGTTGTGGGTTGAGCGGAGCAGAGTTATTGAGAGAGCGAGTCAGCAGAATTGAGTAGATTATTGCGTTGGAAAAACGCCAAATGTCTGCCATAAGGTTCAATTGTGAGCAAGTTTTGGATGATATTTGTCCATGGGGCTGGTAGAGAAATCAGAGATTGAGGACTACTGGGCACAGTTTTGACCAACTTTTACACCTGGATTTGGCAAAGTGATCTAGGAACAGATTTGAAATCATCCCGTCATTTCTGCATTTTGTAAACAATGATGAGTAGGCCTATGTTGAGAGGGGACAGCAGGGGCAGTGTGGGGTGGCTCTGTATGCTGTGCCTTGCAATGAGAGGTACCACACTCTGAAAAACTAAACAGTGTCACTTGGATAGATAGGTACACTGGATAGATAGGTACACAGGCCTCTGCGGCTAAGAGACGCCTTCTGTTTACGTGAGTGATGCTACTATGTGGCATAGTAATTAGTTTGTTTACTACTGTTGGTTTACCATTTACTGTTTTCCTGTTCATTTGATATTTGGATAACATAACAAATGGACAGAGGTGGGGAAATTTGTTGAAATAAGTTCAAATTGATTCAAAATATCCCATATTTCCTTGAAAAATGGCATAATTCAAGTTGGCCGCCACCCTATGACATCATAATATGCAAATTAGTTGGATAAATTTAGACCCAACATAAACTTTGGATCATTCTCAACATTTGTCTCATTTACAGTGAGTCTCTATCTCTAACCACTTTAAAGCCACACTCTTTTGAAATTTAGATGTCAAAATATTGTTTAAAAAAAAAAAAAACCTGGCGCCAAGAGGGTTAAGTCAAAAATAAAGGATTTGCCCAGGTTCGCACAAAAAGGTTCAGTCAGATTTATTAAGAAAACAATACGATTGCAAAAGGACCTCAAGATAAAACACAGAGTGGTTCATCAGAAAAGAAGTGAGCCAAAGCTCGTCTGGTGCAGCCTTATATGTGCTCAATTCAAGGATGTGACGCTAGCAGACATTTGGTTGGCTGACCCATCTATACACGTCATAATAAGGTGACGGACATCAAACAGTGATCGAGGGATGCAAAGAAAAGCGCGGTACACTTTGAATATAGACAAAGGAACAAAGGCCTGAGCCAGGACGGGAAGGTTGAGGTGTGAGGCCTTCCTGTCCTGGTGAGGATACAACAACAGGGGTCTCTGTCTTAAAAGAGAAGTGGGGAAGACAGAGGTTCAGGAGGTGTTTGGAATTACAAAAGAGAGAGAGAACAAAGGTTTAAAGTGTTTACAATAGCAAAAGGCAGGGGACTGGATCAATAGGTTTTTAAGAACAGAAAGCTATCTGAATAGTCTTGAGGCTAGTTGTAAAATTCTATGACAGGATCTCTCCAGCTCTTTAGTAAATGGAAAATATATTACGAATTGAGAACCAATTTATCTGCTTCAATTTGATAGTTTTTCAGTTTTGTCTGCCCTTTTTTTGTTTTCCATCACTTATTTTACTTCTGTATCACTTCTCTCTCATGATGAAATTGGATGAAATCTCAACCTGAATATGTATTTTCTGTTTACTAAAGAGATGGGGAGACCCCTGTTACTGGACAAACACTACATACATAATTAAGGGGTGTATTTTATCGTCCTTTCATTCCTCTTCTTGGTGCTTGGATATTGTTGTCATATAATGGCTCCGTAGTTTATTTAGTGTGGTTGTTTCAGCCTAAATATTGTCCTCTTATTCGCTCGCTCTCAAATTATTGGCCTTTCTTGACGTGTTAAAAAACATCAGTAGCCTAGGCTACTGTAGTTTTCCTGTATGTTTTTACCACTGCTCAGCGCCCTTCTGGTGCTGTGAAACCGCCCAGCAGGGCATGCTTTAAAAGCGCACCCCCCAAAAAATCATCCGATCATAAAGATCACTCATTATTGCCAATGATATCCGGACATTAATTATATTGTGCATACAGAGTGGCTTAACAGTGAGTGCGTTCACATGACCGTGTACACTATAGCCTACACCGATCATAACCCGATAATGGTAATAATGCGATTATTGAAATGGTCTTGTGAACGCCTTTAGGCTATTTCATTTCCAAAATTTTCAACTAGATAATTAGATAATAATGAGTAGCCTAGTAGGCTATAAAAGGACTTCAATAGGGCCTAAGCCTTGAGCCTTGTACGCATGATCTATAGATGCTCCGGTTATAATGTCCATTGAAAATAATTCCCTCTAAGCACAATTTGAATTGTATTAGGCTAAAATTAAATTTCCACATATTCTGATTCATTATATATATATATATATATATATATATATATATATATATATATATATATATATATTTATGTGTAGGCTATAGGCTTCTGCGATGAACAAAACAGCCGCAATGTAGCCTGCTTATAGCGAGCGAGAGGGCAGTCTACCATAAAGTGTATAGCCTAACCATGATGTAATAAATCTAGACTTTTTATATAGCCCAGCCTGCCTATCAATTGTTTCTCAATAAACAGTTATGTCATCCTCTGTAGGCTAAGTAGACCGGCAGCTCTAAATGCCTATCGAATCACGTGGTTGTAAAAATGATGTTTTATTGTTGAAAAGGGTAACACTGAAAAACATGGGAAGAGAACATAGAAAACTCACATTACTGTCGTTAGTCCCAAACAAACAGACTTGCGTAATGATGTGAGTCATTGCATTGATCGATGCAGTCCGTTCAAATAGGCATCAAAAGATAAAGTATAGGCCTATTTAAAATGACCAATTACATCTTCAAATCCAATTCATGCCGTAAACATCTTAAAGAAGCCTTCAGCCATAGGCCTAATTCAAAGTAGCAAAGGTGACAAAATAAAGTGAAAGGCTGCCCAGTGGCGCTTGTGCAGTCCCGGACATCTATAGGGCATGCGAATCATGAAAGCTTCAGTTTATAGATGACAAAAAGGTATACCAAGGTAATCTTGTGAGGTGCCGATCACTGGAAGAACTGGTGTGTTGCTATCTTGTGCATACAGAGCACAAACAATGAAACAATGAAATGAATTTCCTCCCTGTCTGTCTGTGGCATTCGCTACCAGCAAACACTGAAAATACAGGTCCTCAATTTATTTATATTAGGCTAGCCTATCCAACTGGACCACTCCAATGAATGTTTTTTATTCTTTAGGTTTTACAGAATACAATGTCCACACATGCATGCGCCATCTGAATAGCTCGCCACTCGCCAGCGAACCTGGACTAGGCTATTGCAACACCCTCCTCATGCTACAAATTCTTTTATATTCAAATAAACTGGATGGACTGGTTTCCTAGCCCTGGATCGTGGGGGAGGGGGGTAGCCTACGTTAGCGAGTGCTTTGCCACGTATCTTGTGCATACAGAGCACAAACAATGAAACAATGAAATGAATTTCCTCCCTGTCTGTCTGTGGCATTCGCTACCAGCAAACACTGAAAATACAGGTCCTCAATTTATTTATATTAGGCTAGCCTATCCAACTGGACCACTCCAATGAATATTTTTTATTCTTTAGGTTTTACAGAATACAATGTCCACACATGCATGCGCCATCTGACTAGCTCGCCACTCGCCAGCGAACCTGGACTAGGCTATTGCAACACCCTCCTCATGCTACAAATTCTTTTATATTCAAATAAACTGGATGGACTGGTTTCCTAGCCCTGGATCGTGGGGGAGGGGGGTAGCCTACGTTAGCGGGTGCTTTGCCATGACCGGCCATTCCGCAGGTGTTGGGTTGAATTCGCTAGTTTGATTGATGGATAGATTTAACGTACAAAGTATTGTGCAAGTATTGTATAGGCCTATGTGTAAGAGATGAATGGTTGTAGCCTAACCATGAACTCAGCCAGAGGTAGGCCCTACTGTATGCTACTATAGATTATCAGCATTATAACCAGCCTCAATTGATGCTCGCGTGAGGACCATGGGCGATTTTATAGGGGGGCAATTGCATCATCTGGCTGAATCCCGGACCACCCCCAAATAAGGACGTGCCACTATACTGTTACTGAGACACCAAACCTTTCTTTTCTTTTTTACAATGCAAAATATACTTGGCAATGGAGAAAAGTGAATTGTGGCGAGTGCCCCCAGGTGGTGATCTCTGGTACAATTTCATCGGTTGTGGGACAATGAGGCTGATGTCTACTGTACTTGTCATGGTCACAACACAGCAGCGTGTAAATGTTTGCTTACAGCATGCTCTCGATCTCAATCAATACTGTAGGTGAAAAAAACACTGGTGGAGAAAGGAGTGTGGCTATAATGTAGATATACTGTATGTACTGTACAGTATATCAAAACATCACTGATCTGATCCGGCTTAAAAAGTGGCCTGACTGGGGCTACATTTCCCGGCCTGAATTATTTCCCCATTCCGCCCCTGGTGTTGTGTATGGCCTAGTGCTCGGTCATAAAGTCATATTGACATGCTCGTGGTGTCTAGATGAAGTTTGATGTGTTGTGCATATTGAATTGTCATACGGATTTCTTATTAGCATACTGTTCACAACTGACATTCTTTGTAAATAGATGGGATGGAACGACAGAACTCTTTTTTTCTCACCTCAAAATGTTGCCCCCCCTACTCTTAGAGGGAAAAATCGTCTATGGTGAGGACTTTGTTCTAGGCTACGTGTTGCAATTCATTAAAACCACCATCTCATCTAGACTAGACTACTTCTGTTGCTGCATTTTTACCTTAATGCTTTGATGATTTTAGAGCGCAATCAACATTTTCCAGGATTCCAATGAGTCCATCCATTCATCCAACTTTGTGCTGAGCCCAGCGCGTAGGCTACGTTATGGCTGGTAGCCTAGGGCCTACTGTCAAGGATCACGACTGATGCACTCCCTTAATTCCCGCGACTCCCCAGACCATCAAGAGAATGTCAATATGAAAGACCTTTAAGTGGGGTATTCCAGGAGGTAGGCCTACTGTAGCAAGTTGTCAGTCTTCGTGACGCAGTAGACACACTGTTATGCTTGTTTGTTGTGTAGATCCAGGCCGTGTCCGAAATGCCTGCTACCTGCTATATAGCAGGCGAGAGGTAGCAGGCACAGTTTTGAAGTGGCATGCTACTTCTCGCCTGCTATATAGCAGGTAGCAGGCATTTCGGACACGGCCCCAGTCATAGAAGCGGGCATCTCTTCCTGTTTATACCGGCGATTTGAAACAGCTGGTCAGTTCACCCCAACAAGAATAGCCAAGCGAAGGACAAAAATTAAACCACTAACGTTATTGCTGGTCTTGAAACAACTGAGCCTAGTTCAATATGAGAACACTCCTGCGTCCAATTTCGTACAGTAGATCAGCCTGTGTCCACAAAGTTGTTAGTTAACTGGTACAGTAGTTAGCTAGCTAACTGACCCATGACGTCTGACCCGTGTCACGTGGATGGTGTTTTGTACATTGCATTCCATGAATATCCGACGCAATGACGTTCCATGTATCGCCGAAAACTGTTAAATAATTTCCTATGTAGTTCACTATGGGTATCACTAGTAGGGAGTGAGTGAACCATTTCAAACACATCAATCAATCAATCAAAGCTTTATTTGTATAGCGCATTTCATACCCAGAGTCAACACAATGCGCTTTACAGAGAACAAGGGAGGTGGGCAGACATACTCCAGAGGGAAGCAAAAAAACAGTAATCACCCGGGGGCCAGATAAGTGAGCTGTAAAAATTCTTCCCTGACCCCTCTCAACGAGGCGATCGAGCAAGCTCCTGGAGTATGTTTGTAAGAACATTTATAGAGCAATAAATAACATTAAATTACATTTTCAGAGTAAGAGAGGCTAATAACATCATAGGAGAGACATGGCAAACACTGGTGTATGTCTGTGTGTGCGTGAATGTGCCTGGGCCCAGATAGAGGCAGGGGTCAAGGGTAGGATCGGGGTAGGAAAAGGATACGGACCCGGGTTAGGGTGAGGGGAAGGGGATCTGAGCCCAGGACTGGTGTATGTCTGTGTGTGTGTGAGTGTTCCTGGGTCCAGGTAGAGGCAGGGGTCAGGGGTAGGGTGGGGGTAGGAAGAGGATACGGACCCGGGTTAGGGTGAGGGGAAGGGGGTACTGGGCCCAGGCCTAATGCCGGAAGTGGACTGTTGTATGTCTGTGTGTACGTGTGTGTGTTAACTAATTTGCTACGCCATCTGCAGCAGACACAGGGGTATCTATCGGACTCAGGGTGGTCTGCTGGTGACAGTGGGGCATCCACTGGACCTGGTTAGAAGATAGGAGGGAGAGAGAGAGGCACTAGGGAGAGGGGAGGCAGAACAGGGTTAGTAGCACACAGAGCCATATATAGAGCGATACATTACGTCAAACTACATTTTCAGAGCAAGAAAGGCTAAGAGCATCATGGGAGAGGTGTGGCAAACACTGATGTGTGTCTGTGTGTGTGTGCGTGCCTGGGCCCAGATAGAGGCAGGGGTTGGGGTAGGGTGGGGGTAGGAAAAGGATACGGACCCGGGTTAGGGTGAGGGGATCTGAGTCCAGGACTGGTGTATGTCGGTGTGTGTGTGAGCGTGAGTGTGCCTGGGTCCAGGTAGAGGCAGGGGTCAGGGGTAGGGTGGGATAGGAAAAGGATACGGACCCGGGTTAGGGTGAGGGGATCCGAGCCCAGGACTGGTGTATGTCTGTGTGTGTGTGAGCGTGAGTGTAGGTGTGCCTGGGTCCAGTTAGAGGCAGGGGTCGGGGGTAGGGTGGGGGTGGGAAAAGGATACGGACCCGGGTTAGGGTGAGGGGAAAGGGAACTGGGCCCAGGTCCAGGCCTAAGCTGGATGTGGACTGGTGTGTGTGTGTACGTGTGTGTTAACTAATTTGCTACGACATCTGCAGCAGACACAGGGGTATCTATCGGACTCAGGGTGGTCTGCTGGTGACAGTGGGGCATCCACTGGACCTGGTTAGAAGATAGGAGGGAGAGAGAGAGGCACTAGGGAGAGGGGAGGCAGAACAGGGTTAGTAGCACACAGAGCCATATATAGAGCAATACATTACGTCAAACTACATTTTCAGAGCAAGAAAGGCTAAGAGCATCATGGGAGAGGTGTGGCAAACACTGATGTGTGTCTGTGTGTGTGTGCGTGGCTGGGCCCAGATAGAGGCAGGGGTTGGGGTAGGGTGGGGGTAGGAAAAGGATACGGACCCGGGTTAGGGTGAGGGGGAGGGGATCTGAGCCCAGGACTGGTGTATGTCGGTGTGTGTGTGAGCGTGAGTGTGCCTGGGTCCAGGTAGAGGCAGGGGTCAGGGGTAGGGTGGGATAGGAAAAGGATACGGACCCGGGTTAGGGTGAGGGGATCCGAGCCCAGGACTGGTGTATGTCTGTGTGTGTGAGTGTAGGTGTGCCTGGGTCCAGTTAGAGACAGGGGTCGGGGGTAGGGTGGGGGTGGGAGAAGGATACGGACCCGGGTTAGGGTGAGGGGAAAGGGAACTGGGCCCAGGTCCAGGCCTAAGCTGGATGTGGACTGGTGTGTGTCTGTGTGTACGTGTGTGTGTTAACTAAGTACTACAACATCCACAGCTGACACGGGGGTATCTATTGTCTGCGGGCGACAGTGGGGCATCTACTGGACCAATGTATACAGAGGATTCACAGGTAGGTTTGAGGCTGCCTTTCTGTGTCTCAAGTTCCTAGCTTGTGATTGTAGGCTAGGTCGAAAAGGTACGTCTTGAGGTCTCGCTTGAAGACCTCCGTTGTTTCGGCCCTTCTTAGGCACTCCAGTAGGGTGTTCCAGAGGTTGGGGGCATAGAAACTAAAAGCTGCCTCTCCGTGTTTCTTGGTCCTGTAAACTGGAACTGTTAAAAGTTCAGTACCTGAGGATCTGAGTGGTCTGTTGGGCATGTACTTAACAAGCATGTTTGAAATATATTCTGGTGAGTGATTGTGGAGAGATTTATAGACTAGTAATAGTATTTTAAAGTCTATTCTAGAGTTGACTGGTAACCAGTGTAGTGATTTTAAGGCTGGTGTGATGTGTGCCCTTCGTCTAGTCTTAGTGAGGACTCGTGCTGCAGCATTCTGTATCATTTGTAGCTTAGAGATTGCTTTCTTTGGTAGGCCTGATAGTAGAGCATTGCAGTAGTCCAGCCTGCTTGTGATGAAAGCATGCATTAATCTTTCGGTGTCAGCCTGAGAGAGAAAGGGTTGCACCTTGGCAATGTTCCTTAGGTGGTAAAAATCATCTCTAGTCAGCTCCGTTAGCTAGCTTACTCGTCCTGATGCCGTTCCATATGAGAACATTCTGCTAAAGAGGAGGCTCGTCCATTGAGGTAGGGGAGGACAGTCCTCCTCAGATTTTGGAAAGAAGAGAGGGATTCAAATATAAAAATATGCATTTATTTATTTATAATTAATATTTAATATTATCTCAGTTTTGTTCATAAAGCAGGTTTTCCCTATGGATAAAAACCCATTGTTGAAATTCTAAAGCGTGACATCTACACAAAGTGCAGTTGGAGGACCCAAAGATATCTATGGAAGGGAGGACAGCCCCCCTTAGGGTGGGTTCTTTTATATTAAATCAGCGTAATGCCATTTCTTCTTGCTAATTTATGATTGGCCAAAACACTGAAAATGACGTGCATCAGAGGACTGTCCTCCGGTCCTGTCTGAACAGGATTGAGATATTGACATGTTGTTGGTCCAATCACATTCCAGAGTGTGACGACTTGGTGGTGAAGACTAATGTTAATTTGCATTTGTGACAGCCACTGGTGATTTGGTCCGCAACTCGGCAAACCCCGAAATGCGCTAAAGTTGCGTCGAACGACGTACCAGATTCACACCACTGTTGTCTGTCGCCAAACATTCTGCTTTGCTTTGGGGTAAGCTATCTTTATACTATCTGTGCTGTTTACATAACATTAACGTTTGTTGTTTAGCAGTAGCTCCTTTCTAAACAAGTGACTGAGTCTAGCTAGCATAACAAAGGCACTAGCACTAACTAACAACGGCTAGCTAGCTAACGTTAGCTAACACGCTAGTGAGCTGAGCTATCCCTTTGTTTCTAAACTAGCCAGCGAGGCAGCTAATATCTAGCTAGGTAGCTATATTATAGAGAGAAACAGAATGAGAGAGCATGAGAGGTATGGTAGTCTGACACCTTTGTTTTTTGTTTTGGTTACAGGATGAGCAAAAACAAGCTCCAGAGCCCTGTACTACGAAGCTGGATTATGGGGTAGCGCGATAACTTCAGGTTCAATACTGGTTTATCCGTATCACGAAGGTGGATCTCTTTTCACTGTGTTATATCACCTTGGTAACTTATGCTGGCGAGCTAACCTGCTCGGTGGCAGGTTAAGTTCCAGATTACGGCTCGACGCTATAAAAACACCGGTAGTCAACCAGTCAATACATGCGGAAAATGGCTTGTCCTTTCTTAGAGGATCCTGTGGAGCTTGGTGCGCTAATAGTTAGAGGGTCTCTAAGGAAGGCGAGAGTATTTAAGAACCCGACAAAACCCATTAGAGTTGTCTGATGACTATTTATATGAAAGATACCGATTTTCGGTAGAAGGGATCATTTATATCTGTCAGCTTATTTTTGTATTAAACATTACAACCATGTAGGCTGTTTATTGGAGAAATTAAAGTAGGCCTATGCCTAGGCTACTTACCGGTTTGGATTATGTTTTTATGTTTGTTCTTCACTTGCTCCCATGAAAGTTTTCCATTGCCAGGGTTTGCACTGAAGGTATATATAAGAATAGTCCTAACGTCACATCTATGCAACTCATTCATGTTAAGGCATGCAAATGTCACATCTAGGCCAGCATAGTGCGTTCATCATGGGGCATGTAGCAAGTTATATGGCTATTGACCAAACAGCTATATTAATTAAGGGGAGACATCGTTTTTCAACGCCCTGGTCAAATTTGAGATTTTGTGCTAGTTTGTTTCCATAACATGTCTTCTTTCATACTACTGGAAATAAAACATCAAAAATACGCATTTAGATGTTTATTTTACTTCATGTAGTCTGTTTGCATCTATAGATTCTTCCTAAAATCACCAAAAGTTAGCCTTTTTTCGGAACGTCTCGCAGCGTTTCTTTCGTCTGGATCCGGTCATCCGGGGTATCATTAGAAAGCTCTGGCTCTCTAGCACAATGTTATTGCAACCAAACCTGTTAGTTTCATTTGTATTAGCAACCAATCGTGGAAATACAAAGGCGGGTTTGATGCTAACCGTGAAATCTCATTGGCTGTTGTTGATTTCTGAGAACGTGATTGGTTCAGCGCGTCATGTGACACGTTTCCACTTCCTTATAACTTATCCAAACAATGCCGTCTGTAAAGCGTTCTAAACATAATAAGCAACAACGACAACAGTGTTTGCCCGCAAGGTTGAACAGAAAACAAGAGAAACTAAATGGAAAGGTTTACATTTATGAGATATAAAGTGCCTATTCGCGCAAGTTGTCATTAGCAGGTGCTAGCATGTCCAGTGAGCAGCAGGGAGATGAGGCTAGCGTTAGCATGTCCAGTGAGCAGCAGAGAGATGCGGCGCGTTTGAATGAGCTGATAACTGGGTTGATTTGTCCTAATTGTGCAGGGACTGGTCTTAAAATTAACATAGATCCTCAGAATAGTGGGTTCTGTAGTACTTTGCTCTTAGAGTGCAGTCTTTGTGAGAAATGGCTATCGCAAAAGTGTACACATCGACTCGGCTTCATGATACAACTAGGAATGATGTTGCATTTGATGTCAATGTGAGGATGGTCCTCTTAGCGTACGAGTTAGGGTTGGGGTATGCAGCTCTCCAAAAGATTAGTAAAGTGTTGGATCCCAGGGCTTCATCTGAAAACGTATCAGAAACATGACAAGAGGGTGACAGGTAGGCTATTGAAACGTGTTCCCTCTCTCTCTCTCTCTCTAGCCAATATCAGAAGCCTATACATATGCACAGTAGTCTCCCTCTCTCTACCTGTGGCATTTCTACATGCATCCATAAACTGACCAAATAAACTGTTTTAATTTCAGTTGCTGAAATAGAGAGAGGTCTGGAGTCCTTGCACAGAAGCAGAGAGCAGATTAGGCAGGCATATGCAGATGTGGACCCAGAGGTAGGTAAGCTGACTGCCAATAAATGCAAAATGTTACAAAATGATTACAGTTATTGAGAATTATTACAATAATTCTCAATAACCAGCGTTCAGTGGACAACATGAAGGCAGCAATATGGGGTAGTCTGCTTCACTGGTGACAACCCCATGCGCACCAGGAAGTATATTGTGGTTTTAGGACAGTTTTGTGGACTGCAGCTGAGTGGGTTCTACAGACCAGCTGCCTAGAACAGTTTTGTGGAAAGCTAGTGTGGTGCCATCTGAGGAGTGACTCTGTAGACCTATGACGGCGTAGCTTGATGTCTCCTATGGTGTTGCTTTTGACGATGGTTATATCACTTGTTTTTTTGGCAATCTATATTTAGCTTCTATTGGTGTTTACCCTGCATTGTTTACCACATCTTGTCCTGTGTATTTATGAATCAGCTTACTCTTCATATTCATTCATTCATGTTTTCTCCATGTAAAACGCTTAAAAAAACACAAAAAGTTAGATAATCTGTTTTCTCATGTCAAATGTGTCTATCTTTGTCCATGATCTGTTTAACAAAATAATACAAGCTTTCTAAAAGGGAATGTTCTCTTCCCTACTAACATTGTCTCGTCTCTAGTCTCGTCTTACTAACACCCCACTCGTGGGCTGTACCTTGACGTGGTGAGTGGGCTTCCAACTAAACAGGTCTTGCTTCTCTATACAAAATGTCTACTCTTGGACTATTTTGAATCCACAACATGCTGTGTTATTCAGTTTTCAGTTTCTATGTGTTTTCAGATGTTGTGTAATGTTGTTACTAATGATGTGATTGGATATTGTGTTTGTAAATATTGGTTTACAATGCAAATGTATGTTTTTTTACAATACAAATTTTCAAAGCCCGTTTTCTCAAAATGAGTTATTTCTCATCTTTGGGACATCAAAACCACCACTTGAGTAGCACCTACATACACCTAACTTTCCAGTTTTGTTCCAATCCATATTCTGAAGGGTTTGGCCAAGGGGGATTTTTTAAATTTAATTCATAGCCTGATTTATATAACAGTTTATCCCTAAAACATGGCGAAAATTGGTCTTTTTATGACTGTTGACAGTATTTTCTGATTTCTGAAGTGAAGAAAAGAGATATCAAAAATCCCCCTTGGCCAAAGTTTTGAATAGGGATATGTGAACAAAATGAAACAAGAATTTTGAATCTGGCTTGAACCAGTTAAAAAAATTGATGTCCCGAAATTATGCAAATTAATGCATATTTAGCGCATATAATGCCTAATTTGCATATTAATCCATAAGATCTCAGAAAACGTGTAATACAAAAAAGATGCTCCTTAATGTACCTAACAAACTGGGGGAGTTTGATGATGATACCTATTAAGGATTTTTTTTTTCCTATTCACCTGGGGTGTCTCCCCTTAACACTAGAATAGCTGAGGGTGGGTCAAGGTGACCCATGCAACTACATTAAAAAATAATTCTCTGCAACCGTTCAAGTTACAGCGCCCTGCTTTCATGACTTTTCCTAGATATGTGCGTGTGTTATTTGTGGAGTAATGCACATTTGGGCCAATGGGGGGCAGTTACCCCTGAGGGGATTCTATGAATACCACGGGGGTGATTGGGACAGGTGTGCATGCCGGGGGAAACATACAGTTTTTGACCGTGGCCACGGAGCCAGATGGGTTGAGCAGTAACTTGTTTTAGGCTGCCTAACTAATTATATGGTGTTACCGGGATGCTACTGTCACCTATAAGTAATAAATGGACATCTATCAAAAAGCAAAGGTAACGCTCTGGACAGTTGTTATTGCCGCTGGCAAATCGGCACGCGTCAAACATTTCGCAGACATGCACCACATATAGTGGCATTGGGAAGCCCCTATACAGTCAAAAACTCGCTTCCATGAACTCATATCATCATGCATTGGAGCGTGATTGATGTCGGACGTTCCTGAGGACAGCACGATTGGAGTTGCCGTGGAGGACGAAGGAAGACGATTGTGGATTATATGCTATAACGACACACATTGTGGATTGTAACCAGCGGAGACGCCGACTCGTCGAGACCTGTGGATTGTAACCAGCGGAGACGCCGACTCGTCGAGACCTGTGGATTGTAACCAGCGGAGACGCCGACTCGTCAAGACCTGGACCACCGCAGCCAAACCGAGTGATTATGGATTAATCAAGACCAAGGGGCAACGATCTACAAACATTGAGGTATGAGTAGCGCTACTTAGGTAATGGCCATAATATGACTTGTGTGCACACATTTTGCGGGCATAAATCCAAGCTTGGTAGCTGAAAACTAAACTAACTTTGACTTGATCGTTGCGTTTGCGCGTTCGTGCGGGATCGTTGCGCTACAGTATGGCAGACGTCAACAGTGGGGATGGTTTGATACCAATGGACTTGCCTGTCGAGGATGGGCCTAATGACTTGAATGACAATGGGGCGTCCGAAAATGACGCAAATAACTATGGCGAAATCAAATCAGATAGCACCACTAGGCCAAAACGTGTTATTAAATTAACTAACAAGGCGTTTTGTGAAAAAGTAGAAAGGCTACAAAACACAAGAAAGGCTAAGTTTAACAAAGCAAGTAATCTAAAACGACTTGTGGAGGAGTTGATGTCTGAGAAAGATTGTGAAAATGAGATAAAATGCGCATTTAACAAATTTCTTGCTTTGTGTGATGAAGCTAAAACAGTGCATAATTCATTGATGGGTTTGTTACCAGGTGATGAACTTGAAAGGCAACAAACATGGTTTAAAGCAAAAATGATGATAAATAATGATTTCATTAATGATGTGCAAAAATGGTTGTCACACAATCAAGGTAATGTAAATGAACATAATAAAAGTTTGTCACAAATTGAAGCCAATGAAAAGGAGGTCACTAAGGATGTTCAAAATGAAAACAATGAAAATGAGGTCATTGAAGACATTCAACCTGAGGACAGTGTGTCAAATGTTGCCAGCAACCACCACAGTAGACACAGCTCTGGCAGCAGGAAAAGCAGTAGTTCCACAGCATCTGCCCGTATTAAAGAAGAAGCTGAAAGAGCTGCACTTGTGACACGCATAGCTGCTCTCAAGGAGAAACACATGCTGGAGGAACAGGAACAACAGCTACGGAGAAGAAGGGAACAGCTTGAGCTGGAGGCTGAGATAGCTGCATCAACTGCTAAATTAGCAGTGCTCAAAGCTTCAGACAGCACAAGTGTATCCAAAGCCCGGTCTGATGGCATGAATTCCTATCTGGACAGGAGAACTCAACAGCACTCAACTTCCAAAATTCTCAATCCTATGGCAAAGGAATATGAACCTCTCTCAGGAAACTCATTAAGGAATAGAAATGAGCCATTACTTAGTCAAAGGGACTCATTATCACTGGGCACACATCCCAAGGAGCTCACTAAACAACTCTCATCTAAACCAAGCCAAGATGCCCACGTCAACCCAGGGTACCAACATGGGTCTATTGTGCATCAGGAAATACATGCTTTTTTGGCTCCCGATGCAGAACCAGCACTGGATCTCACACAACCTTTGCAACCTCCAACCAAAGGCAAGGAATATGGAGGCATCTACAGCATAATGCAAAGACAGAATGAGATTACAGCAACTCTTGTGCAACAGCAACGCTCACTGTCCTTACCACCTAGAGACATCCCAGTATTTGATGGTAATCCACTTGAATACAGGGCCTTTATACGAGCATTCGAGCATGGCGTGGAAGAAAAGGCCAGCAAAGATGATTGCTTGTATTTCTTGGAGCAGTTCACTAGAGGGCAGCCAAGGGAACTTATACGTAGTTGTCAGCATATGGTTCCTGAACGTGGTTATGCATTGGCAAAAGAGCTTCTACATGAACACTTTGGAAATGAGTTTAAAATCGCATCTGCATACACTGAAAAGGCTCTTGCTTGGCCTACAGTAAGATCCGAGGATGTGAAGGCACTGCAGGCCTACTCTTTGTTCTTGCGCGGTTGTTGCAATATGATGGGAGAACTTGAATATATGCAAGAGCTGGATACACCAACCACCATGAGAACAGTAATGTCAAAGCTGCCGTTCAAATTGAGAGAAAGATGGAGGACCGCTGCACATGATGTGTTGGAGAAATTCAAACGTAGGGCACGGTTCACAGATCTTGTCATATTTATTGAGCGTGAAGTCAAGATAGTTTCTGATTCTGTCTTTGGCGATATTCAGGACTCTTCATTTGTGAAAACTGGCTTGAAGATTGTGAGTAAGCCTATGCTTAGGAAAGACGTGAGAGGAAACAGCTTTGCCACTACAGTTAAACTTGCTGATGGTGCGGATGAGAAAGGAACTAAAGGTAATGTTCCAAGAAAACAAGGATTGACTGAGAAGCGTAAGCCAGCTGCTTGTATGTGCTGCGCTCGCGAGCACTCATTGGAGGATTGTCCACAATTAAACAGGAAGAAGCACTGGGAGAAGATCAACTTTCTAAAGGAGAAAGGAATCTGCTTTGCCTGCCTGTGTGATGGACATATGAGCAAGGACTGCGAGCGCCGCCTTACTTGCAAAAGTTGTGGTCAAAGTCATCCTACCGTGCTTCATGTCAAGAAGGAGAGAGCTAGCCAAGACTCAAAACTGTCAAAGGAACCACCAGCCAGTGGGACACTGGTTTCTCAAGGAACTTGTGGACATACAGGGGTCGGAAAAGACGATTGTGTCCTGTCAATACTGCCTGTCAAGGTCAAGTCCAGCAAAGGAGACAAGGTGATACATACTTACGCCTTTTTAGATCCTGGCAGTTCTGCCACTTTCTGCTCGGAGAGTCTAATGCAAAGGCTGAATATTGGAGGACGACGTACAAGCTTTCTCTTACGGACCATGGGACAGGAGAGGGTCGTTCCAATGTATGTGCTATCCGGGCTTGAGGTGTCTGGTCTTAGCAATGAGTGCTATTACCAGCTACCGGACGTGCTCACTCAAAGCAAAATGCCTGTAACAGCGGACAGTATCGTTACACAAGAAGATCTGGTGCAGTGGCCATACCTGTCAGCCATCCAAATTCCTTGCATAATGGCCAATGTTGACTTGTTGATTGGTAGCAACATTCCCAAGTTACTGGAACCCTGGGAGATTGTCAACAGTTGTGGGGGAGGCCCATATGCTATAAGGACAGTGTTGGGTTGGGTCATTAATGGTCCCATGCAAGGCTGCGACACCACTGACCTGGAAACTGGATTAACTGTTGCTGCTGTGAATAGGATCTCTGTTTGTAAGCTGGAGGGACTGCTGAACAACCAGTATATGCATGACTTTAATGAAAGGTCCTATGAGGACAAGGAAATGTCTAGAGAAGACATGAGATTCTTG
The DNA here is from genome assembly GCF_949987555.1 of Borostomias antarcticus. NCBI lineage: Eukaryota > Metazoa > Chordata > Actinopteri > Stomiiformes > Stomiidae > Borostomias > Borostomias antarcticus. The sequence continues at coordinate 8,145,759 of NC_140252.1, forward strand.
GAAATCGTAAGTCAGTCTGCAGTACTGTTGGATGGCCACTACAGCTTAAAAATGCCTTTTCGGAAAGTGCAGCCCACTCTCCCTAACAATCTCCCTATGGCTAAGCAAAGGATACTTGGACTCAAGAGGAGATTTGAGAAAAATGAGCAGTTCCATCAGGAATACACAAGCTTCTTCTCAGATGTCATCAGTAAAGGTTACGCAGAGAAGATACCTCAGCACCAGTTGGACTGTGAAGAAGGAAAGGCGTGGTATATCCCCCACCACGGAGTCTACCATCCAAGGAAAAATACTTTGCGTGTGGTATTTGACTGCGGGGCAACTTTTAAAGGAACATCACTGAACAGCCAACTCTTGCAGGGTCCCAACCTCACTAGTAGTTTGCTTGGAGTGCTCACAAGGTTCAGGCAGGAGCCTGTTGCCTTGATGGGAGACATTCAGCAGATGTTCTATCAGGTCAAGGTTGCAGAAGCAGATAGAGACTTCCTTCGCTTCTTATGGTGGCCTGGGGGTGACCTGAGTCAAGAGATGGCACAGTACAGGATGACCGTCCACTTGTTTGGGGCTGTTTCGTCTCCAAGTTGTGCTTGCTATGTGCTTAAGAAGACAGCCAAGGACAGTCAGGCACTCTTCCCAGCTGATGTGATTCAAACAGTGAATGAAAATTTCTACGTGGATGACTGTTTAAAGAGCACAGCATCAGAAGAAGAGGCCATTCAAATGATTGAAGATCTTACAGCTGTTTGCCAAAGAGGAGGCTTCCATCTGACGAAGTGGGTCAGCAGCAGCCGTGTGGTGCTGCGGACAGTGTCGGAGGAACACAGAGCCAAGGACCTGAGTGAATTGGATCTGGACAGAGACAATCTTCCCTTAGAGAGAGCCCTTGGTCTGCAGTGGTGCATCGAGAGTGATGCTTTTCAGTTCAAGATGCTGGTGAAGGAAAGGCCTCACACTAGACGTGGTATGTTGTCTTTGCTCAGTTCAGTGTATGACCCTTTGGGGTTTATTGCACCAGTAACTCTACCGGGAAAGGTCTTGTTGCAGGAGCTCTGTAGGAGAAGCTGTGGATGGGATGACAATTTGCCCCATGACATACAGCGGCACTGGACAAAGTGGCTGGAAGAGCTAAGCAAGATGTCAGAGCTCAAGATCAGGAGGTGCATTAAACCAAACGGTTTTGGACAGCCCACGGTTTCCCAATTGCATCACTTTTCTGATGCAAGTGAAGGTGGATATGGCACCGTTAGTTATGTTCGAATGGAGAATAACAGACATGGCGTTCAGGTAACTTTCCTGCTCGGCAAAGCAAGAGTTACACCGCTAAAGCAGGTTACCATTCCACGCCTGGAGCTTACAGCTGTGGTGCTGGCTGTTCATGTGGACAGGATGTTACGAACAGAGCTTCAGCTACAGTTGGAAGACTCAGTCTTTTGGACAGATAGCACCTCTGTGCTGAAGTACATAAGGAATGAAGACAGGCGTTTTCATACCTTTGTAGCGAACAGGGTTTCGATCATCAGGAATGCTACGGTCGTGTCACAATGGAGGTATGTCAATACTAAGGACAATCCCGCAGATGATGCGTCCAGGGGTATGAAGGTTGAGGATCTACTGACTGGCAGCAGATGGATGGAAGGGCCCGACTTTCTTTGGAAGCCAGAGAACTATTGGCCAGAAAACATTGTGGAAATCACCATTCCATTGGATGACCCAGAAGTCAAGAAGGACTTCACTGTGAACGCTGTCATTGCCAAGGACACACCCAATGCTACTGACCAACTACTGTCTTATTTCTCAGACTGGAGGGATCTCAAGGTTGCGGTTGCCTGGTACCTCAAGGTGAAGAGTACTTTGTTGAAGTTCAGCCAGAGGAGAAAAGAGTTGCAGGCCTCTGATGCAAACAACCCATCCATGCTGCTGGAGATGAAGAAGGTCAGAGGTGCGGTTGGGGGTCAGAGTGTCTCATTGGATGACCTTTTGGAGGCAGAACTTGCCATCATTCGCTACATTCAGAAGCAGCGGTTCAAGGAGGAAATTGACACCCTCTCCTCTGGAAAGTCGGCAATCAGAAAGGGAAGTCCCATTTACAAACTGGATCCCTGCTTGGAGGATAGTCTGCTTAGAGTTGGAGGACGGCTGAATAGGGCAGCACTGCCTGAAGAGACCAAGCATCCACTCATTCTTTCTAAAGATCAGCACGTCTCAACTCTTATTCTTAGGCATATCCACCAGCAACAGGGCCACAGTGGGAGGAACCACACCCTTGCCAAGTTAAGGACGAAATACTGGATCACAAAGGCTAATTCAGCAATAAGAAAGATAATATCTGACTGCTGTACTTGTAGACGCTCCTCGGTAAGAATAGGTGAACAGAAAATGGCGGACTTGCCGTTGGACAGGATTTCACCCGATCTCCCTCCATTTACAAGTGTTGGAGTCGACTATTTCGGCCCAATTGTGGTGAAGAGAGGGAGAAGCCTGTGTAAACGCTATGGCGTTATCTTCACCTGTCTAGCAAGCAGAGCTGTTCACCTGGAGGTGGCGAACTCCTTGGATACTGACGCCTGCATTAATGCTGTGCGACGGTTTATGAGCAGAAGAGACCAAGTTTCAAGTATGCGGTCCGACAATGGCACCAATTTCGTTGGCGCAGAACGACAACTAAGGGAGGCTCTCGCAGGATTGAATCACAGCAAAATACAGGGGGCATTGCTGCAACATGGGATCAAGTGGAGTTTTAATCCTCCATCAGCGTCACACTACGGAGGTGTTTGGGAGCGTATTATTCGCACGATCAGGAGGGTGCTTGGCTCCATTTTGCGTCAGCAGACACTCGATGATGATGGTCTCAATACCGTTCTCTATGAAGTCGAGGCCATACTGAATGATCGGCCACTCACTACACTCTCTGGGGATCCAAATGATCTTGAACCCCTTACGCCCAATCACATTCTTCTTATGAAAGGCAAACCTGCCTTGCCACCCGGACTGTTTGTGGAACAGGATTTGTATGCAAAGAGGAGGTGGAGGCAGGCACAATATATCTCGGACCTGTTCTGGAAGAGATGGGTGCGGGAGTACCTTCCCTTGCTGCAGGAAAGGCAGAAATGGAACCAACAGAAGAGAAGTCTTGCGCCCGGGGATATCGTCTTAGTGGTGGATTCGACTGCTCCTCGTGGCTCTTGGCTACTCGGTAAAGTGCTGGACACATTCCCCGGCAAGGATGGTCTGGTGCGGTCTGTTCGTCTCAAAACTAAATGTTCTTGACAGACCTGTAGCCAAACTTTGCCTTTTAAAGGCGATTTCTGATGTTTGATTTGCTGATGCAGTGCGGTGTTACCGTATGTTCAAATGCTGGTTATCATTGGCCCTATTACCTTTATGTGGGTGTTGAATGGTTCTTTGTTTGTTGTTTGAATTGTTGTGTCTACCTGCCATTAACAATTAGGGGTCGGAGTGTAAGAGCCATATTTGTTATGTGTGTGTTATTTGTGGAGTAATGCACATTTGGGTCAATGGGGGGCAGTTACCCCTGAGGGGATTCTATGAATACCACGGGGGTGATTGGGACAGGTGTGCATGCCGGGGGAAACATACAGTTTTTGACCGTGGCCACGGAGCCAGATGGGTTGAGCAGTAACTTGTTTTAGGCTGCCTAACTAATTATATGGTGTTACCGGGATGCTACTGTCACCTATAAGTAATAAATGGACATCTATCAAAAAGCAAAGGTAACGCTCTGGTCAGTTGTTATTGCCGCTGGCAAATCGGCAAGCGTCAAACATTTCGCAGACATGCACCACATATAGTGGCATTGGGAAGCCCCTATAGCCGGTCAGCCATCTTTTTTTACCCGACTTTAAGGCTGCAATGCTACTTTCTCCCAGCAGATGTCGCCTAGGTTCATCAATGTTTTTTTTTTAATAGGAATCAAGGTTGAATGAATAATCCATCCTTACATATGGATATAAGAATGTGCACAGCAATAATATTTTTGTGGTAGACTATATGTGATTTCAACAATGAATGCAAAAGGTTACACTCACACAATGGCTCATTTATTTAAAACTATGTTTAATCTCAAAACGTATGCTATCAGCTCAACACAGGTCAAATGTCTTCAAACGAATAGCACTCAATAGTCTATGATGCAAATGTTGAATTTTGAAATGCTGTGAATGTCTTGAAAACACAGCCTTATGTTTATGGATGTGAATGCTTATGTAGGCTATTGAATGAATGCAAAATTACTAGGGGTGCAGGCTATTCAACCCTCTAGACCGTTTGCATTGGTTCAGGGAATAATATGTTACAATGTTGCACTTGGCACTTGGATCGTTTTTGTTCAACTGGCAATCTGGACAAAGCAAATATATAATATAACTGGGAGTATAATGTAATTATAATTATATAGGAGCATTGGTGTGAGTAAAAAGAACTGTGCTTTATCCCTCTGGAGTCTGCGCCTGCGGTGGCGTCGTACGTTTTTATAGATTTTTCCGCCATATCAACACGCACAGAAATCATATACATAATTTTACACCGTTGTTTTGTGTATAAGACGTCTGTTTCGTGTCTTGAGATTTACAGCGTTTATGATTGGTTCCTGAAGGCCTACGCCGCCTTCTCTGAATCTCCATTGGTTGGCGCTTTCCCCATGGATTCAGCTGTCTATCAGTCTCAGACATAATAAACCAATGACCATCCACATTATTCACCACTTTCTATCAAGAGAGCCCCCCATTGGATAAAACTGGGCCATGTGGTTTGCAAACAACTAGTGAGGATGTTTTGAATCCGGCTGGGCTAACGTTACCTGAATGAACTTAGGCTACCGGAGAAGATAAAATGAGCAAACAAACACAAAAACAGGAGATGTGTTGAGGTTTTAGAGGCTGTATTTGAGTCCAGCTCATCAGAAGAGGAGCTTGGGGGATTTGGAGACGTGACAACAATTTGGATCTCGTCGATGATGTAAGTTTGGCTAGCTTCGCTAACATTAGCCCATTCTTACCCGTAATGTTGACGTTACTGTAATGTTGCCGACTGCTTATGTTAGCTAGCACTGTTTATGTTAGCACTGTATGTTAGCTAGCTCTGTGTGTTTATGTTTTATGCTTAGCCACTGTTTATGCACACAAAATGATCAATCCTACTGTAAGTTACCTCATGAACTTATCAAGAATAAATATCCGCTCATTATATTTGTGCGTAAAGGGAGTAACTTAGGGTGGTTTCACACATAAGCTGTGTTCGGAACCGCTCCCTCGTTCAGCCCAAAATGGCTGACGCCCTATATAGTTCAATATAGTGAATAGGGAGCGATTCCGAACACAGTTTGTGCGCACCAAACGAGCTTTGGGCCCGAGAGCGCTCTGTATGGGCCTGTGTGAACACAACAATCGCAGACAAGTGTGCACTAAAACAGCCGCTCCGAGACCCTCCTGAAGAGGTGTTTTCGGAGCGGTCACAACCGATTTCTAGGAAGCTCCAGTTGTGTGAAACCGCCCGTTCTCGGACGGACGCAACATATTTGACCTAAAAAAAGACCCGTAGTCAGATGCGCTGTGCATTGTGGGGTGCACTGTTTGTTTACTCTCCAGTGGAGTGCGAGCTAGCTAGCGAGCTAGCTAGCGAGCTAGCGCAAAGGTGATGAGGGACTGAATAACTGAAATATTATAACTGAAATAACCGAAATAAGAGGACAATATACATGAATAAGCACTAGTGCTATGAGCAACAGGCGTTGTAACATCTCCATGTTTACTTCATCTCCAACGTTAGCAGCATACCTAGGCTAGTGCTTAGGCTAGTGCTAAAATTACTCTGTCGCCATGAGTGTTATACATTCTGCTTTTTGTGGTAATTGTAACGTTGAGTTGGCAACTTTGAAACATTTCAGTTGTGACCGTTTCTTGAACTTTTGTGAGGCGTTGTGGAGGGCCTTTGTTCGTTGGCCACCATTAGGCTGCCTGATGCAAATTAATCTCGGCTAACGTTAGCTAGCTACAGTTTTGGCAATGTAATCGTCGTCTGATTGGCTATAAGCCAATCTTTAATCATTTTGAGAGAGAACAGAATAGCTAACTGTCCCAAATGCTCTGGCAACGTCTGTGAAAGTTCCCATGTTCATTTGGTCAATGAGTAGGCTGTGCTAGGTAGGCAGTTGGCACTACTAGCTAGCTAAGCTATTATTGCTAAAATTAGCCATCTTATTAGATTCTGCAAAACTTCAGATGTCTATCACAGGCTGGACAGTCATATCAATGTCTCTTCTGTGTGCAGTATTTCTGTCTCTTTCACTTGGTTAATTGTCCTGTCTCTCCCTCCAGCCCAGATGGCCTATGGGCTCTGGCACATCCAAACTGGAAGGTGCCAGAAACTGGGAAAAACTTGAGGTGATGATGCAGGCGAAGGGCGAGAGGAGACATGAGGACCAGTACAGAGAACAGGTATGGAGACCAGAGTAGAACCAGGATGTTACTGTTATACTAGCACAGAACAGTGAAGATTAGCACAGACCAGCATATTCATGGGTTTCAAATGTAGTCCTAGACCTGCCATATTGGGGACCAACACAGGTGTTTCAATTTATCTTATGCAGTAGAACTAATTCATTAATTTGAAACACCTGTGTTGGTCCGGCAGGTCTAGGACTACATTTGAAACCCATGAATACGTGCAGACCAGGTACTCTATAGCCGGGCACTTGGTCTAGACTTTATCTTAATATTATTTTAAATATTATTTTAGACCACCTACTTTATCTTAATATTATTTTTAATCTTATTTTAGACCACCTACCTTGGGGCCCGAACATGGGACTCCACGCCACATCGTCCACAAACCACAGCATGCGACGCCAGTTCTTATGGTTGGTGTTTGTTTTTTCTGACCTGTTCACATTTTTTTAATTATATATACTTATCAAAGACCAATTCTTTCAGCCATTTACAAAGTCAAATTTATTTTGAATTCTGTGTTTTAGATCGGCCATGACGTCTTGGGGCTACACACAACCCCCCAGGTTATTCTGCTTTTGTTGTACAGCCATCAGACTACTGTACACCTGAGTTGTGTGCACAGTTGTGTACAGTTACAGTACCAGTCAAAAGATTGGACACCTTTGCATTCAACTGGATGAGAAGGTGTCCAAACTATTGATTGTTACTGTACATGCCATCTGTCTAGAGTATTTATATAGCCTACCATATGTCTAGTGTCCATCTCCATAATGTCATATGCTGTTCATAGTGTACTATATGTATGCTGATATATGTTATGTACTGTATGTTCGTTATGCTGCTTTTGAACATTTTCTTTACTGTACCTGTCTCCTCTTACGAGTATTGCATTCATCTGTGTTATATTGATGTGCTACTTTAAATAAAATTTAAAAAAAGTTCACACATCTGTTCTCATTTATTGCATGCATTATTAGCAATATTACATGCATTAGCATAGCAACGTATAGAGCGCATTAGCATGCAGTGTGTGGGGAGGGTGGTGCAGTGTGAGCAGCAAGCCACCAACGCACTGACGGAGGACGTAGGGCCGCCGAGTTGGTCGTCAGCGGGCCGCTGGCTGCCCACTCATGATCTGCTAGCTGGGCAGAGTCCCCCTGGCGCACAGTGTAATGGGCCTGCAACTTTTAGAGGATTGGAATAATCTGGCCACAGGTTGGGTTTCTTTCACTGGAGACACAGTGTGGATGTGTGCAGCACACGCATCGGCTCCACAAACTCCTCTGCCTTCCTGAAGTCCCCTGTGTTCATGCTGTTGACTCTGTCCTTCTCCACCTACTTCCTGAGCTGTGGGTCCAACTGACAGGAAAACACAAACAAATCACACACAAACAAAATTAGTCACCCAAAATCTATCAATTTGCTAGCATTAATTTTCGTATAGCCTAACTGAGTGAATAACATATTGTATGTTGCTGTTATCTTTAATGACAAAATAATAAAAAGCATGATTCAAAAAAAGATAAATTAGCATTACACTTTAATATCATTCATTTTTCAATCATGCATCTATAATCAAAAGAATGTACTGAGATGTGATCTCACTGAGCAATTGCTGCTTCTCCTTCAAGACCACTTTGGCCTTGTGGGACGTCTTCATCCACACCACTGTGGCACGGACCCTGGCTGCCCAGTTGGACTTGTAGATCTTCTGAGCGGCCATGTAGAGCAGGGTTTGTACTTGAGGTTGAGAGCCGCTAAAGCCTCCCTATAGAAAATTGCTGTGGGAATGAAGCAGAACTAACATTTCTTGGTAGGGCTGTAGGCTAACCAAAAGCCATACCTTGTAGCCCTCCCCAACCCCCATGGGTTTACATTGACATGCAAATAGGCCTAGCTGAGGAAAACCATGATGGTCTCATTTCATTACAGGCTACCATTTGACAACAGCGCACGCTGAGGGAAACAGTTGTCTCATTTCACTAGTGCTAGCTAGCTAGTTGATGTGAAGCTAGATTCCCCCCCCGCTTCAGTATGTACGCCAAAGAGTTTAGAATAACTCATGTCATACAATAACAATAGTCATGTGGTTGAGCTCTATCACATATTTCACATTGTCAAACTTGACAGAACATTTGAACATTTTAAACATAAAGCAACAACAAACAAATTATAGCTTGCTTACCTGACTCACTCTGGAAATATGCTGTGGTAGTGAGGATCGCTCCAGTCACCACGTAACGTTAGCTTAGTATTGTTGTGGTTTCTGCAGGTCAGTCAGGTGGGCGGGTCATGGGTGCAACCATTTATTTCTCTATTTAGGGCAAAGTTAATTGTAAACTGGTGAGTAAAACGTTTACATGAACAACGGAGAAATATCACCAACATTTACAATCAACATAAAAATAAAAATAAAGATTAATTGCCTACAGTTAGGGTGGCAACTGGGTTGGCAAGGCATTTTTCAGGGGTGGCAATAAGATGATGTTTACTTTAGTTTATGTGGCATCTGATCTGGCATTTTATTTGAACATGTATGTTTTTATAGGCCTATCAGCGTATCACTTATCACCCAATTTAATTGGTCTCGGTGTAGGTAGGGGAGAGCCGGTTCAAAATTCGCATTTTTTGGTTTGATTCCATCTACAACGAAAATAAGATAGAGATTTCCAAATGTTATGACACAACTTCTCCTTCACTATTATCAACTGTAATGTTCGTGCTAGGATATACGAGTTTAACATAAATGTTTGTTTTTATAGGCCCATTGGCGTATCACTTATCACCCAATTGAATTGGTTTCGGTGTAGGTAGGGGAGAGCCGGTTCAAAAGTCGTATTTGTTGGTTTGATTCCATCTACAACGAAAATAAGATAGAGATTCCACATTTTATGACACACAACTTGTCCTTCACTATTATCAACTGTAATGTTCGTGTCCTATCTCTGTTTTTTGGGCATGTAATTCTCGTTACTTTCAACAAATGTATTATTAGACATAATATCATACTAATATATAGCCTTCCTGAGCTGCCTGCCTGATGGTCTCAGGGCTAAAGAGACCGCGCGTCGTTTTCCTCACCCTAACTAACCCCCCCCAACCCCCACGAAATTCAAATTAGTTTGAGCATACATTGACATGCAAATATGCCGTCTGTCTGCGGGTAGCGAATGTCAAAGGACAGGGAGCAACCTTATATTACAGCCAACTCTGTGATAAGCTGATGTGTACTTTTTTTACATTTTATGACACACAACTTGCACATGTTCTTCACTATTATCAACCATATCATAATAATATATAGCCTTCAATGACCTACAGAGCTGCCTGTCTGATGGTCTCAGGACTAAAGAGACCGCGCGTCGTTTTCCTATTGACACGCTGTCAATGAAAGAAAATACAATGGATATACAGGATATTTAGGTTTTGTGTTTATGTAGGCCTATAGGTTAAGCTATTTGTGTTCATAAGGTAACGTCATTGTAAATGAAAGTAGCTAATAATCCAAGACTGGAACCAGGGGGTGTGACAAAAGTTAGCCAGTAGATGTGCTAAGAAAATTGCATATGTTTGCAAACTAAAACAAGTGAACACAATTCCACAATCGAAAAATGCTTATGAGACCATTATTTTATACGTTTTATAGGCCTTCACTTTATGTCCTTCACTATTATCAACTCTAATGTTCGTGCTAGGATATAAGAGTTTAACATAAATGTTTGTTTTAAAGGCCTATCGGCGTATCACTTATTACCCAATTGAATTGGTTTCGGTGTAGGTACTCCTGGAATCAAGACTCATTGTTTCATGTCCAGTGATACCAATTTGATGAGGCTGGGTGATAAGGTGGGCGGGCGTGGGCGGGGCTGTTATCACTGATCATGAGGCATGGAGAGCTATAAATTAGTCCTCAGATTATGGACTCCTCACTGCTCTCTCACTGAGTTGAGCAGTTGGTCGGTGGGCAAAACGTATTGGGCGGATACGTGAGTTGAGCAGTTGGTCGGTGGGCAAAACGTATTGGGCGGATACGTGAGTTGAGCAGTTGGTCGGTGGGCAAAACGTATTGGGCGGATACGTGAGTTGAGCAGTTGGTCGGTGGGCAAAACGTATTGGGCGGATACGTGAGTTGAGCAGTTGGTCGGTGGGCAAAACGTATTGGGCGGATACGTGAGTTGAGCAGTTGGTCGGTGGGCAAAACGTATTGGGCGGATACGTGAGTTGAGCAGTTGGTCGGTGGGCAAAACGTATTGGGCGGATACGTGAGTTGAGCAGTTGGTCGGTGGGCGAAACGTATTGGGCGGATACGTGAGTTGAGCAGTTGGCAGGTGGGCTAAACGTATTGGGCGGTATACGTATACCTGCATTTACAATCATGCTAACTAAACGTTATACAGCAGCTGAAGTGCTGTCTGCATTACAAAACATTGATGAAAATGAATCGGGAGGAGAGGAGTGTGAGGAGACGGATGGAGGTGCTGAGCGGGAAGTTGACCTAAACCTATCCCTTGAATCTGATTAAGGTTCAGAATCAGAAAATGACAGTGGGGCTGAGGTTGCATTTCAACAGAGTGGAAAAGATGGTACACTGTGGTCCGAAATACCTGTTGGCAACACTCGGGGCAGAGCCCAAGGGGTCAATATAATGCGAGAAGCCCCAGGGCCGACACGTTATGCTAAGGACAGCATTACAACGGCATTGAGCAGTTTACTGTGTTTGGTTGACACAGAAATGCTGGACAATATTCTAAAGTACACAGAGGCCGAAGCTGGCCGAAATAATGCCGACGAGTTCCACCTGACTATGGATGAATTAAAAGCATTTGTGGGACTCGTCTATCTGAGAGGCATTACTGGTGGTAAAAGCATGAATTTGGAGGAGTATTGGTCCACGGAGTTGGGAAATCCCATGTTCAAGGAGACCCTGTCTCGTCAGAGATTCAGAGATATCATGCGATATCTTCGTTTTGATGACAAAACCACAAGGACTGCCCGGCTTGTGGATGACAAATTTGCCATGATATCTGAGATATTTGGCCTATTTGTGAAAAACTGCATTACTTCGTACACGCCCGGAGAGAGCATAACTGTAGACGAACAGCTGTTCCCTACCAAGGCACGCTGTCGTTTCACCCAGTACATGGCCAATAAGCCTGATAAATTTGGCATAAAATTCTGGGTAGCCGCAGATGTGGCAACAAAATACATGTTAAACATGTATCCATATTTGGGCAAAGATGGCAACCGACCAGCTGGTCAGAGATTATCAGACAATGTGGTGATGCGTCTGATGGAGCCTTTCTTGGATAAGGGAAGAAATGTAACAACGGACAATTTCTTCACCTCGTTGCCGCTGGCTAAAAATCTGTTTGGGCGCAAAACCACAATTGTTGGTACTATGAATAAAATCAGACGGGAGATGCCCCCATGTACACAGGCACAGTCTGAAAGATTTTCCACCAAGGTGATGAGTGCTGGAGAGGCCACGCTCACGATTTATCAAGCGAAACCAAAGAAAAATGTATGCATCCTGAGTACGATGCATCGGGCAGTTTCCATTGTTGAGGGCACAAAAAAACTGCCCAGTACTGTTGCGCACTACAATGCGACAAAATATGGCGTGGATGTCATGGACCAGATGGCACGGCTGTATTCGGTCAAAGGAGGGACCCGCCGTTGGCCTGTCGCTGTGTTCTACAACATCCTAGACCTGGCTGCAATTAATGCACATATTCTGTACAAGGAGTGCACGGGCGTCAACATACCTAGACGAAAATTCATTTTTGAGTTGGTCAAGGAGTTGTGCGCACCCGTGAGGATGGCCAGAGCTGCGCGGGCAGCAAGTGCAACACCAGCACGTAGGCAACTTGTCTTGCCTGAAACACCCTCCCCATCTGCTAAAAGGAGAAGATGTCAAGTCCGCCAATGTGCAGGGAACAAAACTTGTGACATCTGCTTCTCTTGTAAGCGACTGGTCTGTGGCAAATGCTCAAAAAATGCACCACCGATGTGCAGGGAATGCTAACTTTGGCAAATATAACGTTAGCCTACAGAGAGCAAAGGCAACTGGTCTGTGGCGAATGCTCTAAAATGCACCACCGATGTGCAGGGAACGCTAACTTTGGCAAATATAACGTTAGCCTACAGAGAGCAAAGGCAACTGGTCTGTGGCGAATGCTCTAAAATGCACCACTGATGTGCAGGGAACGCAAACTTTGGCAAATATAGCCTACAGGGAACAAAGGCCTCTGGTTAGTGCATGTCCATCTTAGCTAGTTTAGCTAGCTAGCTACCCCCGGACCCTAACCCTAACCTAACCCTCACATTAACCTTATCCTAACCCTAACCTGCGATATTTTACCGTTAGCACTCGTTGCTCGGAACTAGCCTTTTTTTATCTATTTATTATTATTTTATTTGGTTCCCATTTTTTGTAAACAAGCAAGCACTATGGCGCGTTCCAGGCAACCCGTAACCCGTGTTTTTCCAACCTTCTAGATGTGAAAATGCACTGGAATGGCAGTCAAACAAGATGGCAGCCCACATGGGAACAGCGACAAAGATAACTTTAGGGCAACGTAAAGTAAATTTGTACGTTGTAATCAAAATAATACAAACGATTATGCACTACAACCTGCTATGTGTATGTGATGATGCCCAAATAGGTTGACAAGAGATAGCTAGTGCCAGCTAGCTAACATTAAGGTAAACCTGAACTTGACCACGCAAACGGCGAAAAGTCGATGATGTCAATAACGTACGATTTCTTAGCATAACGAATGTAGGCATAATGTTTAGCTTGCCAGCTCTGACAGTGTAAATCTAAAGTCAGTCGTAATTTACGGGCTCGAAATACTATGTGAAGCGTGACATTATTAAAAAATAAAGTGTCAACTTAATCAGATTATTGTTTGTGTCAATTTATTTTTCAGTACAATACAACTGTGCTCATGTGTCACACTCTTGTTTGTAGCCCTCTGCAACCCCCACCCATACAACAGTATACTACAACTAAATAACATTGGTTGGATAGGCTAATAATAGCCTAATAAAAAACTGTTTGAGCTAGCTAACGTTACCTACCATTAGCTCAACCGGGACAGTTTCCAGTTAGCGATGAGAGGCAAAGTCCCAAGCCCAGTTGATAGCCTCCATCGTGGGATGAGGGTTGTGCAATTGTTCACAATCCAGTTTCATACACCCAACGTTAGGCTAGCTAAGCTAGCTAGCAAGCAAGCAGTTGCAAAGTTGCAAAAATGATGCGGGGGGCAATATCTCTCGCTAGCTATGCATGCCGTATTATATTATTTTAAGAGTTGGCCCCAAAACACAAAAACGTTAATTTGAAGTTAAAAGCAAACAAAAGCTGGGGCCGTATATAAACTAGGCCGTCTCATTCATGACGGCGACAGGCACTAGCCTGGCAGACTGCATCGAATAGTTATCAAACAAGCTTGGGAACTAACGTTAGCTGGCATAATCCAATAATTCCCCCAAAAGAACCCCTCCACTGCACAAGCTTTTTACCAAACCTAGCTAATAAGCACAAGCTACTGAGTGCAACGTTAGCCCTGCTAACGGAGAGAACGGATTTGGAGGAGATTGTTGCAGCTGGTGCTAAATGAGGCAAAGGAACATGTCAAATAGAATACAACAAACATGCGGAAAATGTATTCAATCACTTCTTCTTACGGCCAGTGTCGATGCAACTATTACTGCCCTCCACAGAATGTTGCTACATACTTCACGTCCGGATGTAAACAAGCCGGATTACCAGATTGGTGCTGCAGCCCCAACGAGTGCTCCAAATCCCCCCAATGCGATAAAAACCCTCCCAAATATTATATATTTATTTAGTATAATATATATCTATATATCATAATACATGTTAAGAAAAATGCCTTTCTGCTCAAATTCCCAAAATAATAACTAATGTGGTAAAACTGCAACACAAGCCTACCCCAGCGGCTTGGCTAAATCCGACCGGGCCTGAGTAAACATGGAATTCATCCATAAATCCATCTATAAATTGCTCAATAGGTGAATAGTCCTACATCATACTGCGCCAATGTGTTCTTATTTTTCAAGTGTTATCAGTGATATGCTTTCTATTTGATAATAGGGCTTGGGAAAACGTAGTCCCAGACACGACCATCTTATTTCTAGACAGGTGTATCTATTAGTAGCCCAAGCCGATACAGCCGCATTTGGTGTCACAAACACACACACGAGCGCCATCTAGCGGCCATTGTGTGTCAATAACAGCCTCCCATTCTAAAGACTGCGGGGGCATTTGACCCACCCCCCAGCTATGCTGGTAAGTTTCAAATGCTTGGCGCTGCTAGTGTTAAATGTAATATTGATAAGCCTATTAACTTACGCATTCAAACAGTCAGCAATTTTAGCCAGCTTTCCTTCCTCGCTTTAGTTTCAGCAACCGTGTTACTCTTGGCCAGAATAATATGTTTGTAGTCTTCATATTTCTGAATGATGAGCGTCTGCTCCTCTTGTGTGAAGTAGGCGGCTCTAGATCGCTCCATGTTTGCGATTGGCCATACCGGCAAACACCGCCTCTTTATATGTGCACGCGCTCATAGCTAGATTAGATCAGCTGGGTCGAGTTAACGAGTTGATAACCACCTTCGTGGTACCGTTTATCCGTGATTGCGGTTGTCTCGTTTACTCGAGCGAGCTAGCGAGAAGTTTAACTGGATGTGTTGAACTTGTCATGGAATTTAACACACAGTCTCAAGACTATTCAGATTCATATCTTTTCTATTCATCAAGTCCCCTGAAAACCCCTAGGTTTCAATCTCCCTTTATAATTATAAACACCCAACCCTCCCTTTTGTAATTGTAAACAGACTCCTCTGCCTCGCTCTTCATCCCTTCTTTGTTCAAGTCAGAAAGGCCACACCTTGTCCTTCCTGCCCTGACTCAGACCTTTGTCTATATTCAAAGTATATTCAAAGTGAGTTTTCATCCCCCGCCCACTGGGTGATATCCGACTCAGCCAATCAAATGACACCTACTACCTCGTTGGTTTGAAGCAATATAAGGAGCAGTTTGGCGATCTGACTTCACTTCTCTGATAGAATCACTCTGTGTTTTTACTATTGAAGTCCGTTTGCAACCGTATTGTTTCTTAATAAACCTGACTGAACATCTTTTTAAGCGAACCCAGGCTTTGGCAAATACTTTCATTTTTAAGCAACTACAATTGGCGACGGGGATGGGATCGACTGCGGTGAGGTTCGCCTGGAGTGGAACCGAGGGACGCAGACGTGCGGAAGCGGTAGCCGCTCTGGAACTTCTCTCTTTGCGTCTATGCGCACTGGTTCGGAGAGGTCCGCCGTTGGTTCCACTCGGCAAAACTCACGGTACGTTGAAAAATCCTTTTATGCTTGTTATTTGCCTTGGTTTCGGTTCAGCTTGTTGGTCTAGATTATTGAAAACAGAAAACCCCAGCGTGGGTATTTAGTCCTACCGAGGGTAGGAAGAGCATGGTTGATGTTTCGTTTCAAGAACGATACCAACTAGCTTAAGCCCCGTTGTTGATGTTCGTGTTAGCACGATTGCCAACTAGCTTCGAAGTGATTGTTGATGTTCGTTGAAGAACGATTACCAACGAGATAGTAGCTACAGGGAGTGATTGGTGTTTCCAATCCGCGTTTCTTGGAGAAACGTTTTCCCATTTGTTCCTGGGTGACTTGGTAAACCTAACGAGCGTTAGTTTTCACCAAGTGGCTGTACATATTTGGTAGGATCTAGACATCTGGTTTAGCCTGGACCAAATTGCTAGTGCAGCCGAGAAGGTTTGTTGTAAACGTGGGCCTTTGTTTCATGTTTGTGTGTTAAGTCGTCGTTTGGTCGTCTGTTGGTCGTTCTTTGTTTTGTGTTAGTCGTATGTACGTCATTTTTGGTCGTCTTTTGGTCGGTCTTTGTTTTTGCGTCCCCGTGCGAGTTTGCTGTCTTTTTTTCTTGTATGTGCACGGGATTGTCTGCTGTATTTACTGTTTGAACTTCAGCTCTGTCTTGTATGTGTTGTTTAAGCGCTATATATATTTTTTTTTTTTCAGGTAACAGTACTGTTTATTTTTTTGCCGACACTGGTTTTAAGGGCCGTAAATCGTAACTGCTAGTGAGTAGTCTGAGAGACGTTCATCTCCGTGTTACGAAGGAGTGTAGGAGAGTGTCTTTTGGTTTGTTTTTCCGTAAGCGATTTTGGTGCAAAATGGGTGCCGTTACTAGCGTTACTAGCTCGCCACTTGATATTCTCAAATTGTCTGGGCCAGCTAAGATTGTTGCGCAAAGGCTTTGGGATGATGCTTGTGTACAGTATTTGATCTGGGCGAAGCATTCTGATTTCCCCCTGTCCGGTACACTCAATATTAGTGAGTTAGCAACTGTTAGGGCTCAGTTACAGGCGTTTGAAATGACTAGGTTAGGAAGGAAGCCTGGAAATGCGATAGATTGGAATGCATTCAGGAAGTGGGAAATACTCGCACACGAGTGTTTTTTTCAAGTCAGAAAGAAGCGTAGCTGACGAAGTTAATCAGAGAGATGAATATTCAGAGTCCCTCCCCCCTCCTAGTCATTCCGTTTTGAACTCTATCACGCCGACTCGGCACTCAGAGCTCACACATCTTTCCCAAACTATGACTGGTTCACCCGCAGCTGCTGCCCCGCCTCCCAACTCTGTTTTTCCGTCTGCTCCCAACCAACAACGACCACAGGGTCGTCACATGAACAAGAATAGCAGGCATAGGAACAGAATGGACTACAGGAGGAGACCGAGGGAGGGAAACGAAAACGAAGACAAAACTGACGCGTGTTTTCATTGTAAGAAAACTGGTCACTGGATCAGAGACTGTCACAGTTACCGCAAGCGAAATGAGAGAAAGAATCCTGCAACCTGGGGTTCGGCGCCACCTGCTGGAAGTTCCCTTGAACAACCCACAAGGTAGATTTTAACTAGCCAATATAGACTCATTTTTTTTAAGGTAAATAAACAGGACGAGACAGATGTAGCTGAGGACGTAAGGTTTGTACATGATAGTGGGGGGGGATAGATAATGTTTGCCAGTTTCTTAACCTGAATACAGCATCTCCTAACCCAATTATATATTTTTAATGTTTATGTTAAATCTCTCATGTTTATAGTTTGAGGCACATTCATCGGGCCTGAGTGTTTTTTTTCTGAGTGTTTTTTACAGACAACTGTCGTTCCGGGAGTGATGGGTGAATGCCGAACCAGGAGACGGGCACAGGACACCGGAGGTGGAGATGGAGATTACTGGCCTGTTTCCCTACAGATGGGCGATCTGGGGTTCGTGAGATGCAGACCAACGCCATGTCACCAACTCACTGTGAGCGACAGATAAGTATGAAACAGGAGCAGTGCCCAAATACTCTGTCCTCAAATGCAGAAGAGGGAGGGTTTTAGTGTGATAGTTATTTTAGACTTGTCTAGTCCAAAAATTTACCAAGATACGTTCAAAAGGTTGAGTCTGGTTTATTGAATGAAATCAAATACTTGCGCAAGGACTTCCTGACAAACGCAGCAAAGGTGGTTCAGTCAGAGAAGTGAAGTCAGTCACTTCTGGCTGTGGCTTATGTACAGTCCAAACAAAAGGTACAGTGTACCAGGATGTGATTGGCTACTGCATTGTACATGAATGGCAGGCGTGGCCAAGAGTAAAGACATGTGACATGAGAAAACTAAGAAAACAAAAGGTCTGAATCAGAGCAGGAAAGACAAGGTGTGGCCTTTCTGACTTGGACAAAAGAGCGAGGCAGAGCTATGCAGAGTGTGTTTACAATCACAAAAGGCGGGAAGAGTTGGTGTTTTACATTAGACTGAAACTGGGGTTTGCAAGGGACTTGGGGGGAGGTGATAAATTACAAAGACAAAGGCTAAGGTGTTTGGATGTAAATTCCTGGACAATCCCTCATTTGTGCCTGAACAGGCACACAAAAATAAAATCCAAACACAGTGTAAACAGTCAGCTATGCTATACATGTGGAAAGGAAATAATCTCTCCACTAGGTGGAAACTTTAATTATTTCCTCTCAACGTGCAAAATCACACACCAAAACCCCTTGTTTCAGAAGTTTGACAGGAAACAAGATAAAAAAGATGACATGATTATATACTATTTATAGTCTAAGAGTGGACAACCATTCACCAAAAAACAAACTTGATTTAACAAGGCAAAAAAAAGATAAAATGGTTACCAGTGTAAGAGGGGCAAAAAACCTCTTGGTCAATTTAGAGGAAAAACCCAAACTTATTTATCAACTCATGTTTCAACAATTGCAACTCTTGTAAACAAATATGATATTTTCCAGATTATTTCAAAGTTCATTAACTCTTGTGAGGAGGTGACCGGCAAGGTCAGTCTCCGATTTCTCATCAGAGGAGGGGAGAGTGTGGCGGTGACTGTCAAGGTCACTCTTGTTCACAGTGTATCCCAACAGTCATTTAGGTGGCACTTCTCTTTTGGGCAATAGAATGTCATTGGGGAATGCAAGGCGTCTTCTCTTCTAGATCGCAACTTCAATGTCGCGTTGTTCGAAATCAGTTATGTTCAATGTTAGTGTGTGCAGGTGTGTGTGCGTGTGTGGTGCATCTTGTCAGGAGGTGACCAGCAAGGTCATTTTTCCTCCGATTCCTCGTCAGAGGAGAGGACAGTGTGATGGCCCATGGGTTTGGCCTCTGAGCCCTCTGGTTCAGCTGCATTCTGATCTCCTGGTGTTTGCGATCCCTTGGTGGACCGTCCTCTGCTGCTTGGACCCGTCGGCAATGGCTTGCATGGGTCCAACGAAGTCCTCTCAGATCGCTGTCTGCGTGATGAGTAGAAACTGGTACGGCCCGAGCCACCTCGGCGAGTTCCAGCTCCTTCGTCTGTGGTCGTGGATTAGGACCCAATCCCCAGGAGAGATGTGATGCAGGAACCCCTCCTTAGCCTCAGGAAATGGCGGTCCTCACTCTGTTGGAGACATCTGTTAACATCCTCCGCCACCCCTGTTTTTGAAACATGATCTGGCCCGTGGGCTAGTTTGAAAGCATAATGAAAACATGAACGAGGTAGTACAGGTTTGTCATTAGGCCCTAGATACAGGTTAGTTTGGTGGTGGAAATGTGCACTTAGTCCTTCATTTCTTTTCTCCGCATGTGGAGCAGATGCTTGTAGGTCAGAAATGTAGGCTCTTGAACTGAACCCGGTCCATCCCTGTACTGCTCCACGTAGGGCCGGCCCGGGTCGTGCTGCTGGAGGGCTCACCTCGGCGCTCCCGCCTCCAGCACAGGCTGATGAAGTGCTCCGTCTGTGGATCCACAGATGAGAGACACAAACAGAGACAAAACAGAGCAAAAGAGAGTCCTCTGGTCTGGTCTCCCTGTTCCCTTCTTTGGTCAGGAACGGTTATTCAACAGTCTGTAGGAGATACTCAGAAACATGGTTAAGCGCAAGCTCCTGCTTTGGGGAAAAAATTTTGTTATTCTGTCAGGAAAACTTAAACAGGGTGACTGTTCAAGTGTCATTTAGAGCCAGTCTGCAGTAGCCTACAGTGACATCAGGGGCAGTGTTAGAATGATTTCAACACGCTTAGTCCCCAGTCATGATCAAGGCAATTGGATTTGGCTCTAGCAGTTCTCTTGCGATTTTATGAAAATAAAATACGCTATATTCTCGTCTCAACAAAACAACACCCCCTAAGGGTGAAAGCAAAAATTCCCTGAAGTCAGGATAAAAATAGAGATGGGTCAAAGAAAATGACACTAAAATGAACTGGCTTCATTTACAATTAACTAATCAAAATACTCCATCAAAGCTTTATTTGTATAGCTAAAATTTGTATATCTAAAACCTCCCTCTTCTGCATTTGAGGACAGAGTATTTGGGCACTGCTCCTGTTTCATACTTATCTGTCGCTCACAGTGAGTTGGTGACATGGCGTTGGTCTGCATCTCACGAACCCCAGATCGCCCATCTGTAGGGAAACAGGCCAGTAATCTCCATCTCCACCTCCGGTGTCCTGTGCCCGTCTCCTGGTTCGGCATTCACCCATCACTCCCGGAACGACAGTTGTCTGTAAAATACCACTCAGAAAAAACACTCAGGCCCGATGAATGTGCCTCAAACTATAAACATGAGATATTTAACATACTCATTTAAAAAATATATATAATTGGGTTATGAGATGGTGCATTCAGATTAAGACACTAGCAACCCTTATCTATTCCCCCCACTATTATGCACAAACCTTATGTCTTAAGCTACATATCAGAAAGAGAGACAAAACAAACAGTTAAACAGACCAACAGCAGGTTCCAAGCAGTCCCCAGGAAGGCATGATCCAGGCTCCTCAAAGACCTGCCGCCCAGGGTCCATAGCACCTGAAAATTAAGACTCAAAACACAGACTGGGTTCAATAGCAGAGGAGAAGGCCTAATGCCAGCTCCTCAAAAAACACATTATCATTATATGAATGAAAATTCATACAGTAGAAATGCATAAAACGAACAGCTTATGGCCATTCATAGACTATTGAAACAAAACTCCTGAATCAAACACCTATTCAACCCCGTCAGACTTTTGAGTTCGCTCTACATCTATTTTATCCTGTTTATTTACCCCTTATCCATTAAAACTCTCTATCTTGGCTAGTTTAAAATCACCCTTATGGGTTGTTCAAGGGAAGTCCAGCAGGTGGCGCTCGACTTCAAAATCGGAGGCTCTTCCTTCCGGACCTGTTCGGACAAATACCTCGTAGAAAGAAGGGGCGTGGCTAATGGCGCAACAAGTCGAGGGGGGGAATCTAATTTTAAATCAGAGTTATTCTGCTGGGGAAAATGGTGGAGAGACTGTTTGCTGAATCTCCTTATCTTTCCTTCCTGACCTAAAAAAAAACTCTCTCGTTCTACTCTCCCAAATCTTAAAAACAGACCAGTCTAGAGAATTAACAGGCTTCTCCCCCAACCCTCTAGCTGAGCCCGAATCTTAGAATTTAACACTAAAATGTCAGATGTGGATGTAAGAAATCGAAAATGCTTTAGCACATAACGAAATTCTGCCAACAAACGCTCGCAGAGTAATGCTTCAGCGCAACAATCTCCTCAGGCTAGCAGTAGAATCCTGTGACCTCCTCTAGCCCTATGTTATTAGCCGGGGTTACAGGGACACCTAGTGGTGATCCCAAAATGTTGCATGTATGACCCGGAAGTTGTCTTTGGCAGCGCGGGGAAATTTAAAGAAACAACGTCCCTAATAACAGCCTAGAAACCCCAAAACAGCAATGAAAGGAAACCTTATGGTTAACTCACGGCGGGAAAGAATACAATTTCGAAGAAACAAACATTAAGACACATTAAAATTCGCTTAGTACTCACCCAGTCAGCGAAGTGCTTTGTTCTCTTCTGGCTCAATGGCGGAACACCGCGATAGCGGAGTTTTCCTTATCTCCTAGGCAACCAGCTAGCTAGCCTACTGGGAATCTAGCAGAATTTTAACAGTCTAAAAAAAGGGTACAAAACAATACTTTACCTGGATCCATGGCGCGCATAACAAACATACAATCAAGAGCCGAGGCTCAAAACAGTGAACACATAAGACGACCAACCCCTCGTGCACATGCAAGAGAGAACGTAGCAGACACACGGGAACGCAAACAAAGAGCGACCAAACGACGACCAAAACCGACTAATATACGACTTAACAAACATGAAACAAAAAGCCCACGTTTACAACAACACTCTCGGCTGCACTAGCAATTTGGTCCAGGCTAAACCATGATGTCTAGATCCTACCAAATATGTACAGCCCCTCTGGTCAAAATCTCTACCAGAAAACGCGGATTGCAAAACTCTCAATTCCGCCCTGTAGCTACATCTCCATTGAGCAAAACTCTCTCAACGTGCTCGCGGTTAAAACTCTCCGCGACCGGCCAAAAGGAAACCTGTTCTGTGCCAAACTCTCACTTGAAAAGCTGATACCCTCGTAACGAAACAAGGATGAAGTCAAAAGACCATACGATATAAAATCTATTGCTGTTCACATCTCCTTAGATAGTTACTTACTAAATACCCACGCTGGGGTTTTCCGTTTTCAAACAATCCAGACCAACAAGCTGAACCAAATCAAGGCAAATACAACTCAACCCATAAGAGGGTTCGTTTAAACGTACCTGTGAGCTTTCAAGAATCCAGTGGAAGAACTGAGGAAATAATCTCAACGTGCGCTCTAGCGCAAGAGAGAAAATTGATTTTCCAAGCCCATATGGACCGACACGTCTGCCGATCAGTCCTCCTATCCACTGGAATCCCGAAGCAAACGCAGGCAGTGCTCCCATTCCCGTTCGCCAAACTGTGATAGTTATTTTAGACTTGTCTAGTCCAAAAATTTACCAAGATACGTTCAAAAGGTTGAGTCTGGTTTATTGAATGAAATCAAATACTTGCGCAAGGACTTCCTGACAAACGCAGCAAAGGTGGTTCAGTCAGAGAAGTGAAGTCAGTCACTTCTGGCTGTGGCTTATGTACAGTCCAAACAAAAGGTACAGTGTACCAGGATGTGATTGGCTACTGCATTGTACATGAATGGCAGGCGTGGCCAAGAGTAAAGACATGTGACATGAGAAAACTAAGAAAACAAAAGGTCTGAATCAGAGCAGGAAAGACAAGGTGTGGCCTTTCTGACTTGGACAAAAGAGCGAGGCAGAGCTATGCAGAGTGTGTTTACAATCACAAAAGGCGGGAAGAGTTGGTGTTTTACATTAGACTGAAACTGGGGTTTGCAAGGGACTTGGGGGGAGGTGATAAATTACAAAGACAAAGGCTAAGGTGTTTGGATGTAAATTCCTGGACATTAGATATACAAATTTTAGCTCTACAAATGAAGCTTTGATGGAGTTTTTTGATTAGTTAATTGTAAATGAAGCCAGTTCATTTTAGTGTCAGTTTCTTTGACCCATCTCTATTTTTATCCTGACTTCAGGAAATTTTTGCTTTCACCCTTAGGGGGTGTTGTTTTGTTGAGACGAGAATATGGTTATTTTAATTTTCATAAAATCGCGAGAGAAATGCTAGAGCCAAATCCAATTGCCTTGATCATGACTGGGGACTGGGCGTGTTAAAGTCATTCTAACACTGCCCCTGATGTCACTGTAGGCTACTGCAGACTGGCTCTAAATGACACTTGAACAGTCACCCTGTTTAAGTTTTCCTGACAGAATAACAACATTTTTTCCCTGTTTAAGTTTTTCCTGACAGAATAACAACATTTTTCCCCAAAGCAGGAGCTTGCGCTTAACCATATTTCTGAGTATCTCCTACAGACTGCTGATAACCGTTCCTGACCAAAGAAGGGAACAGGGAGACCAGACCAGAGGACTCTCTTTTTGCTCTTCTGTTTTGTCTCTGTTTGTCTCTCTCATCTGTGGATCCACAGATGGAGCACTTCATCAGCCTGTACTGGGGGAGCGGGAGCGCCGAGGTGAACCCTCCAGCAGCACGACCCGGGCCGGCCCTACGTGGAGCAGTACAGGGATGGACCGGGTTCAGTTCAGGACCTGTATGTGCTGCTGGCGCCCTGGCTGTGTGGTGTCCCACCGCACCTTCACCCTGCTGAACCAGGACAGGGACTCCCTCCTCACCCTCCGAGAGCTCGCTGGCTGACCGCTCTATGTAGACCTGCCAAATGGGGAGACAAGAGACTACCAGGAGCAAATGAGCAGCCTGAGAACAGGCCAGAAAACATGGAAGAGAAGTAGATGTTGCGGGATGAACCTACCCGTCAAAGATGGAACAATCAGCACCAGGACATTCTGGCCTGTGTGGAATAGCTGTCAAAAGTAGCTGAGAGGACGGTCCATGCAGCCAAACCAGAGATCTCAAGGGCAAAGCGGTCACCACCACACTGTCCTCTCCTCTGATGAGCAATCGGAGAGTGACCTTGACGGTCACCGCCACACTGCCCTCTCCTCTGATGAGCAATCGGAGACTGACCTTGCCGGTCACCTCCTTCTCGTGGTTGTTATGACAACGTGGACAAGCTCAACAGCAATGACTGCACCTCTAACCGCACACACTGGAACCTACATTGAACATTCAGAGACGCAAACATGGAAGCTACGATCCAGAAGAAATTACATGCGATTATTCACAACAAGAGTGAATGAACTTTATAATTATCTTGAAAAAATATCATATTTGTTTACAAGAGTTGCAATGGTTGAAACATGAGTTGATAAATAAGTTTGGGTTTTTCCTCTAAATTGACCAAGAGGTTTTTTGCCCTCCTTACACTGCTAACCATTTTATCTTTTTGCCTTATTCAAAATTTAAATCAAGGGTTTTTGGTGAATGGTTGTCCACTCTTAGACTATACATGTTTTTATTTTACCTTGTTTCCTGTCAAATTTCTGTAACAAGGAGTTTTAAAGCGTAATTTGCATTTTTGTTCTTGCTCCACCTAGTGGAGAAATTACTTCCTTTCCACATGTATAGCATAGAGTTTTTGAAATTTGTGTTTATTTTTTTTATTTTTTTATTTTTTTTGATTATGCTTATTTTATATCTGATGTATATATTTTATGTGGCTGTTCAGCCACAGATGAGGGAGTTGTCATGGAATTTAACACACAGTCTCAAGACTATTCAGATTCATATCTTTTCTATTCATCAAGTCCCCTGAAAACCCCTAGGTTTCAATCTCCCTTTATAATTATAAACACCCAACCCTCCCTTTTGTAATTGTAAACAGACTCCTCTGCCTCGCTCTTCATCCCTTCTTTGTTCAAGTCAGAAAGGCCACACCTTGTCCTTCCTGCCCTGACTCAGACCTTTGTCTATATTCAAAGTATATTCAAAGTGAGTTTTCATCCCCCGCCCACTGGGTGATATCCGACTCAGCCAATCAAATGACACCTACTACCTCGTTGGTTTGAAGCAATATAAGGAGCAGTTTGGCGATCTGACTTCACTTCTCTGATAGAATCACTCTGTGTTTTTACTATTGAAGTCCGTTTGCAACCGTATTGTTTCTTAATAAACCTGACTGAACATCTTTTTAAGCGAACCCAGGCTTTGGCAAATACTTTCATTTTTAAGCAACTACAAACTACGTTCGTAGTACAGGCCTCAGGCCATAGCCCAAGCCTACCAGGAGAATGGTGGACAAGCACGAGAAAGGAAGAAAGGTCCACGTACAAACCGCTACTTCCTTAAGAAAGAGGACATCGAACGAGTTGTGACATTCATCGGCAACTACGCTGAAGACAATGTCATTGTCTTGCCTGGCAGACACCCTGGTTACAGGGATTTAACTGCAAAGTTACTGCCATCCAATGTCTCCAAAGCTTCAGTGTTGCGTCTCTACAAAGATGCTGTGGAAAAGCTTGGTATGTAAAAGTTGTAAGGCCCATGGATAAATACATACATATTTAATTCAATATCATACTAATAAAATATTATTTTTTTTCAGAACACCGTGTTGTTGCTCTGGACACGTTCAGACGGCTGTGGAAGTCATTGCTCCCTCACATAGCAAGCACCAAACCCCGGACTGATCTCTGCTGGCAGTGTCAGAGCAACAACTATCAAGTTTACCGAAGTGCCAACCTGCCTGACAACGTGAAATCAGTCAAGCTGAAGAAGCAGGAGCAGCATCTCAACTTTGTTCTATAGGAGCGGTCACTCTACAATGACATGAAAGCTGCATGTGCCAAGACCTGTGAGGATTTGCAGCTCTCCCTTTGCCCCTCCACACCAGCCAGCAAGAAGATCACTATGCACTACAGCTTTGATTTTGCACAACAGGTGATAATACGTTCATCCTATGATGAGTGTGTTGTGATGTGGTAGGGTTAGGGTTACATGTGTGTTTTTGATTTTCAATGCATCTCATCTTTTCCTTTTCTTCCTATTTTTTCCTTTGTCTCTTAGGTCCACTTCCCTTCTGACCCTCTTCAGCCAGGACCCATGTACTTTTTGACTCTGCGCAAGTGTGGCATTTTTGGTGTCTGCTGTGAGGGGATACCAAAGCAAGTGAACTACCTGATCGATGAAGGGATGGCCTCAAGCAAGGGCAGCAATGCAGTCATCAACTACGTGCATCATTTCTTCAACAACTATGGAGTTGGAGAAACACACGTGGACCTTCATTGTGACAACTGCCGTGGACAAAACAAGAACAATTTTGTGCTGTGGTACTGTGCTTGGCGGACCATGCACAAGCTTCACCTGAAGCTGGACGTCCACTTCCTGATTGCAGGCCAGACCAAGTTTGGCCGTGACTGGTGCTTCGGCCTGGTCAAGCAGAGCTTCAGGAAGACCAGAGTGGACACTCTGTCTGCCATTGCTGGAGTCATCAGGGACAGCTCTCCTGTGAAACAAGTCAACATCCCCCAGCTTGTTGGACTGGAAGACGGCACCGTGCTTGTTGAAAGCTACAACTGGCAAGAGCATCTGAAACCCTACTTCCGGGCACTCCCACAGATTACGAGTTACCAGCACTTCAGGTAATTATCATGCATTAGCTAGTCTATTTAATCAACACATGCTGGTACTATTTTATCTATATGGAGTGCCAGTACTGGGCAATAGTTTAATGTACTTTCTTCCTTCTATTCTATTGTAGTTTTGATGCTGAGATACCTGGCATGGTTGTGGCCAGAGAACACTGTGATGCACCAGCAGCCTGATGTCCTGCCCCCCAGAGAAGGTCTTCTTGTGCAAGCCCCACCCGGACTGGACATGGCCAGACAGACATATCTCACAAGATATGGCCAGACAGACATATCTCACAAGACAAGATCAGAGAGTTCTGTTCTGATGAGGGATGAGATGTCACATGTCCCCCCTCAGCAGCTCAGAACAAGACTGTCCGCTTGTAGATTCACTGCAGATCATCAGGACGGACAGCACTGCAGGAGAAAGGCCACAGCCTTTTCCTGTTTGTATACTGAAGCATTGCTTGTTCTCTTGCACAGACTTGCGCACTCTTGCACAGACTGCATTGTTAGAATATTGAATACTGAGCCGAGTACTGTTGTTATTACCTTGAGTATTGAGCTGGGGACTGTTATTACTTTGTTGTACACTTGATCACAATGAACACTATGCACCTTGTCTATACAACAGACAACTGACTGTAACACTTTAACACAGACTGTTGCCTTTTTTTGTACACTTTAATACTTATGCTTTTACTTTGTCATGTATGTGACAATAAAGAACATTAAATTTGAACTTCATCTTATATTGTGTTGTGAATGCTTGTTGAGAACAAGATTAATACTAACTCAAAGAGTGTGGGGTCATCAGTGAGAGAGCACCCCACTTGGCAGCCACTCTCAGTTAATACCCCAAGTTGACAGCCACTCTGACAGACAATACCCCAAGTTGACAGCCACTGACAGATAATGACAGATCATCCAGTGGAGGAGTGGCTGGGGGTGGGGTTACCAGGCTATTGTTCATGCCCATTACCCGGCAGTCAGAGGTGTGAAAATGTTCCTGAACTTTGAAGGAAGATTTTTCAGTTGATTTGGCAGTACTAGCATTCAAATAAGCATATCTTCTTCAACTATGTTCAGATTTCAATGTATGAGACCTCATTTGAAACCTTACAATCTGCACTTTCATAATCTGTAAAAAACTGAAAAATGACCTTTGCCTAGTTGAGGACCAAATTACCAGCGGCTGTCACATTTATGTTAATAGTCCACTTTAGGAAGTAGGCATAGTGACGGACCGGGCAAAACAGTACTTCATTAAATCTACTGAAAGTGCTAAATGCAACTTATGTAAAAAGTTAGTTGTGTCCAAATGGGGTAGCACCAACACCAGCAACCTCGTGAAACACTTACAAGTTTCACATTATGTAAATGTGAAGCAGTGCAGCTGTTGGCTCTACCAATGCTGCAGCAGCAGATGCGCCAGTCTAAAGATGCAGGTAACACTCATTATCGTTATTATAAATAAGTCTGTACAGTGTCACACCCCGCCCCTCCTGAAAGACCCCCACAAAAATGAATGCCAACAGTCGCGGACTTTTAGATCGCTAATGTTTTTAGCATAAGTCAATGGAGCTTAACACAGCAAAAATTAGCATCAGAATTAACAGACATTTTCTGGCTGGGAGTTAGAGATGCTGAAATGAAAATATTTTCGGTTGCTGTAGCTAGCTACATAAGTAATGTAACCACAGTTAAGTCTATGTCTTCTGATGTTAGTAACTGTTACTGTTAACAGCTACTGTTAAACTGTTACTGTAGGGAGATGACCACAGCCCTAACCCCAGTTACCAGAGGCACATTATCAGACACCCTCATACCTGCTTAGCATGCAGTTGAAAAAATAAATATCATAGGTGAGCTTGCCAATGTGTCAAAAGTAGCCATAACCAACAATGACTGGACAAGTATCACACAGGATCACTATATTACAGTGACAGTCCACTATGTAAATGAAGGCCAACAGACATGTTTGACTCCCAAAGTGGTAGTGTATAGTATCGATAAGAGTATCATTAAGTATCAGTACCGATAAGCAGTATCGGTATCGATACCGGTATCGATAAAATCCTACCCATTCCTACTCCTGTCCTCAGTTTTTTGAGTCACCAGCCACCACTGCTCTGCTAGGTAGCTAGTTAGCCTACTGTATTAAACCCCTACTTGTCCCGATACCTTGTTCCATATCAGTTAACAGATATACTGTAGACCCGACGACAGTTACAGAGATAGATCCTATAGATAGATAGGCTTTGTTCGTAATAATTAAATTACAACCAGACCCAGAACAAGGAGTTTGAGTTCACATAGTTGTAAGCTAACTGGTACAGTAGTTAGCTAGCTAGTTGACCCATGACCCCTGATGTCTGACCCCTGTGTCACGTGGATGATGTTTGTATGTCTACTGTAGCTTACAATAGCTTCTCACGCCGTTCACTACCATTCCATATTTTTTCAGATTTAAGGTCCCATGACGGTTTTCTCTTCCTGCTTCTGCCTAAGCACTCCACAATACCACAATACAATGGTGTCATGTTTTACCGAAGAAGTGAAGAAGACAGTAGCTTTCAGTGGCTAAAGCAGTTAGCTAATGTTAAGATCATTCATGTAGCTGTTTTGCTGCTAATGCGAGTTAGTCTCCGTTCCTGCCCAAGAAACATAAGTTGAACTAATAGCATCAAAATAGCTACAGGAATCATCGTTGTTAAGTTAGCTATCTGCTTTTTTAGCCACCGACAGCTACCATTAATATTATGGAAGCTGCTGTCGTGAGCTAACTTGCTATCACGGTCTTATCGTGCAGCTTCACAGCCTGCTATTAGCAGACATCACTAAAGTTGACAAAATCACACTTGCACATCATTAGAATTCCAACCATTTATATCGGACTTATCATTCAACTAAACATGTTCCTATTTTATCAGGCTGTATTAGAGAGCATTGTTAGGTATGGGATGTCTGCATGGTACGGCAACCTTAGTGTGAAGCTGAAATCCAAGCTTGCTCGCCTGGTCCAGACTGCCATGAAAGTCATGGGGAGGGAGGAACACCAGTCTCTCCAGTCCTTGTATGAGCAGTCTGTTTCCAGGCAGACTCAGGGTATATTGTCTGACCCGTCCCATGCTCTACATACCGAATTCCAGCTTTTGCCCTCGAGCAGACGGTACAAGGCGCTCAGCTGGAAACTGAATCGTTTTAAATACTAATTTGTGCCGACCGCAGTTAGATAATGAAGTTAAATGAAGGAATGAAGTTGAGCAATAGTCGAGGTGTTTTTCTTCTCTTTTTTTTTTCACTGGGGCAAGTGCAATGTGGGTTGTGTGCAATAGTCTATGTATGTGCAATGTGTTGTGTATGTACTATGTGTTGTGAGTAATATGTGTAATGTGTTTTGTATGTGCAATATGTTGTGGACAACGTGTTGTGTGTAGTATATGTATGTGAGACGTGATGTGTTGCCCTCCTCTGTTTCTATGTATAGAGTTTATTTGTGCAGCAAACGAGTCCAAGACAAATTTCCCTGAGGGGACAATAAAGTATATTCTATTCTATTCTATTCTATGGCACCAGAATACTACCTGATATTTCAACCTGCTGCCATCAGTGATCGGCTCGTCTGCTTGTTTGCGTCATAAATATCCGACGACGCAATGACATTCCATGTAGTGTCCCAAAACTGTTAAATCATTCCCTATGTAGTTCACTATGAGTAACACTACATAGGGAATAGGGAGTGAGTGAACCATTTCAAACACATCTCTAGTCAGCTTCGTTAGCTAGCTTACTTGTCCTGATGCCATGTTCCATATGAACACTCTGCTAGCCAGCTAGCTAGCTAGCTAGTTAGCCTACTGTATTAAACCTCTACTTGTCCCTATACCTTGTTCCATATGAGTTAACAGATAAAGACCCAATGACAGTTACAGAGATAGATACTATAGATAGGCTTTGTTCGTTATAATTACATTACAACCAGACAGATAAAAAGGAGTTTGAGAACAAGGTAGGTTCATGTGTGAGATGAGCTACAGCAATGGGTCAATGAGTAGTATTACTGCACCCTCTATGGGCATGCAAGCGGTGGTGTGGAATGCCGTAAAGTGTCTGTTAGAATAACACGGGTCAGGAGACTTTCTTATGTTCTCACATCTGTAAATGTCAGGTGCATGCAGCATGCGCATTGCTGGGGGGGATGGGGGGGATTTCCCCCCCTCTGGTTTTGATATCCCCTCCTCTGATCATTCATTTTTATCGCCGGTGGGGATACGTTTTTATCCCTGCTTCTGGTCAGACTGAATATAGCTACAATTCCTGTGCCCGAAAATAGAGGCCGCAATTTAGAAAAACTACACTAGCTATTTCAAAAATATGATTTACAACAGCTAGTTCCAACCACGCGTTTGATTGTCATGGCAACTGTCAACCAAGTGCCTACTCTACTAGCAAGAATTAGCAATGAAACGGGGTCAACAAAGCATTTCATCATATTTTGCTGTGAGGATTTTGGAGGATGCCCACAACGCCAGAGGTCCGTCACCAAAGCAGACTCTTCTGCTAGTGCTACACAACATCGGTAAGTGACAGGATGAATATTTTATTATAATACAATTATTGTGGGTGATAAGCGACCAATCGTCAGCATGTATTGCTTTTGTTTTGCAATTCTCATCCTCGATATTAGGCGATAGCCAAGTAAGCGCAGCACATTGTCGCGGCTACCAATTTAGCCTCTTTTTCATGAGACCAATGACAATTTATATTTTATCTTGTGTTCCAGGTTTTCTTTTCAGCCTTGCGGCCTGGCCTACTGGTGAAAGTGCGCGTGATTGTGGACCAAGATGGATCCATGCTGAATGTTAGCCTACAGATTTGTCGGGATAGATGGCGGGTGTTCAAATTTGCTTTCAAGGCACATGCCTACTAACAGTGATTTG
The DNA here is from genome assembly GCF_949987555.1 of Borostomias antarcticus. NCBI lineage: Eukaryota > Metazoa > Chordata > Actinopteri > Stomiiformes > Stomiidae > Borostomias > Borostomias antarcticus. Next base: position 8,177,674 of record NC_140252.1, read on the forward strand.
ATGTAGCCAATAATGCACCTATGTGCCTACCTTTAACTAGCCTACGCATATCACTTTTTTTAATGAGGTCTTAAGGTCTATGATGAGGACGGGATAACTCTACATTCATAGCAGTGTGATCAATAACCTAACATCGTATGGTTTGTCCTTTCTTTTAGCACTTTGTTGGGTGTATATATAAGAATACAATAAGAGCATACAGTCATTTCCTTTGTTCTGATGTTTACATTTGTTCAATTTCGGGACATTAAATTCTATTTGAAAATGTCCCCCCCTCTGTTTGTTTTTTTTACAAATCGCACCCTGGGTGCATGTGATAGTCTCAGCAGTTTCCACAAAATGTTAGTAAAAATAAAGGCACCTCAACGTGTGGAGAACAAAAGACAAAGTGCCAGGGACAACACACAACTTCAGCAAATAATGACCAGACAAAGAGGACTGGGGAGCTACATGTAGACTATATATACACAGACTTGTAAGACACAGGTGGGAACCAATCAAACAATCAGTGGCACAGGTCTCCTCTCAATGAGTCAGTTTAGCCAGTTGTAGTCCTAGGGTCCGCTATTTGAGTGGGGTTACCAACATCACTGATTGGTGGAGACATTGCTGCTGCACTATAGGATTGTGAGTAATGTATTTTTCCTGGCAATAGTTTGAGGGGACAGAATTCGTAATACTGTCAAATAATCCGTTTTTGAGATACAATACTGAAAAATGTCAAACTACATCTACATGGAAATATTTTCTTTTTTTCATGACCATCATCATCATCATCATCATCTTCATCCGCTTATCCAGGATCGGGTCGCGGAGGCAGCAGCTCCAGCAGGGGGCCCCAGACATCCCTTTCCCTAGCAGCATCAACCAGCTCTGCCTGGGGAATCTTTAGCCGCTCACAGGCCAGTGCGGAGATGTAGTCCCGCCACCTGGTCCTGGGTCTACCCCGCGGCCTCCTCCCAGCCGGACACGCCTGGAACACCTCCCTAGGGAGGCGCCCAGGAGGCATCCTCACTAGATGCCCGAACCACCTCAACTGGCTCCTTTCGACGCAAAGGAGCAGCGGCTCTACTCCGAGTCTCTCCCGGATGACTGAACTTCTCACCCGATCTCTCAGGGAGACCCCAGCCACCCTCCGGAGAAAACTCATTTCGGCCGCTTGTATCCGTGATCTCGTTCTTTCGGTCATGACCCATCCTTCATGACCATAGGTGAGGGTGGGGACGAAGATAGACCGGTAGATCGAGAGCTTTGCCTTTTGGCTCAGCTCTCTTTTCGTCACAACAGTGCGGTATAGCGACTGCAGAACCGCACCAGCTGCTCCGATTCTCCGGCCAAACTCCCTCTCCATGGTTCCCTCACTCGTGAACAAGACCCCCAGATACTTGAACTCCTTCACTTGGGGTAAGGACTCATTTCCTACTCGGAGCGGACAGGCCACCGGTTTCCTGCTGAGAACCATGGCCTCAGATTTAGAAGTGCTTATTCTCATCCCAGCCGCTTCACACTCAGTTGCGAACCTATCCAGACCAATGGAGATTTATTGAGTGAGAATTAGCAGTAGCTGCATACAGTAGTGTTAACAGTAAAACAAGTTGGTGTGCTGTGGGCTCAAATTTTGATATTTAAAAAAATCTGTAGATGGTTTATGGAGGACAGTCTGAAGCAATTGTGCTGTCAATTGACCAAAAAGTGATATGTTTGATAAGTTTTACTCTATAGTTTTTGAGAAAAAGAGTGATGGACTTCAAAATTCCTGCCTTCCTGCCAGCTCGAAGCATATGGACATTTCTACTCACTTGGGCCTACATTTTGGTGGTGTTTCTTAAGTTTTAAACTGTAGTGCCACGATCAGGACTGTTGGCCAGGACAATGCCAGTTGAATACTTTTGGCATATGACTGGAGAGTTGTGCAAAGTTTGGTGATTTTTCATGCATGGGAAGTCAGGGAGATTCAGAAGAATATTGGCAAATATAGCTGCAAGCAGCAATGTGGGGGCCAAGCAGGACTCGCAACCAGCGCATCAAAGACAACAAGCGAAACAAACCATAGCCGCATTCGAATCCCTACCGCAGTTTTGAAAATCGGGCATACAGTTTAGAAAAAAGCACTTCCAACTTTGACAGGTTGGTGGCGCTAGAGAGTCCGAGCTGGTGACATAGACTTGGTGACAGGGGTCAGGGGACCGTCCCCGATGAGTGTGCCAAATATGGTTTTGATACATCAAAACGTTACTGAGATATGACCACACTTCCTGTTTGGCGGCTTCGCCACCAATTCCGATCGGCTGTGACCAGTGAACAGTTTCGAGGATCAAAAATTCCTGTAAGAATTTCATAGACATTGCTCTGTAGATTGTGCCTACCGCGTTTCGTGTAGATTGGTGAAAGGTTATAGGAGGAGATACATTTAAAGTGTTTTTCACAAAATCCAACATGGCGGAAAATCCAATATGGCGGACATTAGCTCATAGGATGTGTTGAAGTTGGCTTGATCCAAGGAATCCAACTTGAATTTTGAAGATCGAGCATACGGTACAGCATGAACGCACCTCCAACTCTGACACGTTGGTGGCGCTAGAGCGTTTGAGGTGTTGAGATGAGACTTGCTGACAGGGGACAGGGGCTTGTCCTCGATGACTATGGCTGCGTTCCGAATCGCATACTTCTACTTCTTACTACCAGTACCTACTACAGCTGCCCTTAGAAAGTACGTACTTTGCAAGCAGTAGGCATCCAATTGGGACATACTACCTTGTCATAACATTGCGCCTTGAAATTAGCCCACATCCGTCGCTGTCCATAACGCGACATTCGTCTACAGCTGTCAACTCGCGCATGTGACGCACATTACCACTGCGCAAAGGATTGTGGGTCAGAATAGCCAGAAAAGCCTGCTGGCGTGCATACTGCAAAATACGACCGGATGTAGTAGGTCATCCTGGTACTTTTGCCATACTGCATGTGGCATACTATGTATTGGGACATACTACATTCTGTTTTGGCATACTATATAGTAGGGTAGTATGCGATTCAGAACGCAGCCTATGCCTTCGATACCTCAAAACGTTGCTAAGATACGACACCACTTCCTGTTTGGCGGCTTCAACGCCAATTAATCTGTAACAGGCGAACGCTTTTGCAAATTCAAAATCCCTGTAAGAATTGAATAGCCATTGGTCTAGAGATGGTGCGTACCGAGTTTCGTGCAGATTGGTGATCATTCCTAGGAGGAGATACATTTTGTGTTTTTCACAATTCAAAATGGTGGAAATTCCAATATGGCGGAAAATTATGTCATAGGGTGCTTTGAACTCGGCTTGAGCCAAGGAATCCAATGGTACCTTGTTTTCTGAAATTGGATGTGAACAGAATGTGTACAGCCAGTTTCATGTAGATACCAACGGTACCTCATTTTTGAAAATCAGTCACACGGGTCAAAAGTTGTGTGCCTAAACGCACTTCCAACTTTGACATGGTGGCGCTAGAGGGTTCGAGGGGTCATGGCACTGTCCCCGATGAGTGTGCCAAATGTGGCTTTGATACATTAACAATTTGCTGATATATGACCCCATATCCTCTTTGGCAGCTTGGACGGCAAATTTGATTGGCTGTAGCAGGCGAACGCTTTCAAGAATCGAAAATCCCTGTACAACGTTTGTGGACATTGGTCGATTTAATGTGTATACCAAGTTTCATTCAGATTGGTTGAAATTCCTAGGAGGAGATACATTTTAAGTGTTTTTCACAAAATCCAAGGAATCCAACGGTACCTCATTTTTAAAATCAGGCTTAGCGGGCGAACCAGGTCAAAGGTTGCGTGCGTTGCACAAATGCACCTCCAACTTTGACACGTTGGTGGTAGTGTTGCACGGTGTATCGATACTAGGAAAGTACTGCGATACTCTGTCGTCAAAAATGGTACAATACCCAAATTTAAAGTATCGATACTTTGTGTTTGTTTGTAGGCTGCGCTCTGCTTCTCTTTCCCAAGATCCCCGAGTCGCGGGGCAGTATATGTGTGGGTGTGCGCGCACTCTCTCTCTCCTCACTCTCTTACTCTGCAGCGAGCAGCGCAACAGTTTTCCCCCCCTCATATGTCGATAAAGCTGATGCGCGCAGCGAAATCTGGCATATTTTGCTTACAGAGCCGACAGTGAGGACAAGCCCACGGACATTACAAAGCCCATCTGTAAACGATGCTACAAATCTATACAAACCAAGGGGGTCAATACGACCAACCTGGCAAAGCATCTTGCAGACAGACATGCCGACTTACACAAACAATTCAAAGAGCGACAGGTTAGCGAATGTGATAGAAGATAAGATACACACAGCAGCAACACCAGTACTGTATACAACCGAAGGATATTTATCCTACCTTATGTTTGTATGTTTGAATGCACAATACATTTATTGCACCAGATGATAGCTAGAGAAGCTAATTTCCATCTGTAGCATGAGACTTTTAGCTAGCATAGCTGCAGCCTGGCTGCAAGCCTAGCTCTCTGCCTAGCGCACGTGTGACAAAAAAACCCAATACCTGCTCCGACCTCCTAGAGCAAAAGAACTGTTAAAGGAGTTGTTGAGTAAAATAATTCACTATATCCTTGGTCAATTTTCAAAAGAAGTCCAAAATAATTCTAAGTCCAAAATAGTTCTAATAAGTCCAACTAATAAAGGCACTTGAAGAAAACAGAGTCCAATGTAGCAGGTCTTTATTGCTCCTTCAATGAAAACAGCATCAAAAACCAGTTGGTCCTCGGGGGGCAATGTCTTATATAGCCTGCCATAATCCCCGCCTCTATTCTTGCCACAACCCACTTTCCAAACCTCATCCCTACTTTGGCACAAATCCAATGGTGTGTAATATGTCGACTCAGCATCAACCTATGCCCAAATATGTCCTTTTGATACGCCATTATATCCGGCAAGGGGGGGGAATAGGGAGAAAGGAGGAAATTGGGAACACTACCGGTACATGGGCAAGCGTAGACTGTGTTTGTAGTCCAGACTGCAGTGTCAGCATCAATAAATTCAATCTTTTGACAGATCAGGGGGGAAAAGGAGGAAATTAGGGAATTTAACAGGAGGAAATCGGGGTATCCAAGCGGTCAGGGGAGAGCGTAGGCTATTCCAGCAGCCTTAAACTGCTTGCCTCAGCATCTGTAAATCTTGACAGATCAGTTTCCTATGGCTACATCTAGTGGTCACATCTGATATTACTATTGAGCAGTTTATTATTGTTAAATCTAGTGGTCACCTCTGATATTACTATTGAGCAGTTTATTATTGCTACATCTTGGTGTTGTGGCTGTCTAAAACAATCATACCATATGATGATTATGATTACAATATTATGAGATGATTAAAATGCAGGGGAGCTAAATCAAATTAAATCACAACAGAGTAGTAAAGGGAAAGTGCATGTTTAGCCCTGTTTTACTTATGATCATATACAATGGTTCAGATCAAAAGGTTGTGCAGTGTATTTCGAATGCATCATCTTCTTGTGGAACAGAACTTCAAGGAGGCCAAAATTGTCGAATCATCAATTTATTGAGCATGCCTAACAGGGTCAAATCTTCAGGCAAATACTACTTTCTTTTATGAGGCGGCGAGAATATATCTGGCTCCAGGCCAGGAATCACATGACAAACAAATTTGCATACAAGGGATATAAACATGGTCACAAACGGTCAACTGATGTTCTGAATGGTCAATGTTTCCGCTGATCTTTGCCCCCCCTTCGGACATGGGGGCTGCTGGGTCTTCCTGTGTCCTCCTAGGATCACATTACAACTGTAGGCTAACTGACTTCAAAGGTGCTATCTTATTGACTCAGGGACAAAGGAATGCTTACTCAGGACAGGACATCTGTTGTAACTGACCTGTTAAACTCCTTAAGATAACACAGTTCTACCTAAAGTGAAGTTTATTCATTATTCTTAATAGAATGATTACTACATGAGAGTAATACAAATGTATTGATGTAATACAGTATGGTACAGTACAAAAATAAAACGAATACTACATATCCCCCCTTCGAGGCGTCTTAACGCCTCGACACAAAACAACATTAAACATAACAAACAATCCCCAAAACACATACAAATAACCATATCATCACACAGCAGCAAAGCTATTCAGGGGCCAGAGGTTACTAGCACATAGCCCCTATCGAAAGAGAACAGCCCTCAGCGCTGTCTCATATCCTCTTCCCATGCTGGAGCAATCTTCAGACATCAATCCCGAGGTGTCGCAATCCTCTCTGACACCCAGAGAACAACGTCCGTAGCAAGATGGTAAGCTCACCCCGTCAGAAACGGAGAATACTCCAGGAATGTCCAAGAATTACCCTCAAGTCATTCGTGACTCCACACAGTTCATAGCTTCATGCTGGCGAGGAGCAACCACTCCTTGGTCCTTGGCCCACACAATGCACTCCAGGATAGTCTGAAAACATCAACACAAAACTACACAGAAAAAGAACATCCTATAGAAATAGACTAAACCTAAATTACTACAAAACAGAACAACCTAACCAAGGAGACGTGTACACACACCTGAATCAGTAATACAGGTGAAATGTAGGCGACACCCTCAAGCTTGATTGAACAAGAAATCCCTAAACAGAAATAACTATAATGCTAAACATCAAGTAACCTCATGTTCTAACAAGAGATAGAAAAGACAAACAAAAGTTAACAGACAAACAACAGGTTTCAGGCAGTCCCCAGGAAGGCACATCCAGGCTCCGCAAAGACCTGGCTCGCCCAGGGTCCATAGCACCTGAAAAATAACACTCAACACAGACTGGGGTCAATAGCAGAGGGGAAGGCCTAAAGCCAACTCCTCCCAAACACATCATTATGAGAATGAAATTAATACAGTAGAATGCATAAACGAAAGCTTAAGGCAATTCATAGACTATTGAAACTTATAAACTCCTAATCAAAGTGAGAAACATAACCTAAACTGAATCACCTATTCAAAACCTGTCAGACTTTTGAGTTCGCACCAATACCTAAAAGATCATCCTCAGAAACATTCTTATCATCACTCTTAATACTCAAAGTCTCTATATCTATTTCATCATAGTCTCTAAAAACCTTCACCTGGTGATATAACAATAATCTGTCCAGCTAAACTTCTCACTATCCGTTAAACCATAACTCGTCAGTATCAGAGAAAGAACTAGAGCAATCCTAAAAATCAAAGCTTTCCATATACCAGACTGTAACCAACTTCATCAAGAATCCAAACCATTTGAAATGACTAAACAGCTCTGTAAACCAATTATCTAAACGGATGTTGTATGAAACCATAACTGAATACTCCTACTATTATGACAAAGTCCTGTAATAAACTGAACATTGATCACTCTTTCAATATGTTGCATCACACATTCTTTCTAAACAGGAACACAATAACTAAACATCAAATCATCAATAACCATACAACACACATGACTTTAAAAAAAAAATCTGAACAAAAAGATGGTTCATACTCCAGAGTCTATATTCAACTAGCTTGCTTCTATAATAATCTTCTGGAGACAAGTGTTTCTCCAAAATGTCACAGATGTAATAAAAATATTCCTTATCGCTTCAACTTCAGGAATGAACTCAGGCTCAGAGGTGACAACGTAGGTAATCACCGTTATCACTCTTCTCAAAAATTGATTTTAATGCTTATTCTATCAAAAATCAAAACACCTCTATACCAGATATCAATCAGACCAACAATCACTCAATAACCAAAGTTCAACACCAAACCATCTACATCCATTTAACAATTAAACACCCTCAAAACCACTTATATCCAGTATCAAGTAGAATTATTATATTATATAATACTTATAATAATACAAAGTTGAATAACTATAAATAATTAATCAAGTAATCAATAAAATATTGAAGAATTAATCAATTAATGAACTAACCATTTATCCTTAATATCAAATCAAGTAACCAAACCAATCAAATCAAGTAACCAAACCAATCAATCACCTCATCATAAAACAGAAAGCCTCATGCCTATCAACAACTCAAAACAATTAAATCAGGTGATCAGTCTAGTTCAATTAATGAGCATTAATCAGCAATCAAGCTTACTTTTCAGTACAGGCGATGGATGGTTTTTGCAAAGAAGTCCCTCTAAGACAGGATGGATGGATGGATGGTCTGGGATTGGTAAATGGTAAGGACAAAAAACTATTCCGGATATAACTGCAAACAGATTTACTCAAAGGGGAAAGAACAATTAATCACAAAGCAATGATAATTAAAAAATATGTGACCGCCGCTGGTAATTTGGTCCTCAACTAGGCATTTTCATTTTTCAGTTTATTACAGATTATGAAAGTGCACATTGTAAGCTTTCAAATGAGGTCTCATACATTGAAATCTGAACATAATTGAAGAAGATATGCTTATTTGAATGCTAGTACTGCCAAATCAACTTAGCTGAGAAATCTCCCTCCAAAGTTCTCCAACATTTTCACACCTCTGACTGCCAGGTAATGGGCGTGAACAATAGCCTGGTAACCGCACCCCCAGCCACTCCCCCACTGGACGATCTGTCATTATCTGTCAGAGTGGCTGTCAACTTGGGGTATTAACTGAGAGTGGCAGCCGAGTGGGGTGCTCTCTCACTGATGACCCCACACTCTTTGAGTCAGTATTAATCTTGTGTTGTGAATGCAGTTAAGCACAATATAAGATGAAGTTCAAATGTAACGTTCTTTATTGTCACATACATGATATAAAGTACAAGCATATGTAGTTAAGTGTACAAAAAAAGGCAACAGTCTAAGTGTTAAAGTGTACAGTCAGTTGTCTGTTTTATAGACAAGGTGCATAGTGTTCATTGTGATCAAGTGTACAACAAAGTAATAACAGTCCCCAGCTCAATACTCAAGGTAATAACAACAGTACTCAGCTCAGTATTCAATATTCTAACAATGCAGTCTGTGCAAGTGTGGGCAAGTCTGTGCAAGAGAACAAGCAACGCTTCAGTATACAAACAGAAAAAGGCTGTGGCCTTTCTCCTGCAGTGCTGTCCGTCCTGATGATCTGCAGTGAATCTACAAGCGGACAGTCTTGTTCTGAGCTGCTGTGGAGTTTGGCGGGGGACATGTGACGTCTCGTCCCTCATCAGAACAGAACTCTCTGATCTTGTCAAAGAGATACGTCTGTCTGGCCATGTCCAGTCCGGGTGGGGCTTGCACAAGAAGACCTTCTCTGGGGGGCAGGACATCAGGCTTGCGCAGCAGCTGAAACTCGACTGCCGGTGCATCATGGTGTTCTCTTGCCACAACCATGCCAGGTCTCTCAGCATCAAAACTGCAATAGAATAGAAGGAAGAAAATACATTAAACTATTGCCCACAGTACTGGCACTCCATTTAGATAAAATAGTACCAGAATGTGTTGATTAAATAGACTAGCTGGCTAGTTTAGGAACAAAGGGCTAGCTCAGCTAACTAGCATGTTAGCTAACGTTAGCTAGCTAGCCTTTGTTAGTTTGTTATGCTAGCTAGACTTAGTCACTTGTTTCGAAAGGAGCTTCTGTTTAACGACTAACGCTAATGTAATGTAAACAGCACAGATAGTATAAAGATCAGCTTACCCCAAAGCAAAGCAGAATGCTTGGCGGTGGTGTGAATCTGGTACCTCGTTCGACGCAACTCTGCGCTTGGTAGCAACTGGCTTTGCTGATACAGTCATCTCTGTATCACAGGTCATCAAGAATAAAACTCCGTGTACAAACGAGTCCTGCTCTGCTGGAGTTTTAGCTGCTCTTAAAACTCTTTCCATGTCCTGGATGCCATCCCCGTCTTCTCTTTAGCAAAAGCTGTAGCATCCATGGTTAACTTGGGACTGAATGTAAACACAGCCGGCGTGTTGGGGAAGGGTGGGGGGCGGAGAACCCGGAAGCAATAGCCAATGAAACCAAATCATGCTAATCGATCTGCCCGCCCCCAAGCCCGGCTCGAAATCAGCTAAAAACGAGCTTAGTTTGCAGACTAATTAAACGTATTTCGTGAACCTAAAACTGTTGTCTGTTATAGTAAGTGGGTTCTTCACAACTTCAACTTTGGTAATACAAAATAAAACAAAAAACGAAAAAAAACATTTTTTTATGTATTTTGCCCTCTAGCGCATTTCGGGGTTTGCCGAGTTGCGGACCAAATCACCAGCCGCTGTCACATATATTTGCTATCACAACCCATTATTCTAAAAATCAAAAGACTGTCATGTTTACACTAGATGGCAGCACTAGACAACCTGATATATTATACCTGCGCTATACTATAACAACCACTAGTGGGCGACATTGGACAACAGAGGTGAGAAGGATGAAAGATTTATTTATATATCCCTAAAGTATAGCTAACGCTACACCATTCTCAATTTATTAAAGGATTGAGAACGGTTTAAGTAATAAAAGGCTATGATTGACTAGTGGATTGCTGCTCGGGTTTGAGTGCTGAGTAACCGATGTCTCGATCAGTGTCCACCTGGCCCAGGTTCAGCATCCACTTATGAGTTTATTAATTAATCATTCTAATCAAATCCAGTCGTCCCATACACCGCACGACCCACTGGATGAATTATCTTTCCCTATTTTCTAAAGATAGGAAAGAGAGAGAAAGGAATGAGAAAAAGAGAGAGAAAGTTGGGTGACTTCACACTGTTGCACAAGACACAGCACAACCCCCCTGGCCAGTGAACGCGTTTCACTGACCCCCCTTTCACAGCTGTTTTATTCAAGTGTGTATCTCTGCAGGCCAGTCTTCGAGGGGGCGGGTCAACTGTCAATCAATTTTTACTTTGGCCAATCAGAGGCTGACAATCGTCTTGTCAATCAAACACTAATTTCGCCTGAAACGGTTGTCAATCACTTTTTATTTGGCGAATCGCCTTTCTCTAAGGGCGTGGTGGAAATGACGCTATAGCTAGTTCGCTGACTTCGTTTGCTAGTTCTCTAGCTATTTACATTGACTTCGTTTGCTAGTTACGTAGCTAGCTAAGCTAATTAATAACGTAGCTAGCTATCTACATTGACTTCATTTGCTATAGTTAGCTTGCTATTTACGTAGGCCTAATGCAATTTGTTATGGAGTTAGATTGACTGGATTACATGACTGTGTGAGAGAGATTATATTTTTAATGCAAATAATGTAGCTTGAAAGACTAAATAAATCATGATGATAAAAGCCTTACCAAGACTCCGCTTGGTATTCTCTTAGTAGGCTTATGATCAATGTAATGGAGGCTTGTGGGTAGAGGCTAGCAATGGCCTACACTAGCCCAGTAGTCCAGGCATTTTATGAGACAAAAGGGGTCAATATGGAAACAGTGTTGCATGAAACAGCTGTAAAGGATCAGGGTGTGCAAATTCACATCAGGCGGCATGTGATGATGAAGATGATGATGAATGCAAGTTATTATTATTATTATCATCCTGCTCATGTTCTCTTCTCTCCTGAAGTGGACCCTCTAATCGTGTGTGTGTGTGTGTGTGTGTGTGTGTGTGTGTGCGCGCACGCGCGTGATTTTCTCCCACAGGTATCTGAAGTGGACCCTCTAGCACCTGGCTGCTCTGCTATGGACGGTTCTACGTCTCAGACTGTCCTCTCCAGGGTTCTACTGTTCTCTACAGGGCTGTAGACTGTTCTCCAGGGTTCTACTGTTCTCTACAGGGCTGTAGACTGTTCTCCAGGGTTGTAGACTGTCCTCTCCAGGGTTCTAGACCCTTGAGCTATTTGATTAACCCTCTTGGCGCCAGGTTTTTTTTTTTTTTAAACAATATTTTTACATCTAAATTTCAAAAGAGTGTGGCTTCAGAGTGGTTAGAGATAGAGACTCACTGTAAATGAGACAAATGTTGAGAATGATCCAAAGTTTATGTTGGGTCTAAATTTATCCAACTAATTTGCATATTATGATGTCATAGGGTGGCGGCCAACTTGAATTATGCCATTTTTTAAGGAAATATGGGATATTTTGAATCAATTTGAACTTATTTCAACAGATTTCCCCACCTCTGTCCATTTGTTATGTTATCCAAATATCAAATGAACAAGAAAACAGTAAATGGTAAGCCAACAGTAGTAAACAAACTAATTACTAGGCCACATAGTAGCATCACTCACGTAAACAGAAGGCGTCTCTTAGCCGCAGAGGCCTGTGTACCTATCTATCCAGTGTACCTATCTATCCAAGTGACACTGTTTAGTTTTTCAGAGTGTGGTACCTCTCATTGCAAGGCACAGCACACAGAGCCACCCCACACTGGCCCTGCTGTCCCCTCTCAACATAGGCCTACTCATCACTGTTTACTAAATGCAGAAATGACGGGATGATTTCAAATCTGTTCCTAGATCACTTTGCCAAATCCAGGTGTAAAAGTTGGTCAAAACTGTGCCCAGTAGTCCTCAATCTCTGATTTCTCTACCAGCCCCATGGACAAATATCATCCAAAACCTGCTCACAATTGAACCTTATGGCAGCCATTTGGCGTTTTTCCAACGCAATAATCTACTCAATTCTGCTGACTCGCTCTCTCAATAACTCTGCTCCGCTCAACCCACAACTGAATGAACAGTCATCGTGTGTATTTATAGTAAACGTGAGAGGACAAAAACATATCTATAAATATACTGTGCTTACTGTAACTGTACAAAATCATTGTTGTGATTGGTCATAAATTGTGCGCGCGCGATTCATTTGCAGGCTGCTCTTCCTCCGAGCGGCCACGGTGTCTGAGCTGGGAACATGACGCTATCTAGTCAGACTGGCTGAGTGTCATGGAGAGGAGACTTACCCTCAGCTCTGGTGAAATCGGTTGTAACGTGAACCACGGAATGCGCAGGGCTTTGTCATCTCAATCATTCCCAAATGACCAGGAAAAGTCGCTAGATTTGTCGAGATTATTTTGTTGTAGGTGGGATGTCTTATTTGTACAAACACGACGCACAAACTCAACTTTAGATGGTAGGCTATCTTGCAATCGAACTCTCCATCCTGGTATTTTCGAGTAGTTGTAGATCCCCATCCACAGGGATAGACAAAGTAGGCTACTGCACCAGGCAAAACAACCTATCCCCATAGTTTACAACTTTGTGGTTGTACGTAAATACGGAAGTCGGCTACACAAATGGATAAACCGAAGCTTGCCAGACAGCGCAATTTGTCTACTTTTACAGGTTAAAAACCGCTTGTCTCTAGGTCAAACTATTTCAGAAATATGCCGTCCTAAAGAACATATGGTATTGAGGAGCGCTGGCGCGCCCCGTGTATAAAATAGGGAACTCGTAATGAGATTTTCTCAAAATATATTGCATTGGAAGATGGTGTCATACTGAATCGAGAGCAAGTTATACATGTCTGCCATCTAGTGGTGGCAGGAAAATCGAGGTTTCAGCGTGTAAATATCATAAAATCACTGTTTTACTCAGTAACGCAGCTTGTCGCAGAAATGCGACTTTGGCGCCAAGAGGGTTAATACACGTCAGATTTTCTGTTGCAATATGTGTGAGATTCACCCCTTTTCTCTTCACCAAATGCCAATAGAATTAAAATATATATTTCTGTATATGCACTGTGATGCATCCTATATAGTTTCTGGTTGATTGGGGACAGTGTTGTGTGGACATCAGACAAGAAAACATGCATAAACCTTTTTCTTTTACATAGGCGAAAATTGGAAATTGGTATATTTGTCACATACCTTCCATCTGCATTTTTCATTACTTTACAGGGGCAGGGGAGCATCACTACTGATCCATAGCCAGGACTGGGATGTCCTCAGTGGAGGTCCCAAGTCAGTCTTCTAGTCATTCAGCCAGCCTGTCAGTAGATGTGCTCTACTTGTATTGATTTGTTCATACACTAGTATTCCAGCACGGGTTATGTTCTTGAATGCTTCTGGTGACTAGCAGTTCTCTTAGCAACCTAATTTAATCCCCATCAGTTTTCAGATCCACATAGGGGAAACATATGGCTGAGACATGTGTGGAGGAAAATCAACAGCACCACACACACACACACTTACATAATCAACCAAGCAAGTTCTACCTTTCTCTACCACAAATATAAGTTTGAGAACCTAGGATACATACAGCCCGCCTAAGGGGGTTCTAATGTACTGACCTCCCGGCACAGGCCTGACCCTGCTGGCAAGCTGCCTTGGGCCTAGCCAAGGAACAAGCGTTTCAGCTTCCGCTCACCTGTATGCAGCTTATACCATGCTGACTGGCCTGGACTAGTCACCACATCCACAGTCTAGCCAAGTCAGAGATACCCTTGTGCATTTGACAAAACAAGTGTCATACAATTAGGTTATCATTTGTGCAGCATGTGTGCTGTAAGTGTAAAGACAAGATACAGATCATTTTCTCCAGGTTTTATTGAATAGCTTGTAGACCACACTGAAACACCGGGCTGACAGTTCAGTTGTACAAGGCGGACCTGGGAGACCATTCAGGACACCTTGTTTGGGTCGAGGCTCTGCTTAGTCTACTGGCCCAGGTGAACCATCAAACTGGATGTACCGACGCTGAGAATGGAGACACACACACGACACAGCTGGCCGACACTTCCTGCACTCTGAGAGGTTAGGGTTAGGGCTAGACTGAATGTAGGTTGGCATAAAATAATACATATTTATTTTTAAATGGATGGAAAGATGCTGCCCATGCCTAGATCTTCAGCATGTCTGTTCTCACCCACTGAGGTCCCATCACCAAACGTGAAGCCTCAGATACAATAATAAAACGGGAAGACAATGAAAGATAGAGATGGACAGACAGACATGTAGACAGATAGGTTAAAAAATTAGATTAGAACTCTTAGTGTTGTGATAAGACGGTACAACCAAAATGTCACCACAGTGTAGTGATGCAGACAGAGTTATGAACACCTGCTCCTTGATAAGAAGGAGGTTATCATCTGCCCTCTGAAACATTCAGGACCAGGGGCCTCATTTATAAACGTTGCGTAAGTACAAAAGCGTGCGTAACCCATGCTGAGCAACTTTCTACGCAACTGTCGGTATTTATAAAAAACGAGCTGAGCGATAAGTTGGCGGAAGGTGTGCGTAACTCTACGCACACTTCGACCCTCCTTTAACTACGATAAGCACGTTTCTGGAGAAAGGGGAAAACGCGACTCCGATGGCAGAGAGATGAAACTCGGGAAAGTCTGCGAAACACATGATTCAATATATATTGAATAATAAATACATCGGTCGCTACAAGAAACCCTCCAATGTGTCACACAGTTTAAACGGAATCAATCGCCACCGTAGCCTAATCACGAAATAATGTCGGCATTGCTTTGGATGTGTCTGTGAATTGACCCATTTGTGTTATAATATAATGTTATGTTGTAGGCCTATTCATTTATAGGCTATCCCGAGAAGCATCACGGGCAGTAGCCTATGAATAAAAGCCACATATTACGTTGATAACACAACACGACACGAGCCTATAGACTTATCATAGTAATGATTCCGTATGTCGATAGCCTACAACTATAAGGCCTATACCGCACCAAACAAATGTTGCATTCGGCGTTGAAGTATATTTATTCAGTTAATCATTTATTAAGTTAATTATTCGTATGTTTAATTATCCACCTATTCATTCGTTAATGTATTTATAGCCTATATTTGATTAGGCTTTTATGTAAACCCGAATGACCACTGAGGCAAGCCGCAATTACAATGATGTTGAGCGGTGAATGGAAATGTCCTACTTGAGGCAACTGTAGGCTACATTAGGCTATATTGTACATCATCATATATCCTCATATTGTCTTATGATTGTCATGTAGCAGGCATACGAGGAATGTGGGCCTAAAAACGCATGTCATCCCAATGCTCACATGCCGCTTTGGTAGAATTAGCTGTGCGCAAAACAGCGCATGGAGGTGATGCGTCTCCAAGTTGTAAGAACACAAGGGAGCAAGTTAGATTATTCATTTGCCGAATCGTCATGTGTGTAGCAATAATTACCCTTTATAGAATCACATGAAACTCATCCATGGACCCCATATATTTACAAGACCTCGATACAGGCACTGATATAGCTGGATTATAGTAGGCCATGACGCACGGGGCCTTGGATATGCCGGGACTTGGCACAGATGTTCTAATATGTGCTTGGCTATCCCGCAACATCCATTAGAACACGCAGCTTCTATATGCCTACAGAATGTTTTGAGAAAGTATGTGAAATGCATGATATCCCGGAAAATACACAAATTGGCTGCTGCAAAGAACCCTCAGATCTGTCGTACAGTTAAATTGGGGATACTTGCCTTAAGTAGTCACTATAGGCCTACATGTTTGCATTGTTATGGATGTCATTGTAAATTGACCCGTTTATACGTTGATAAGTTAGGCATTTTATTCATGGGCCACCCTGTGAAGCATTAGATTACGTGCAATATAGATCCAAACCCCATTACCCATGCAACAACACTATAGGCTTATAATGATTATCAGTTTGGATATAAGCAGCCACCTAATAAGGCCTACCGCACTAAACGAATGCCAATATAGCCTGCATGATAGATAATTCATTATCTAACAGACCACTCAGGCCTAACAGGTGCTCTTATCAGTCGTGCACATGTGAAATCATCGTTCCGAAAAGATACTTTTGCGGCGTCTCTACCTCGTTGACCAATAGCCTACCTCCACCTCGCATCGGTAAAATGTATCTTTCTCTTTCTGCCTTTTGCACTCGGCTCCATTGTCGTTGCATATGTATAGGCGTATCACTGACCATTTATAGGCAATTGTGGGCGTTAATTGGGGTGTGATCAGAACGCGCGTTCACGTGCGCCAAGTTAAGTGTTGTGATACGCAGCGTTTTATAAATCTGAGATTTTTTGTGCGTATATTTTAGTAATCACTTAGCTAAGCTAACTTAGTTACGTGGATTCTACGCAATGTTTATAAATGAGGCCCCAGGGCTGTACGCAGGATTTTTGTAATACCGAGGTCATTTAGTTGTGGTGCTTCAATCTGGTGCACTTTGAGAGCAAAATGAAGAGGCTAGATCTATAAAGAACAACACGCATCATATTGGATTAATATCATCTTTAACTGAGAGCAGTGGAGGTCATGCAGAGAGGACACAACTTAAGTGAATGTTGATGAGAACACACCATCTATTAGAAACATGAGACTAGCTCCTTCTGTCACCACTCTCCCAGCCTGGCCTCCTCCACTCTGATGTCCATGTTGGTCTCCTCCTGTCACCTCTCTTCCACTGTGGTGTCCATGTTGGTCTCCTCCTGTCACCTCTCTTCCACTCTTGTCCATGTTGGTCTCCTCCTGTCACCTCTCTTCCACTGTGGTGTCCATGTTGGTCTCCTCCTGTCACCTCTCTTCCACTGTGGTGTCCATGTTGGTCTCCTCCTGTCACCTCTCCTCCTGTCTTTTGTCCATGCTGGTCTCCTCCTGTCACCTCTCCTCCACTGTGGTGTCCATTTATATCTCCTGTCCACAAATTAACAAAACATAAACATAAGCTATAAACACACATCCCCCCACCCACCCATCCATCCACATTATTTTTTAAACTTGCCTGGATCTAATTAATGTAGTGTCTCTTTGGCTAACATCAGGTATCTCACCTCTCATCTCTATGTCCTCTCCTCCTGTCCCCTCTCTTCCACTCTCTTGTACCTCTTGGTTTCCTGTCAACAAATTATATATTTTTAACAGAACATAATCATGCATACTGTGTATATATATACACACCCACCTGTCTATTTGTTTATCTATATAAGCGGCACACCTGATTAATAACTTCCATCCAATGGTATAGGACAGGAAATAAGGATGCCTGTAGAATTTCAGGAAGTAGTGGAGCTTGTGCAAAGAGCCTAATTGCTTGGCAACACCAAACGCCCAGTGTTTACATGAGAAAATAAATATGATAGATTTCTTTGTAGAAGCACTGCTCTGTGCATGTGCGCAGGTACACCGCTTTGCTAATGTTAACTTGGGTCAAGAATAGCCTACACCTAGCTAGCCACGTTGTGACGGCTAGGATCATGGATGTATACACTAACTTAGCTATTAAGCTAACGTTAGGCATCTCAGCATCTTCGTCTACGTTCTTAAATGTGAGCATTTAGGCGTTGTCAATGTTATAACTAATTGAAAATACGTTAAAATAACTGCTTATTGTTATGTTATGTAATGGAAATGACTGTTCTAGTAAAAATGATTGACCAAGATTCGCTCAAAAGGTTAAGTCTGGTTTATTGTGAAAAACATACGAGCGCAAGGACTTCCTGAACAACGAGTGGTTAGTCAGCGAAGTGCCGTTCATGGGTATTGCTGTGGCTTATATGCAATCAAAACAAAGGTACAGTGCTTCCAGGATGTGATTGGCTACTGCATTGTACATATGAATGGCAGGCGTGGCCAAGAGTAAAGACATGTGACATGAGAAAATGAATGGCAGGCGTGGCCAAGAATAAAGACATGTGACATGAGAAAAAGGCGGTAGTTTCTAAGAGGGACAAAGGAACAATGGATGGTTATTCTGGAGCAGACAGATGGCCTTCTGGAAGCCATTTTGTATGTTAGCACAGCCATGTGAATACTTGGGGGGAGGTGATGAATTACAAGAGAAGTGAGAGGACAAAGGTTTAAGGTGTTTGGATGTAAATTCCTTCACAATCCCCCATTTGTGCCTGAACAGGTACACAAAAATAAAATATAAAATCCAAACACAGTGTAAACAGTCAGCTATGCTATACATGTGGAAAGGAAATAATCTCTCCACTAGGTAGAGCAAAAAAAAAAAAAAAAAAATTTTTTTTTTTTTATTTTCTTTCCACGTGCAAAATCACGCACCAAAACCCCTTGTTTCAGAAATTGACAGGAAACAAGATAAAAAAAGATGACATGATTATATACTATTTATAGTCTAAGAGTGGACAACCATTCACCAAAAAACTTGATTTTACAAGGCAAAAAAGATAAAATGGTTACCAGTGTAAGAGGGGCAAAAAACCTCTTGGTCAATTTAGAGGAAAAACCCAAACTTATTTATCAACTCATGTTTCAACCATTGTAACTCTTGTAAACAAATATGATATTTTTCAGATTATTTCAAAGTTCATTCACTCTTGTGAATAATCGCATGTGATGTCCTATGGAACATAGATTCCATGTGTGCGTCTCTGAATGTTTAATGTAGGTTCCAGTGTGTGCGATTAGAGGTGCAGTCACTGCTGTTGAGATTGTCCATGTTGTCATACCACAACCACAAGAAGGAGGTGACCGGCAAGGTCAGTCTCCGATTGCTCATCAGAGGAGAGGAGAGTGTGGCGGTGACTGTCAAGGTCACTCTTGTTCACAGTGTATCCAACAGTCATTTAGGTGACACTTCTCTTTTGGGCAATAGAATGTCATTGGGGAATGCAAGGCGTCTTCTCTTCTAGATCGCAACTTCAATGTCGCGTTGTTTGAATCAGTTATGTTCAATGTTAGTTGCAGTGTGTGTAGGTGTGTGTGCGTGTGTGGTGCATCTTGTGAGGTCATGGCTGTGGAGTTTCTCCATGTTGCCATCATAACGATCATGAGAAGGAGGTGACCAGCAAGGTCATTTTTCCTCCGATTCCTCGTCAGAGGAGAGGACAGTTGTGGCAGCTCATAGCTTTGGCCTCTGAGCCCTCTGGTTCAGCTGCATATTGATCTCCTGGTGTTGGCGATCCCCTGGTGGACCGTCCTCTGCTGCTTGGACCCGTCGGCAATGGCTTGCATGGATCCACGAAGTCCTCTCAGATCGCTGTCTGCGTGGTGAGTAGAACCTGGTACGGCCCGAGCCACCTCGGCGAGTTCCAGCTCCTTCGTCTGTGGTCGTGGACCAGGACCCAATCCCCAGGAGAGATGTGATGCAGGAACCCCTCCTTAGCCTCAGGAATGGCGGTCCTCACTCTGTTGAAGACATCTTTTAGAATGTTATTCAGTGCAAGACAATATTGTATCATATCATCTTCACATGACATGAGACTAATCTTATTTTGGGGAAAACGGTGTGTTAGTCATTTTCATAGGTCGACCAGTAAGGACTTCATATGGAGCCAGCCCTGTGGTCTGGTGCGGTCTCCCTCTCATGTACATGAGTGCCAGAGGTAGAACTTTCATCCATGACAGACCTGTCTCTGCCATCAGCTTGGTGAGCTTTACTTTCAGAGTTTGATTAGCTCTCTCCACTATTCCAGCACTTGCTGGATGATAGCTACAATGCGTTCTAAGGTCAATCTGTAGGCTATTGCAGATTTCCTGAATGACACTATTTACAAAATGGCTCCCTCGATCTGAAGAGAGTTTGGTTGGCAGGCCCCATCTTGGAATGATTCTCTCAGGAGACTCTTTGCCACTGACAATGCTGAGGCATGCCTGCAAGGAAATACCTCAGTCCATTTGGAGAAAACATCAGTTAACACTAGGCAATATTTGTACCCCTGGCATGGAGAGAGTTCAATAAAATCCATCATAACATGTTCCCATGGCCCACTTGGCCGGGGATATGTTGACAGTTCCATTTTTATCCCTTTTCCAATATTGTTTTGCATGCATATGATGCAT
Organism: Borostomias antarcticus; assembly: GCF_949987555.1. Classification (NCBI taxonomy): domain Eukaryota; kingdom Metazoa; phylum Chordata; class Actinopteri; order Stomiiformes; family Stomiidae; genus Borostomias; species Borostomias antarcticus. The sequence continues at coordinate 8,198,304 of NC_140252.1, forward strand.
TTGGCACAGTTTTGTTCTGCAAAAACCGTGAAATCTGGTGCATACCAATACCTGTTAACATCCTCCGTCACCCCTGTTTTTTGAAACATGATCTGGCCCGTGGGCTAGTTTGAAAGCATAATGAAAACATGAACGAGGTAGTACAGGTTTGTCATTAGGCCCTAGATACAGGTTAGTTTGGTGGTGGAAATGTGCACTTATTCCTTCATTTCTTTTTCTCCGCAGGTGGAGCAGATGCTTGTAGGTCAGAAATGTCTGCCAGGGACAGTGGAGGAATCTTGTCAGGGTCTGTGGATGGTACAGAGAGCATAGAAAGCACAGGGGAGGAAGCAGAGACAGCCGCAGCTTTTGCAGCGAGCTCTCGGAGGGTGAGGAGGGAGTCCCTGTCCTGGTTCAGCAGGGTGAAGGTGCGATGGGACACGGTGTCCGTGTGGACGCCACACAGCCAGGGCGCCAGCAGCACGTACAGGCTCTTGAATTGAACCCGGTCCATCCCTGTACTGCTCCACGTAGGGTCGGCCCGGGTCGTGCTGCTGGAGGGCTCATCTCGGCGCTCCCGCTCCCCCAGCACAGGCTGATGAAGTGCTCCGTCTGTGGATCCACAGATGAGAGAGACAAACAGAGACAAAACAGAAGAGCAAAAGGAGAGTCCTCTGGTCTGGTCTCCCTGTTCCCTTCTTTGGTCAGGAACGGTTATTCAAAATCTGTTGGAGATTCTCAGAAATATGGTTAAGCGCAAGCTCCTGCTTTGGGGAAAAAATGTTGTTATTCAGTCAGGAAAACGTAAACAGGTTGTCTGTTCAAGTGTCATTTAGAGCCAGTCTGCAGTACCCCTACAGTGACATCAGGGGCAGTGTTTAGAATGACTTCAACACGCCCAGTCCCCAGTCATGATCAAGGCAATTGGATTTGGCTCTAGAATTTCTCTCGCGATTTTATGAAAATAAAATAACCATATTCTCGTCTCAACAAAACAACACCCCCTAAGGGTGAAAGCAAAAATTTCCTGAAGTCAGGATAAAAATAGAGATGGGGCAAAGAAAATGACACTAAAATGAACTGGCTTCATTTACAATTAACTAATCAAAAAAAAACTCCATCAAAGCTTCATTTGTATAGCTAAAATTTGTATATCTAAAACCTCCCTCTTCTGCATTTGAGGACAGAGTATTTGGGCACTGCTTCGGACAAAATGGTCTCTTCTCCGTTTCATACTTATCTGTCGCTCACAGTGAGTTGGTGACATGGCGTTGGCGTTGCATCTCACGAACCCCAGATCGCCCATCTGTAGGGAAACAGGCCAGTAACCTCCATCTCCACCTCCGGTCTGTGCCCGTCTCCTGGTTCGGCATTCACCCATCACTCCCGGAACGACAGTTGTCTGTAAAAAACCACTCAGAAAAAACACTCAGGCCCGATGAATGTGCCTCAAACTATAAACATGAGATATTTAACATACTCATTTAAAAAAATATATATAATTGGGTTATGAGATGCTGCATTCAGATTAAGACACTGGCAACCCTTATCTATTCCCCCCACTATTATGCACAAACCTTATGTCTTAAGCTACATATCAGAAAAAGAGACAAAACAAACAACAGTTAAACAGACCAACAGCAGGTTCCAATGTCCCCAGGAAGGCATGATCCAGGCTCCTCAAAGACCTGCCGCCCAGGGTCCATAACACCTGAAAAATAAGACTCAAACACAGACTGGGTTCAATAGCAGAGGAGAAGGCCTAAAGTCAACTCCTCAAAAACACATTATCATTATATGAATGAAATTCATACAGTAGAAATGCATAAAACGAACAGCTTATGGCCATTCATTGACTATTGAAACAAACTCCTGAATCAAACACCTATTCAAAACCCTTAGTTAGGGAATTTTAGTGGATTGCATTGACCATCTGTGAAAAAATTTTCTACCAATAGCTTTCTTCACTAATGTGTTCATCAAGGGGTCTACTAACACCAAAAAAAAGGTTCCAACCCAAATCTGCGGGGAAACTTCTGGGGAGCCAATCTAAATCAGGGTGTCCGGAGGACCTGGATGAAAAAATGGAAAAATACACTTTTTCCAATAAAAGGTTGTAGGGTGTCCATTTAGGGTTATTTTTGGGTGCTGAGTTCATTCCAACCATTATTTATTATAAAAAAACACTCCTTGTTACAAAAAAAGTATTTTATTAACAAATTTAAACAGAACTCAATGGAAATGTGGTTTTTTTTTTTTTTTTTTTTTTTCAAGCTCCTCTATCTCCCTCACTTGTCTCATCTTCTGGCTGGTTAATGTTCTGGCAAGATGAGCCATGACAGTTTCCGCAAGCTGAGATGCACCTGACTCCTTGTTTTTTACAGCTGCACCTGAGTGTGCTGCAGTTGCCTGTGCAGTTGCAGCTGACGAATGTCAGGAGGTAGTCAGGTGCAATGGGGTCTGTGGAAGGGACCGGAGCATATCCTTGCTCAGAGAGCTGCCATCCATACTCCTGGGCATCGTGTGATGGGCTTTGCAGTGTCAGCCAGTCCCATGTTTGGAGGTAGGCCCGGAGAGAGTGTTGTCCTGCAGCTCCTGATGTCGGGGGGAGTTTCTCAGGCTTTATGGTCCCAGTAGCAGCTCGCTTACAAAAAATGTCAAATCGCATGTCCTCTAACTCTTTAGGTGGTTTGCCATTGAACATGAGCATGAAGAGTTCACAGCCAGCTTTCATAATGTGTTCTTTTTCTGCTTGGATGTCCATAAACACATCCATGGCCTTCTCTGCTCCATCAGTCTTGCAGAGCCTGGTTAGCAAAGTTGCTTTGCTAAAGCCAGAAATTGCAGAGACTGTATCGCAGCCAGAGAAACTGTGCAAGAAGATCAAATATTTCCTGTGTTTCTCTGGGAGGGCCTCCCGGATTTTCCTGACATCATAAGATGTGTCTTTCGCTGTTGTGAGGAAGATTGGATGGTCTGCGAAATGGTGAATCAGCATAACCATGATGTCAGTGTCCTCTGCCCTCACTTCAACAGGGGACTCTCTTGCCTCCTCAAGAGCTGCTTGGACAATAGAAGTGTCTGCATCATCAGAGCACTGTTGTACTCTGATCCCATGCTTACTGAATGTCTCAGCAAGGAGCACAACGAGCTGGGCCTTGTTCCTTTTGTTGTCAAGGCACCTTTCTCTTGGGACAATGACTTTGATGTCTGGATGGATCTGAATGTCACAGCATGCATTCTTTGTTCTTCTCAAGTGATCATGGTCCTTGGTGGAGCTGCTGTAGCCGTCAAAGACCACAGTGATCCGAAGGCGCTGGCTCCCCATGGACCTCACAAACCTGAGGTAGCTCTCTGCGATCTCCTTCCAGGTGAGGTTAGCCCCCCACTTGACATTATGCAGGAGCCACCCACCATCAATCACCAGGCTTGTGCAGGGAGGCTGATCGACAGGTTCAACATGTGTCTTCAGAAATCTTGCTAGGGCTGCCTTGTCTGGCTTTCGCATCTTTTGGTTCTTGTCGAAGAGAGACATAGGTGTTGGCGTCAACTCGAAGCGCAGAGCTACTTTAGTCTTGACTTCCCGCTCACTTATGATGATGAGGCGGTTGAAGAGCTTCAGTGAGTCAATAACTAGCTTTTCACCATTTACTTTGGGTCCAGATCGTAGGCTTGCTAAGGATTTGACCTTATGCTTGGTTTCTAGTGGATCCAAAACCGTTTTCCCATCCATCTTGGCTTGCATGGCTCTTCCAACCGCCTCTGCCTGATCAGCATTGACTTGGTCTCCAGGAGTGCTGCTGAACCCCGTCGAGAAAGATACCAGGGTATTCTTGTCTCTTGTGGCATCGAAGGGATTGACTTGTTCCAACCATCCAACTATGGTGTTGACAGCATCATCATCTCTTTTCATCTGGGCTTTTTGGACATCTGTGTGGACAGGTACACTGCGTTTGACCATGCTTCTTTCAAGCTCCTGGTGGATGAATGAAAAGTGGCTCAGTGTCTGAACCCAAGACTTGTGGGCAGATTCGTTTCGGAAGCGACCTCTGTTTAGTCCACCAGAGGATTTAGCCTCACGCATGAGAGTGGTTTCTATGGTGATGTCAGTCCATGTGCCTGACCATTCATGGTCTGAGAACCTGACCACATGGTTACCATACTCAGTAAACTTGGTGAGAGTTTCCTGGAAGATGGGACTGGCCTGCCACTGCTGCATCAGCTGTACATACAGCCTGGCTCCCTTTGCATACTGATGGTGACCCGCTGCTGCAAAGGTGTTCAGCATTTGGATGATGCAGCTGAGATGACCTGTGTGGTCTGGGACACGCTCACTCCTGATAAATACCTTTATGAGGTCTATTTGGCCATAGTACCAGACCCAGAGAGCAGGTGTCCTTCCTCCCTCAGCAAGGGTCTTCAACCTCTCATCCATTCTCTCCTGGAACACAGTGACGATCCTTGGTGCATATGTTGAGCCTGTCAAGTATAAAATATTTGAAAATTTTATTCACATGAGAAGGAAAGAATGAGTTCAGCCCAGCAATATGCATAGTCAGATATTTAAAAAAAAATACAGATTCAATATTTTAATCACCAGTTTTTTCATCTTTTGCTCTCTTGATGAAGTCCTCCATGTCTTCATACTCCTGTGTGCTGAACACAACATCCTTCAGCAAAAACTTGGCAATTCCTGCAGATGCAAGGAGGTGAAACCGGATGGCCTTGGCATAAGCCCCTCCTGATAAGATGTGCTCTGAGGTGTTGCTGCCTGGGTAAACCATCTGTATCATCTCTTGCAGCCCAGAGTCTGCCATGATCATCCCGATGGATCCCAAGAAGCTCTTCAGGAGATGAAACCCACCTAGTCTTGTGATGATGGGGAGTTCACACTGGAGGACTATCTGAGTTGCTTTCAGCCATATTGGCAGGTCAAAGGTAATGACAGCAGGAGACTGCGAGCTGCGTAGGCACGCCATTAGTGTAGTATAGATGGTACTGTACTCATTTGGGTCACCCTCAATGATTGGAAGAAAGTCAATGAGGGACTTTTCCTTGCATTCAGGTCGGTGTATTGATTTCATGAAACCATTCCAGTTGGCGTGTTCAAATGTGGGATCATAAGCCTTTATGACCCATCCTGCCATCCAGGCAATGTCCCCTGGCTTCATAGTGGGAGGTTCTTGTTGGAGATCTTTTATCGGGATAAGCTTAACATCTGCCAATCCTACTTTCTTCTTTGGAAGAAAATACAGAATCTTCATATCTGCTGCTTTGAGTGTTGCTGCTTTCTGCTCGACAGTTATATGCCTTCTTGGGACTGTGGCAAGAAGCTCTTGTTGGCTTGTTGCAGGGGCCGGTGACATAACTTTGATCATGCCCATAGCATGGAATGCTGTGTTGCTGTTTAACGAGACAATGTTGAGATCTATATTATCCCCAACACATTGTTGAACTGTGCTTTCCTCTGGAATGAAGAGGGTAGAGGTTTGACGATCCTCATCCATCACATCATCACTCTTCTCTGGCTCTTCTGCCTGTTCTGAAGATAGGAGTGCATCAACCTCTGCTTCTTCAGTCTCCAAGGCTCCTGCTTCAGACGCCTCAGTAATCATGGCATCGTGATCCATGCTCTCATGTCCGTTCTTCATGTTCAAGTAACAATACTTGTAGCGTTGGAGCTCAGCATATGACTCGGCGTAACCTAAGTGATGACAACGGTCAATCAACCACTTGGATCCAAACATGTGGTCAAGCTGGATTGTGAGTCCGAGTTGAGAGGGCATGACTCCTGATCGAGGACGGTAGGCTTTCAGCAGGTTCTGGCCCCAGACTGCCACCTTTTCATCTGTTTTCACAATTGGCTTCAATAGCTTCTGGAGGCTGTCAGGAATAAGAGAAAGCTGGCTCTGTGTGTTGGTCATGCTGTCTACGGAAGGGTACTGCTTTTGGTCAAGTGAAACTCTTGCCAATTCTCCACAGATAAGGTTAATGGCAGTTGAAATTGTGAGTTCTTTGAGTTCATCGTCATTCAGGGTGTGTGAGGGGTTGTTGACCTGCTGACGGTAGTCTCGAAGAATTGCATTTGTTGAGTCTTTCAGACACACAATGTCAGCTCTTCTCTCATCTGATGTGAAGTAGAGAGACTCCTCATACTCATCCTGAAGCATTGTCTTCAGATACCGCCGACCGTATGCCAGACTTTTGTCCTCCGTGGGGTCAAGCTCTATCATCTTCATGTGGATCTCTGCAAGAGTTGTGACATCATTTTCTACTACTTCATCTATCCAGTCGCACAGATTCTCAAACAGAATTTTTCTCTCTTCATCAATAGGCCGTCCAGCCTGAGAACAAGAAGATTGTTTTCATTATAATCACTTCATTCAACCAAAAGAAAGTCCTCTGCGTCAGGTAGCCTACATCTCATCTGATGACAGCGCTTATGACTGCTTGGTATGAGTCCAATAAGTTTAAAATGATCATTTAGGTCTGTAAATGTACAATACAAAAGTGCATATGATTATTATGATTAAATACCTCAGGGTTTGTAACTGGGATCTCGAATCGCCTTCGGCACAGAAGATGGTACAGTGCCTCTTCTGCCACAAAATCTATCATACCAGACAGGCGACCTGCAACCTCAAGTCCCCAGGCATCTCCTCGTCTCTTTGCAGTTTCCATTAAACTCTTCTTCAGTCGGTCCTGGCGGAGACTGTCAGGAGCACGGTAGACTTTCCTTGCTCTGTCTGTGTGATGCCATGTAATTACACATGATTAAAGTGAGTATAGCACAGTAAAGAGAAAGGAATAAAAGGAATACAAAAAAAATCGATTTGAAATTTTGAAAGACTCAGTTAACTGTAAACTTACTAGGATATCTTTGTAATACTTCAACGTCGATGCCCTTATTACAAAGTATGCACACATGACGGTATACAAGGTGTGCTGATGAGGCTTTAGGCGTGGAGCAGGAAGCACTTGTGGCACTTGGCCCAGACAGTGTCCGGCGTCTTTTGCTCCTGTCTGAGCATCGGCCCTCCTCAGCAAGCTCTAGAGAATTGTTTTGAGTAGAAATATTGTTTTCTTTATGAGCAATACTATTTCTTAATATATAAATGTAAAAAAAAAAAATAATAAAAAAAAAAAAAAAACTTACGATTAGCAATTGCAGTGGATATACTTTTCACACGATTGTAAAGTTTAGTTTTACAATCCTTATGGTATTGCAGCTCGGAGTCTTCTCCATTGTTCCAGGCCTCTGTAGTACTCTGTAATCTCCTGATCAGCTTTGCATCACCAACCTGCTCTGAATTTGTTAAGATCTGTGGGAGACCTCTTTTGGTGACGTTTATGAGCTTTTCTCTCTCAGTTTCAGGACCATCACAGATAAAACACATCAACTCACTGGACCCAGGTCCAGTCATGTCATCATCCGCACAGGCCTGAGAAAAGAAGACAATTTGTGTAACAACATACCCTACATGTCATGCACTATTTTGAGACACAATAAACCATGGACATGCCAATAAAATGGCAATGTCATGCATGCAGTAATTATAGACCTAACCAGAACATGACCTGGCTGTGATTACACCTAATTGTTGCTAGCTAGCTAAGTACAGCTAAACTGAAGGTCAGTGTCTGAGTCTGGACTAGTAGGCTACAGGGATATATTTCAATATTACTTTGAGATAAAATTGATATAGCAGTCATTTAACTAGAGACAACAGAATAGAAAGACTTACCATGGCAAGAGGTAACTTTCATGCCTACAACATGTTTTCTCTTTGAACTTCTACAGTAGGCTATGTCAAACGATCCTTTTTTCCAACGGCAGAAAATGAATAACCAACGGCAGAAAATGAATTACCAACGGCAGAAAATGAATTACCGTAATATTCGGCTCACCAATATATAGGACACAGTCTATTTTTGAGAACTGGTTGACAGAATAAAATATATAGGCTACTGCCTGGTGTAGGCCTATAGACCGCAGATTATTCTCCCACAGGGAAATGCCTTTTCTACAACTATTTGTTGATAACAGAATAGGTTGAACAAATTATTCCAAATGTTTTAATGTAGGTCTATTATCTGTTTAAACTGTCAGGCACTCGCATATAATTTAAGGCTATAGGCCTACATCACTACCGCTACAGTAGTAGAGAGAGGGAGAGAGAGGAATATTGGGAGAGCGCACATCAACATTACTGGTGGGCGTACAACAAACAAATAATATCCAAACAATATTATTTTCGAATAAATAAGTCCATGCACTAGCCTACAGTAATCCAAAACGTAAATAAATGGCACTTCAATTTCCTTGAACCGTAAAGACTGTTGAGAGAGAGCGCGCGCGCGCAAGCATCGAAAACAGCTTGATAGTGCAACAGATGCAATAATAACAAACACATTATTTTCAATAGAATAATAAAAGGCTTGAGTCGGCGATCAAACATGAAAAGCGTGTCTGCAGACGAGTCTATATGAAGGCTACGGACGTGCAAGTGCAAGTGGTTTTAGCCTCCCGCAAAATCCATCCGTGGGTGCGAACGGGCCTAACGTCACTCAAATCCCAAAAACTCATCGGAGTTGTCGCTTTCACTTATACACCGAATATTACGGTATACGTAGCATGTGCAAAACAAGTGTAATCAGTATACAGTAACAGTGACTTCTTTCTTCAGTGGCAGTGATTTTAAAATGGTTTTCACAGTGGTTTTATCACAATTTAATATCCATAAACACTTGAATTTAGAGAAGTAGGCTAAAATGCAATAGGCCTAATATCAATATTTCATGAAGATAGATTCATTTTTAATCAAAAGTAATGGTTGGAATGAACTCAGCACCCAAAAATAACCCAAGATGGACACCCTACAACCTTTTGGAAAAAAAGTTTATTTTTCAATTTTTTCATCCAGGTCCTCCGGACACCCTGATTTAGATTGGCTCCCCAGAAGTTTCCCCGCAGATTTGGGTTGGAACCTTTTTTTTGGTGTTAGTAGACCCCTTGATGAACACATTAGTGAAGAAAGCTATTGGTAGAAAATTTTTTCACAGATGGTCAATGCAATCCACTAAAATTCCCTAACTACCTGTCAGACTTTTGAGTTCGCTCTACATCTATTTTATCCTGTTTATTTACCTTAAAAAATTAAAACTCTCTATCTTGGCTAGTTTAAAATCTCCCTTATGGGTTGTTCAAGGGAACTCCAGCAGGTGGCGCTCGACCCCAAAATCGGAGGCTCTTCCTTCCGGACCTGTTCGGACAAATACCTCGTAGAAAGGGGTGGCTTAACTCGTAGAGAGAAGGGGCGTGGCTAATGGCGGGGGCAGCAACAGCCTGGTTGGGTGCTATAGAATTAACAGGCTTTTCCCTTAACCTTATCTCAACCACCTCTAGCTGAGCCCGAATCTTAGAATTTAACACTAAAATGTCAGATGTGGATGTAAGAAATTGAAAATGCTTTAGCACAACAATCTCATCAGGCTAGACGTTTAGCAGTAGAATTCTGTTACATTCTCTAGCCATATGTTATTAGCCGGGGTTACATTGACACCTAGTGGTGCTCCCAAAATGTTGCATGTATGACCCGGAAGTTGTCTTTGGCAGCGCGGGGAAATTTAAAGAAACAAATCCCTAATAATCACGACGCAGCCTAAAACCCCAAAACAGCAATGAAAGGAAACCTTATGGTTAACTCACGGCGGGAAAGAATACAATTTCGAAAGAAACACACATTAAGACACATTAAATTCGCTTAGTACTCACCCAGTCAGGAAGTGCTTTGTTCTCTTCTGGCTCAATGGCGGAACACCGCGAGTGGGAGTTTTCCTGCGTCTCCTAGGCAACCAGCTAGCCTACTGGGAATCTAGCAGAATTTTAACAGTCTAAAAAGTGTACAAAAAAAAAATACTTTACAATACTTTACCTGGATCCATGGCGCGTGTAACAAACATACAATCAAGAGCCGAGGCTCAAACAGTGAACACATAAGACACGACGAAACAAAGGCCCACGTTTACAACAACCATGCTCGGCTGCACTAGCAAAATCCCACTGAGCCGGCGAAAAATAGCGCTTAGACAAACAAAGACAACACAACGACAAAAACAGACACTCCGGAGATTAGCTGGTAATCGCACTCACTGCGAACTTCAACCCATTTGGAAATCGCACTCACTGCGAACTTCAACCCTGTGGGAATCGCACTATCTGCGAACTTCAACCCTGTGGAAATCGCACTATCTGCGAACTTCAACCCTGTGGAAATCGCACTATCTGCGAACTTCAACAGGTTCCCTTCTGTGCTAATTCTGGAACATCGAACTAAAGCAACCCAAAACGTTATCCTAGAAGTGCACTCTCACTTCTTAACTACAGCCGAGCCGACAAACAATCTAAACTGTAGTCTACATCAACTGTAAGGGAGCGAGTCCCAAAACCAAAATTACACCTCTTCTGAAGAGAACCCCGGTAGCCTAAACAAGGACGAAGTCAGAGAACAATGCAATATCACCAATCCTAAACTGCCACTGTTAAAAAACAACGCCTTATCGCCACCACCTTCCCCGGGGAGTTTGCTTTCAACAATACGCCAGACCCACAACACAATCTGAAACGAAACCAAGGCAAATACCAAGCATAAAAGGATTCGTTTTTCAACGTACCGTGAGTTTAGCCGAGTGAAACCAAACGAGGCGGACTTCTCCGAACCAATGCAATAGGCGCAAAGAGAGAAGATTTTCCAGAGCTCGCTACTGCTCCGCACGTCTGGCTTCCTTCGTTGTTCACTCCAGGCGAACCTCACAGCAGCCGATCCCATCCCCGTCGCCAAATTGTAATGGAAATGACTGTTCTAGTAAAAATGATTGACCAAGATTCGCTCAAAAGGTTAAGTCTGGTTTATTGTGAAAAACATACGAGCGCAAGGACTTCCTGAACAACGAGTGGTTAGTCAGCGAAGTGCCGTTCATGGGTATTGCTGTGGCTTATATGCAATCAAAACAAAGGTACAGTGCTTCCGGGATGTGATTGGCTACTGCATTGTACATATGAATGGCAGGCGTGGCCAAGAGTAAAGACATGTGACATGAGAAAATGAATGGCAGGCGTGGCCAAGAATAAAGACATGTGACATGAGAAAAAGGCGGTAGTTTCTAAGAGGGACAAAGGAACAATGGATGGTTATTCTGGAGCAGACAGATGGCCTTCTGGAAGCCATTTTGTATGTTAGCACAGCCATGTGAATACTTGGGGGGAGGTGATGAATTACAAGAGAAGTGAGAGGACAAAGGTTTAAGGTGTTTGGATGTAAATTCCTTCACAGTTACTTGTGTCAATCTCCCTTACCTCGAAAGACGTCCAATATGTTCGCTTGATCGTCCGCAGCTGACACTTATTAATGACAAATTAGCTTTGCGTCTCACACCCCTTCTCCTAAGAGAAAGGCGATTCGCCAAATAAAAAGTGATTGACAACCGTTTCAGGCGAAATTAGTTTTTGATTGACAAGACGATTGTCAGCCTCTGATTGGCCAAAGTAGAAATTGATTGACAGTTGACCCGCCCCCTCGAAGTCTCCGGGCCTGCAGAGATACCCTTCTCATTTTATTGGGGGCTAGGGAATTTTTACAACTCAGAGTACGGGGAGCAACCTCACCCACAGAAGACAATTAAACAGAAAATATCAGCAAATAGTATTTACATTAACTCAACTTTCAAACATACAATGGATCCAACCAACAAACACACAACCTCAACTTTACTCAAGACACAAAAGACGCAACACACGCTCTCCACACGCTCTCTTTTCACACCGACACAGCCCATGTGTCTCCACACACAAAAGATCAAAGGGCACACACGCATAGCCACTCACGTGGGAGAGAGAACAAAAGGATCTCCCTTCCCTCTCACATCCAGGTTCTTGTGACTACACAGAAATATTCAACAAGTAATATCTACATTAACTAATCTCAAATATACAATGGACCTACTAGACAGTTACAAGGAACATGAAAGACACAGGACGTAGCAGACGGCCAAACATACAGTACTTTAACAAGAGACACACACAGGACTCCGGTTTAGCCTGCGTAAACATACCCGCGGGACCTTTTAACATTTCTCTTCTATAGGCTTTTACCACACTTAATACACTAATACGCAAACTTAAACACGTTTAATTTAACCGGCTTTCTTTATAGACATTGAAATCACAAGTCTTCACTAAACTTGCGCCAACACATGCAACTTCATTTACGACCCTGAATAGACACCTTCAAATCCTGTAGGGTTTTATTGATCATTTTATGAAATCCATTGACTTGTATTGAAGCGACTGTTGTAGACGTGTAGATCAATCTGCAGAGGGGATTCAGGAAGCGGAACTACTTACTTAAGCGAGGCATTGTTGTGGTTTTCAAATACGGGGTCTTTAGCCGCTGTAATATGATCTTTACACGCCTTTCCCCACTTGCTCTAGCACGCATGCGCACAGGCCAGCGCGCAGACTGGCTATTCTCCGGCTACACTCGCGGCTCAAAACGATATGGACGTCCGTCATATTCTAATTCATTTTCTAGATCCTCTAAATCTGACAAATATTTAGCCATATTGCACACAATATTCTAGCCACCAACAATCCGATCGTAGCGCAGAGAATGTGAGCCGCGAGTGTAGCCGGGCATGTGGGGAAAGCAAGTTCGCATGCGTGCTGGAGCAAGTGGGGAAAGGCGTGTAAAGATCATATTACAGAGGCTAAAGACCCCGTATTTGAAAACCACAACAATGCCTCGCTTTGAGGAATCTCAACTGTCGATTCATCCAATCTGATTGATGAAAACAACCGTTTAGCGGCCGAAAATAGATTTTGAGAAACTGCATTCTCGTTGCCCCGATCACCGCCATTACATGGATATACTGGCTCGCGCTGGATTTTAAATTTCTTCTACAGGCCTCCGAACTACACAAAAGTGATCTCGGTGAGTCAAACTTCTTATAATATGTCGTAAATAAGGTCCAGGTTGTCAAAAACGAGCATTGTCCTTTAAGACTATAGTTTTCTTCGAACCGGTTTCCATCTCACGCGTGTGGCCTTATAGAGTAGCTGTGCTGGTCTGTAAGGGCATGTTAAACTGGTTGTTTTGCTATGTATATATATATTTGTATGATATACTGGCTGTTGGCCGCGTGCCCGCTTTAAGAACGTCTTGTAAATTTACCAGGGTTTGAATTTCTTGTTAGCGAAGCATTTGCGTCCGTACCTCGAAGAAGCCTTGTTTTAGTTTTGTTTTGCATTCAGTTTTGTGGGGTTGCACGAATCGGAGAACCTTGTTATTTTAGGTTTAATCAGGGTTATGGTGATGCATGACTCGGAGGCCTTGTGTTTTAAGGTATAATTTTGATATCAGGGCTGTGATGTTGCGCGGCTCGGAGGAACCCTGTTATATAGGGTTGGATTTTGTTTTTCTTGTGTTATGAAGGGCATAACGCTGTAAAGGGCTTGTTATATTTCGAGGTTGGTTAGGATATCAGTGTTATGATTTACATGACACGAGGAGGCTTTGGTTTCGGTTTGTTTCGTTTTGTTTGAGTTCTGTTTGTCTGGGTTGTTAGTCTTATATTGGGATTTATGGTCCTGTTTTCTGTTTTGTTTGATGTTAAACCCATGTTTCTGCTGGCTACAGTTCTCATTTTGTGCTGGCTACGTTCTGTGGTTGTGACTTGTTTGGTTTTATGCTGGTTTTGGTTTGTGTACGTTTCTGTGATTAATTTTCATGCTGGCTGCATTCTAGCTGAGCGTACTGTTCTTGTTCTGCTCCAAACTAGCTATTTTCTCTGTTAGCTATGGCTTTTGTTGTTCTATTGTTTCAATGCTAGCTTACACTTGCTAGCTAGTTCGTCCACATGTTGATTAGCCCACGTGTTGGTACTTTCTTCTAACTTTGTGCACACGTGGTTAACTTCCTGTTTTGCTGCTTGTGTGAAAAAAAAAAAAAAGTGAGAGACTTCCTGTTTTCCCTCGTGGTCCGCCATTTTGTGGGTCCGCCATTTTGGTTCTACAACTGTCTTGGCTCCTGAGTCGGCCATTTTGTTGAACAAGGGAAGAAAAAAATATAACAGGATAATGAAAGAAAAGAATCTCTCAGCACAGCAGTAATTTGGTTGAGTGAACGTGTTTAGTTTTTTTTGGTACTTTTTATTACATTGTTTGTTCTCATATTTTCTTTTAAAATGGGAGCTACTTATAGTACACCAAAGCGTGAAACTTTTCTTTCTTCACTAGTTGCATTGAATTGTGGTCCTACTGTATATGAGCAAATTGTATTATGGCGTAAATATAGTGATAGTGAAGTTGCTAGGAATAGTGAAGGGACAGCTGGAGAAGTTTGAATTAACTAAGCTGGATAATGATGATTTGCTAAGCACATGTAGGCTGTTTCCTGATTCACACGTGGCAGGCCCCCAGGCTCAACCAGCCCCCGCTCCAGGAACTATGCATGAGGCCCCCCTTCCTGTTCTGACACCTCCTGTCCAAACAAGGGTTTTGTTGGTTCAGGCCACGTCCCTTGCTCCTGTTACGTCCCTTCCTGTTGTTCAGCCATCTGTCACCCCTGCGCTTCCTATGTCTCATATAACTCCCTTGCCGTTAACTTGTACTATTGTTGGAGCCCCCTTACCCCAAACAAGGATGTCTGAAATATCGGCCCCCCTAGGTTATTACTCTTCTGACACCCCTCCCTCTGGGCCCTCTTCCATTGACCATATGGTTGCTTTCCCTGTGTCTCGACCTCCAGTTGGTGTCTCTGTGACCCCTGATCACCCCTTTGACACTTCCACACCGTCTCTGCCCCATCCCTTTGTTTCTGCTTCTAACTCACAAGATGACCGTCCAGGTTATTATCTTAGATCTGCTGATTCTGTTGAACATCTGGTTAATGAGTTTGGTAAACTATGCTTGCCAATAATCCGTTTGCTCAGTGAACAACGTGAAGCTGAGATAAAAAGGGACTCTGTGAGACTACAAGCCGCACAGTTTAGGTATTTCAACAACAACGCTCGCACTGAGCATCTACAGATGGGGGGACAGAAACAAGATGGAGGCTATAGAGATAATCAGGTATATTCACAACGAAACAGCAGGGTTTACAAATCTTATCAGCGTTATTTCTGCAACCGCAGAGGACATTTACAGAGGACATGTAGACTATACGCTAAATTTCAAAAGTCTTCTGTTAATACTCCACGGGGTGGGTTCTGACTAGATAAGATAGATATTTCAGTAGGGAAAGTGTAGGGAGAGTGAGGGTGTACGTGACAGGGGGGGGGAAAAGGGAAAAGGTAAGAGAAAGAAAAAAAAAAACATTCATATTTGCCAATATCTTAGTCTGATACATATTGTCTGACAACCCAATTTTGAGATTTTTTTTGTTCCGTTTAAGATTTCATGTTATAGCTGATTTCGGAGGTGTGACTCCAACGGAATTTATATCATCCAACCTAAGAAGGTAAAACCGCCACACTACATTATCATAGTTCACGGCTTTTAGCAAATTGGACATATTCTTGAAATACTGACAAGAAAAAAGACATGACTCAAATTTATCAAAACTGTTTTCTATGATTTATTTTGTTATGTTTATGTGTCTCCGGCGCATAATTTCTAAGAAGACCTGGTGTTACCCACAAGGGTGATGAGAAATTGAAACGTCTTTTATTTTGACTGCCTTTTAATTTTGTCTGTCTTTTATTTTGTATGTCTTTTATTGTATGTAAACTGCCCATGCAGCTCTGTCTGTGCGTCTGACGGCCCACAGAGACAGCTGCATGGTAAAACAAATGTGTCACGTATTATTTCTGAAATTTGTTTACAGAGTAGACACAGGCACAGGACGAGAGATGGAAGCTACTCCAGGAATTGGATACTCACACCAGGTGACTCTCCGGCAACCGGGGTAACCGACTTCCCATACAGATGGGCTGACACCTTGGTTCGTGGGACGCTGGTCAAACGCCTCACCCCCATGTTGCCCGACTGACTGTGGGTAAGAGATAGATATGATCTAGACTAGATTTAAGAATAGTAACCAAGCGGTTGTCAGACCCAAGGAACCATCACGTCCTAAGCGTGCTCATAACTCTCTGTCCTCAAACGCAGAAATGTGGTTATTGAAATTAAGAGCTCAACTTACAACACCCCTAGTGTTCTTTTGGGAACGGTTTAGATAAATTATATTTGTTCAGACTTTGAGAACCGCATATGAAACTATTCATTTAATGTTATTTTGGTTTGAGTAATGCATTTTTTCCATTTGTTCACCCTGATTTAAGGGAATTTTTGCTTTCACCCTTAGAGGGCGTTGTTTTACATAATGTGTTAGCGCTCCCCTTTTTAAATGATAAATTTCTTGTTAGAAACAAGGACTCATGGTTTGACGACACGAATGTGTTGTTTTATTTTAGGAAATGGCCATAGAATTTCTAAGAACTAAATCTAATTGGTGCGTGAGCAGGTTAATTACCTTGGTCACGTAATAATGATAAATAAATAAAAATGCACTGCTTGGGACTAGGCTACTGCAGAGTCTATCCCTGATTTTGCAGACATAACCCTCATTAGACAAAAGCTAGCTCCCCTTGACAAGATTACATGGACTGACGAGCCCGACTGGCTCTAACAATGACTAACACACCCTGTTTAAGTATTTCTGACTCCAAAAAAGACTTGACTCTGTTAAGAGGACTTGTGTCCTACTTGAAATCAGTGGCAGCTACCACTGGCGCTATGTTTCAGACCTAGTAGCACTGCGCACGCTGTTTTGTCCATGTCCTGCATGCTGTGTCTATTTTTCTTTTACATCGCACCTACACACAGCGTGGCTGCTGCTTTAATAGAATGAACTGTTGACCGTACATTTCAAAGATGCACTGTTCTTAACTCTGCTTCCTCCTCCAGAAGGCGGAGAGACATGACTGTCAACCTAGTGTAGGAGATCAAATAAGCCACGCTCAAACCTCTCAGATATTCTCCTTTCTCACTCTGATTTTGAATGAATGCTCATTTCATAGTTAGCATAACCTATACTGCATCTTCCATGCTTTCATTATGTTTTCAAATTAGCACACTGACCAGATCATGTTTCAAAAAACAGGGGTAGTGAAGGATGTTATCACGTTAACTGGTCGTTGCTAATGAAACAGACTAGTAGTAGTAGTGAAGAAGGTAATGAGGAAGTTGGATTGAAGGTAATGAGGAAGTTGGATTGAAGGTAGTGAGGAAGTTGAATTGAAGGTAATGAAGGAAATTAGAAAGTAGTTGAAGGAACAATATGCAGAGCTGAAGAAGAAACTTAATGTGTAATATTTTTAAATAGTGGGCAAAGGCCAAGCTCCTGTTGAAACCTCTGATCCTGTGTCCATAGGTAGTATGGCTGCTAACTCCGCTGCTAAAGCTGCAGTGCTCTCCTGTTTTGTCTATGCTGTCTCTCTCATCTATGCTGTCTCTCCTCCCATGTCTCTAAAAGACATTGCCGACCTGAGAGGGCTTCCTGCATCATTTCCAACCAGGCCAGTGGGTTGTGATCCGAGACCTGAAACCACCATGCATGTTGGCTGGGCCCGTACCAGTTCCTGCTGCCAACCCAGACGTAGCAGAGAGGACTTCGTGGGTACACGCCAGCCACTGCAGGCTGGTTCCAAACCAGGACGAGGCCACCCGGCCCGAGGATTCCAACAACCAAGATGCAATATCCTGTGTCACCACCAGGGCGAAAGCTCACTCTCTGGTCTCCTCAGATGAGGAATCAGACAAAGAATAACACACTACCTTTTCCTCATTGCTGTCAGGATGACAACTCTGACCGCCACTGCAGCAAAACACAATCATGGGCCACCACACTGTAGCTTCCTCTGAGGAGGAGCTATTGAAAGAAGTGACCTTGCCTGTCACCTCCTTCCCCGGATCGTTATGGCAACGTGGACAAGCGTTTGTCCTATTTGAATGTTGCACTCCACTTGACTGTTGGGTCTATACGGTAGACGAAGATGGATGGAAAATACTACGTTCTGCATATATAAGATTTGAAAGCAACAAAGATTTCCAGGTTATACTGTTGTAACTGTGACTGGAGTTTGGTTTAGAGTGGGTATACAAGTATTGAAAATTCATAATTATAAAGTTGACCTTTGTAGAGCTGTTCCAGACTATTCTCAGGGTACTGTGTTTAACTGTGTTTAACTGCTCTGCACCTAACTACATCAACCAAGTATTAAAATGAAGCCTAACAGAATTGCATCCACAGGGCTGAACTTGAAAAGCGAGTTAAACAATTTGAAGTGACCTCTTCAATATATCACAGCATGTTTTAATATTTTCAGATACAACACACAGATTAGGACAAATTAATGTTTTAAGCATATTTATGAGATGTGAAATTAAGGTTCAGAGAGCCATTCCAAATGGTGTATTGTTGAGCTATAGGGAAATAGCGTATTCAACTTTAAATTGCAACAGTGTCATATGGATGTTATCTTGCTCATTTAATTTCCAGGATTAAGAAGGTTGATCACACTCAAATGCAGGTAATTCATCGGCAATCAAACTAGACACCATAGAGAATTTTCAATTTAGTTTCGGTATATTATTTCTCTCATGAACGCATGACACATGATCGCATAATAAGTAATTTCAGCCTTAGCTAAAGAAGTAAATTACATGAAAAAGATGGTGCTACAAAATAGACTTCCCTTAGAGATAATACTGGCTATATCTGCTGTTCGTTTAGTTCAGATCCAAATGCTACATTGAGTTCCATGAAGCAAACGATAAAGGTATTCAGATCTTAAATAATGTTCCTAAATGGAATGCTTTTTCAAGTCCTGGATATTCTCAAATGTGTGTGTATCATTTGTATGTATGTTTTTCATCGTTATTATTTTTTAAAATATTCTTAAGTGTATGTTTAACTGCTGTTCCAGATATGCCTATGCTGCCTAAATGATAGAAAAAGTTAAATTTACTATTAATTCAATTCAAGACCTTAATGATGTCTGTGCCATTGACATTGAATATTTGGAATATTTTGATACATAATCTGTTGGTTCTAATTTGAATGTAAGGGTTTTCCTCTAAAACAAAGAAAGAGGTTTTTTTCCCACTCAGTCATGAATATATGATGTGTCTTAGATTAGTAATCATGTTATCTTTTTACCTTGCTTATGCCAAATTAAAGTGAGGAGTTTTGGTACGTGATTGCATATGGGAAGAAAATAATCTTAGTGTGTTAAATAACCTTGAGTTTATTAATCTTTATTATGCTCCACCTAGTGGAGAAATAGATTGCTTCCTTTCCATATGTGTAGAATTAGGTTTTTGCCAAAGATGTTGGATTTTTTTTATGATATTTTATAATTTGATTCCACATTGTTGATTCTTTCATTTCTATTATAGTTGTGGATATTTAATCCACAAAGCGGGGAATTGTGAATGAATTTCAAGTCTCAACAAAGTGTTCTGTTTTCCCTCTTGACTGTTGTTCTAAACTTTGTAGTTCATTCTCATAGATCAGTCTGTTAGAACTACAAATTCTTCCCTGTGTGACATCACTTCCCTGTCCTCTTCATCCTGAAACTATGTCACTTCCTTTTTCACCTGTCCTCAAGTGAACTCACTCTGCCTGGATGTCACTTCCTGTGTTAGAGTCCGACTCTGCAGAATCGTAACAGAATAAAACTATTGTCTTTGTTTAAAACCAGCTTGATCGACCACTCAGCGTGTTCTTTGAAATCTAAACTAAACCAAGTAAGATTTTCATTTACAAACAACATAGGCATAATCTATTGATTTCTCCCCACACAGACAAACAGATGCCAGCACAATCCCAAACCACCCAGTCGAGGCAGCCTTCCCTTCCAGCTATGTTTGAAAGCTACAGGAAATATGATAAAGACTCAAAAGATGCAAAAAGACTGAACAGAGCACTAAAGAAGGCCAACAATTAAAAGTTCCATGTTCTGTCATCTAATATTCCATTACTTTTCCTTATGTTTTAGATTTTCACCGTGGTATCGTTTTGGTATCAGTATCGAGATATTTTGGGCAGGTATCGTATCGAAGTCATAATTTTGGTATCGTGACAACACTAGTTGGTGGCGCTAGAGGGTTCGAGCTGTGGACATGAGTTTTGGTGAATTCTCCCATGGCAGAAGAATAAAGAAAGAAAGAAAGAAAGAATAACAAAATGTACAAGAACAATGGTGGACTACGCAGCTTCGCTGCTTGGCCCCCAAGCATATAGCTGCAAGCAGCGATATGGGGGCCAAGCAGATAGTGTGACAAGTGCATCAAAGGCAACATGGGAAAAACGCCATAGCCGCATTCGAATCCCTACCACAAATTTGAAAATCGGACTTACGGATCAGCATGAACACACTTCCAACTCTGGGAATTTCCCGTCGTTATCCTACACAATAAGCTGACTGATATTTCCATTACCTGTAACTCTTGGGTCCCTTGCTCATGTCTGCTGCCTCCTCTCTCTCTGTGTACTGTCACTTCATCATTCTACATTAAGGAGAGCAATACATTAAGGGTATTAATAGATTGTACTGTACTGGTTTGGCACATACGGTGGCCAGACGTGCCGATTTGACTGGGACAGTCCCGATTTCAAGCTGGCTGTCCCGAGTCCCGACAAATATCTGTTGGGACACTAAAAGCTCCCGGTTTTCCACATTCAATAACAAACTTTCCCGATTTTAAAATAATACCATTATACTTTTTTTCAGCGCTTAAGCCCCGTTTGGATAAAAGATTCACTACGGTTTGAATTGAAACTTGCGTTGCTATGGACGCTTGTTGCTTAGGAAGGTTGCTAGAATCTAGCTGTCATCCGAGTTAACTTGAGGCCACGCGACTGAATTTTAACACTGAGGACCTGATCTACTAAGATCCCAAATAAAGAGCGCAAAATTGCGTGTGCAGTCCTTCAGATTGCACTTGTAGTTGGAATGTGTTTTGCGGGTGATTTATCAAAGATAATTGCGTGAATGGCAACAGGTGCAAAAGTGTGAAGAACACCCTATTTAAATGAGGGCTTGGAAGAAGCACCATGGAAGAGGAGCGCAAACACAAAAGTACATTTGACGCGACCGAATTAGAGGTTTTAGTGGACGAACTGGAGTCAAGAGGAAGGGCTGTAGGGGATACGCGCTATCACCTAAAAGGAACATGAAATATGAACTGAGATGATGCGTTGGTTCTGTTTGAGGGGCCAGGTTAACCGACTAAACATTAACCAAACCTAAAACAAAACACATCAGGAAAACATTGGTCTATATGTGACAGCGGCTGGTGATTTGGTCCGCAACTCGGCAAACCCCGAAATGCGCTAGAGGGCAAAATAGCTAAAAAAACGTTTTTTTTCGTTTTTTGTTTTTTTGTGTATTACCAAAGTTGAAGTTTTGAAGAACCTACTTACTATAACAGACAACAGTTTTAGGTTCACGAAATACGTTTAATTAGTCTGCAAACTAAGCTCGTTTTTAGCTGATTTCGAGCCGGGCTTGGGGGCGGGCAGATCGATTAGCATGATTTGTTTTCATTGGCTATTGCTTCCGGGTTCTCCGCCCCCACCCTGCCCATAAGAACAGCACGCTTTGTTTGTTTACATTCAGTTCCACGTTTAACCATGGATGCTACAGCTTTTGCGAAAGCTCTGAACAAAGATCTGCTCAACGCCGCTCGACGATTCGACAATGGAGAACTTATGGATTCGTACCTAAAGGACTACATGGATGTTGACGATGGTACAAACTCGGAATGTGGTAGTGAAGAAGAGGACAATGCTTCGAGTAAGCTATCTTTATACTATCTGTGCTGTTTACATTTATGTTAGTCGTTTAGCAGTAGCTCATTTCTAAACAAGTGACTGAGTCTAGCTAGCCTAACAAATCTAGCACTAACTAACAAAGGCTAGCTAGCTAACGTTAGCTAACATGCTAGTTAGCTGAGCTAGCCCTTTGTTCCTAAACTACCCAGCGAGGCAGCTAATATCTAGCTAGCTAACGTTAGCTAACATGCTAGTTAGCTGAGCTAGCCCTGTGTTCCTAAACTACCCAGCGAGGCAGCTAATATCTAGCTAGCTAACGTTAGCTAACATGCTAGTTAGCTGAGCTAGCCCTGTGTTCCTAAACTAGCCAGCGAGGCAGCTAATATCTAGCTAGCTAGCTAGCTAGGTAGCTATTACAGAGAGAAACAGAATGAGAGAGCATGAGAGGTATGTTAGTCTGACACCTTGTTTTTTGTTTTGGTTACAGCATGAGCAAGAACAAGCTCCAGGCCATAGCCCAAGACTACCAGGAGAATGGTGGACAAGTGCAGACCCCCATGCGCTTGGACATGCAAATGCTACAACTGGCAAGAGCATCTGAAACCCTACTTCCGGGCACTCCCACAGATTTCGAGTTACCAGCACTTCAGGTAATTATCATGCATTAGCTAGTCTATTTAATCAACACTTTCTGGTACTATTTTATGTATATGGAGTTCCAGTACTGTGGGCAATAGTTTAATGTACTTTCTTCCTTCTATTCTATTGCAGTTTTGATGCAGAGAGACCTGGCATGGTTGTGGCCAGAGAACACCGTGATGCACCAGCAGTTGAGTTTCAGCTGCTGCGCAAGCCTGATGTCCTGCCCCCCAGAGAAGGTCTTCCTGTGCAAGCCCCACCCGGACTGGACATGGCCAGACAGACATATCTCTTTAACAAGATCAGAGAGTTCTGTTCTGATGAGGGACGAGACATCACATGTCCCCCGCCAAACTCCACAGCAGCTCAGAACAAGACTGTCCGCTTGTAGATTCACTGCAGATCATCAGGATGGACAGCACTGCAGGAGAAAGGCCACAGCCTTTTCCTGTTTGTATACTGAAGCATTGCGTGTTCTCTTGCACAGACTTGCGCACACTTGCACAGACTGCATTGTTCGAATATTGAATACTGAGCCGAGTACTGTTATTACCTTGAGTATTGAGCTGGGGACTGTTATTACTTTGTTGTACACTTGATCACAATGAACACTATGCACCTTGTTATTACTTTGCTGTGCACTTGATCACAATGAACACTATGCACCTTGTTATTACTTTGTTGTGCACTTGATCACATTGAACACTATGCACCTTATTACTTTGTTGTGCACTTGATCACAATGAACACTATGCACCTTGTCTATACAACTGACTGTACACTTTAACACTTAGACTGTTGCCTTTTTTTGTACACTTTACTACTTATGCTTGTAATGTATATCATGTATTTGACAATAAAGAACGTTAAATTTGAACTTCATCTTATATTGTTCTTAACTGCATTCACAACACAAGATTAATACTGACTCAAAGAGTGTGGGGTAATCAGTGAGAGAGCACCCCACTCTCAGGTAATACCCCAAGTTGACAGCCACTCTGACAGATAATGACAGATCGTCCAGTGGGGGAGTGGCTGGGGGTGCGGTTACCAGGCTATTGTTCACGCCCATTACCTGGCAGTCAGAGGTGTGAAACAGATTTCAATGTATGAGACCTCATTTGAAAGCTTACAATCTGCACTTTCATAATCTGTAAAAAACTGAAAAATGAAAATGCCTAGTTGAGGACCAAATCACCAGCGGCGGTCACATATGAGACTGGATTCCCCCCTCCCTCGGCTCACACACACCCATTCATTTATCCCGATCCACATCTGGGGAAAAAAAACAAAAGTTAAACAGGCCTACCATTGACTATGTGAAATCTGACAAATAAAAAGTTTAGCAAAACGAAATAGTTAAGCCTACTGCAGTGCACAAACATAAAAAGAGTAGGCCTACAATTATTCCCTCTAGCATGAGAGCTTGGCTCTGCAGTAACTTTATAGATCCACACGACACACTGGAAATAACCCAGATCTCCTGTGTGGGAAAATTATTAGTTTGAATAATTTAAAACTAATGAATTATTATTATTATGAATTGCATTTATATAGCGCCCTTCACGATACCCAGAGCGCTTTACAGAGTCCAGTATTCATTCAGACAGTCATACTGGTGGTGGTAAGCTACATCTGAAGCCACAGCTGTCCTGGGGCAGATTGACAGAAGCGCGGCTGCCAATCAGCGCCTACGACCCCTCCGACCACCACCAACATTCATTCACATTTATACGTTGCATATACAAAATACAATACAAAATAAAGAGCACATAGTAGACTTTGTAATTTTATAGACTCTGGGGAAACCAGCTCCCGCTTAGAAGCCTTGCTTGGTTTCAATCAGTGCGTCCTGGGTACGGGGAAACTTTATATACTGGCCAATCCTGCGCAACATGACATCCAGTACTTGGGAAAGCACAGATGAGAAACTTTTGGGAAATCCCAGCACCGAGAGCTACTGTACACTGGAATGAGCCAGTTGCGAGAAAATGGAGAGTAGCCAGAAGTTTGGTTATTGCAGGTATAGCATGACTTCTTCTTGTGACTGGCTCCAAATCAGGCCTTAATTCATCTAATAGCTCCAGAATGGAATTGCTAGATAAGCGATATGTTTGGATTATCCTCTCCTCTGACATCCCAAACATTGTCACACGGATGGAGAACACCTGTTCTCGGCGTGCTCGTCTCCTTTGTCTTCTCCTTATAATGGCCGCCATGTGTGTGCGCAATTGCACAGAGCCAAATAGTACCTGCCCTGAGCCAAATAGTACCTGCCCTTCCAAGGTACTAAATTGCAAACGCAAACGCCACCACTCAATTAGCTTTCAGGCTTAATAAGTCACAAAGCGCGTGCTACAATTACGCATTTGCATTTTCTCCTCCCATATTTTGCAAGCCCCTTATTACATATTCATGTCGGCCTAACGTACTTATTGGATAGCGCGTGCTAATTTACACACTTGAAGGACGCAATCCCCTTTGCACACCGTTCATAGATCACCTTGCATATTTCTTTGCGGGTACCAAGGCATTTGCACACATTTTTATACGTGCAAACCTTTAGTAGATCAGGCCCTGATTTGTCTGTTTGTGTCAATCAATGTGTTGTCAAAGCTGTTGCTATGGATGCTTGTGGCTCTGACAGCTGTCAAGGCCAATTTATACTTTGTCGTACGACACTTTTGAAGTTTTGAAGGAATGACGTCTAGGGCTGTCAAAAAAAAATTGAAGTTCGAAATATTCGAATTTATTTTTAAAAAATAAGTTCGAACCTAAATTTGAGAATTCGAATATTATTAATAATTAATATTATATATAAATTGTATGCAGCGAATCATGTTCATGCACGAAAAGTTCATTTCCTGCGCGCCAAAAATACGTTTGTTAGTGAGAAAAGTGAAAATGGAGGAAGAGCTGGTCCCATTAGCTAGCAGTAGGAGCCCTGTTTGGGATTTTTTTGGATTCGTGGCCATCAATGGCGAGGTCAAAGATAAGAAACGGGTTATATGCAAGCTCTGCAGAGCAAGCGTGGTATATTCCAATACCACAAGCAACCTGAGGAGCCATATGACGGTGTCCCACCCGCGGGACTGGAGTAAGAAAACGAACGAGGAGCCACTGGCTAAACAACCGAAGATGACAACATTCTTCCCTCCAACTGCCAACCCCCAGTAAAGCAAGAGGCGATAACCAACAAAATAGCCGAGTTTATCTGCAAGGACATGCGTCCTATAAGTGTTGTTGATGGTGAGGGATTTGCCAATTTATGTAAGGAAATGGAACCGCGCTATAAAGTTCCTTCTCGGGGGACGGTGACCAATAGGATAGTGAAACTGTCACCACATGCGCAAACCTAAAAACTATTCTTAAGGACCAGCATGTGGCCCTAACCACGGATGGCTGGACCTCGGTTGCCACTGATGCTTATGTGACAGCTCATGTACTGTCCGATGAATGGGAAATGCAGGACTATGTGCTGTCAACGCGCGAGTTGAGAGGCCGGCACAATGCGTCACACGTCAGTGATGCAATCTGTGAGTCCCTGGCTAGCTTTGGCGTTAAACGTGAATCAGTGCTTTCAGTTACAACAGATAATGCGCTAAACTACATAAATGCCATCAAAACCCATATGGGAACCACACACATCCCCTGTGTGGCTCATACAATAAATCTGGCCGTGCGCAAGGGGCTTGACATCAGGGCAATCGATGTCCCACTCACCAGACTAAAACAAACTGCGGCCCATTTCGCGAAGTCTCCCACTGATAGCTGCCTCCTACGGTCCAAGCAGGCCCTGCTGGGACTCCCACAACACAAACTCATCAAGTTTCAGACAGAACTCTGTCCAACTCGCTGGAATAGCACCTATGGTATGGTCTGCCGCGCATCTGAACAACAGGCGGCTGTTGCTGCAGTTATTCTGGAGAAAAAAATATCCCGCCTTGAATTGACAACAAATGAATGGAGAATGCTGGAACAAGTTAGAGAGGTTCTGAAGCCATTCAAGGTGGCAACCGAAGCTTTGTCAACGGACAAATACCCCACAGCATCCGCTGTATTGCCATTGCAGCACATCCTTCTGTCACAGCTACGAAAACCTCTCCCTGATGAACTCCCGGCAGTGCGAGACATGAGGAAAAAAATGACTGAAGATCTCGGAAAGCGGTATAATAAGGAGGATGAGAGCGAAACGGTCCTGCTTTTAAATGTAGCAAGCTACCTTGATCCTCGCTTTCACAAACTAGTGCATCTGTGTGATGACGAGAAGGAGAACGTGTATAGTACTATTCGGGCTGAGATTGCTCTTGCACGAGCCGGGACAGAGGCGGAGGCAGAGACGGAGACAGAGACGGAGAGAGAGCCAGCTGACCCAGCACCACTCACTGCGCTGTCCGCTATGTGCGACCTCTTCGGGGAGACATACAGGGAGAATGTTGCACCTGCCCCCCAGCCGAGTACCCTCTTAGAAGAAGAGATGAAACGCTACCAGAGCGAGACACCACTACGAGCCGACCAGGATCCACTCTTGTGGTGGAAAACGACAGGCTCACTAAAGTACCCAAACATTGCTCAGCTAGCGAGGCAGAAGTTGGTCATCCCTGGCACTTCGGTGAGATCAGAACGGGTGTTTTCCTCCGCTGGAAACATTGTCAACAAAAAACGTTCTGCCCTGGACCCGGAGCAAGTGGATCGTCTCGTTTTCCTTGCCAATAACCTCCAGTGATAGCCTACTTTCGGCTCCAAATGGACATGGACACCTATTTGCTGTTTTAATCAGTACCATAGGCTGGCTACTCAACCCACACACTGACATGTAGGCTAAGTTAAAAGTGCTTATTTAGTTATAAGTCCAACAACGACATTATTGTTTAGTGGTGATATAGCCTAGGCTAAACAAGGCTATGCCTCTCTGTTCTCAAGAGTTCTATACAATTGGATGATAAAAGAAGAAGAAAAAAACCTAAACAGAATGTAATTTAGGTTTATGGTTTAGGTTTATGTTTTAGGGTAGCCGTTTGAATACTTTTTGTGTTAAGAAATAAACGGGGGTTTCCTATTTATTATTTCCATATTATTGTGTGATTAATAAATGCCGAGTTGTGGCAAATTACATCCACGAGAAAGTGCTTTATTCACTTGCGCATTTGGCTATATAAACTGCAGAGGGCTCATTTTTAAAATGATCTTGCATGGTTGGTAGGCTAAGTCAAGTGAATTAGAGTCACAACCATTTTGGTCCATACAGTTGATCTAAAATATGTGACCGCCGCTGGTAATTTGGTCCTCAACTAGGCATTTTCAGTTTTCAGTTTTTTACAGATTATGAAAGTGCAGATTGTAAGCTTTCAAATGAGGTCTCATACATTGAAATCTGAACATATTTGAAGAAGATATGCTTATTTGAATGCTAGTACTGCCAAATCAACTTAGCTGAGAAATCTCCCTCAAAAGTTCTCCAACATTTTCACACCTCTGACTGCCAGGTAATGGGCGTGAACAATAGCCTGGTAACCCCTCCCCCAGCCACTCCCCCACTGGACGATCTGTCATTATCTGTCAGAGTGGCTGTCAACTTGGGGTATTACCTGAGAGTGGCTGCCAAGTGAGGTGCTCTCTCACTGATGACCCCACACTCTTTGAGTCAGTATTAATCTTGTGTTGTGAATGCAGTTAAGAACAATATAAGATGAAGTTCAAATTTAATGTTCTTTATTGTCACATACATGATATAAAGTACAAGCATAAGTAGTTAAGGGGAGACACGGTAGGTGAAAACATCGTTTTTCAACGCCCTGGTCAAATGTGAGATTTTGTGCTAGTTTGCTTCCATAACATGTCTTCTTTCATACTAGTGGAAATAAAACATCAAAAATACGCATTTAGATGTTTATTTTACTTCATTTAGTCTGTTTGCGTCTGTAGATTCTTCCTAAAATCTTCAAAAGTTAGCCTTTTTTCTGAACTTCTCGCAGCGTTTCTTTCGTCTGGATCCCGTCATCCGGGGTATCTTTAGAAAGCTCTAGCTCTCTAGCACACTATTATCGCAACCAAACCTGTTAGTTTAATTTGTATTAGCAACCAATCGTGGAAATACAAAGGCGGGTTTGATGCTAACCGTGAAATCTCATTGGCTGTTGTTGATTTCTGAGAACGTGATTGGTTCAGCGCGTCATGTGACACGTTTCCACTTCCTTATATCTAATCCAAACAATTCCGTCTGTAAAGCGTTCTAAACGTAATAAGCAACAACGACAACAGTGTTTGCCCGCAAGGTTGAACAGAAAACAAGAGAAACTAAATGGAAAGGTTTACATTTATGAGATATAAAGTGCCTATTCGTGCAAGTTGTCATTAGCAGGTGCTAGCATGTCCAGTGAGCAGCAGGGAGATGAGGCTAGCGTTAGCATGTCCAGTGAGCAGCAGAGAGATGAGGCGCGTTTGAATGAGCTGATAACTGGGTTGATTTGTCCTAATTGTGGACTGGTCTTAAAATTAACATAGATCCTCAGAATAGTGGGTTCTGTAGTACTTTGCTCTTAGAGTGCAGTCTTTGTGAGAAATGGCTATCGCAAAAGTGTCTACACATCGACTCGGCTTCATGATACAACTAGGAATGATGTTGCATTTGATGTCAATGTGAGGATGGTCCTCTTAGCGCACGAGTTAGGGTTGGGGTATGCAGCTATCCAAAAGATTAGTAAAGTGTTAGGGATCCCAGGGCTTCATCTGAAAACGTATCAGAAACATGACAAGAGGCTGACAGGTAGGCTATTGAAACGTGTTCCCTCTCTCTCTCTCTCTCTTTCTCTCTCTCTCTCTCTCTCTCTCTCTAGCCAATATCAGAAGCCTATACATATGCACAGTAGTCTCCCTCTCTCTACCTGTGGCATTTCTACATGCATCCATAAACTGACCAAATAAACTGTTTTAATTTCAGTTGCTGAAATAGAGAGAGGTCTGGAGTCCTTGCACAGAAGCAGAGAGCAGATTAGGCAGGCATATGCAGATGTGGACCCAGAGGTAGGTAAGCTGACTGCCAATAAATACAAAATGTTACAAAATTTTTACAGTTATTGAGAATTATTACAATAATTCTCAACCAGCGTTCAGTGGACAACATGAAGGCGGCAATATGGGGTAGTCTGCTTCACTGATGACAACCCCATGCGCACCAGGAACATATTGTGGTTTTAGGACAGTTTTGTTGACTGCAGCTGAGTGGGTTCTATAGACCAGCTGCTTAGAACAGTTTTTTTAACTCCAGCTGAGTGGGTTCTACAAACTAGCTGCCTAGAACAGTTTTGTGGATAGCTAGTGTGGTGCCATCTGAGGAGTGACTCTGTAGACCTATGACGGCGTAGCTTGATGTCTCCTATGGTGTTGCTTTTGACGATGGTTATATCACTTGTTTGTTTAGCAATCTATATTTAGCTTCTATTGGTGTTTACCCTGCATTGTTTACCACATCTTGTCCTGTGTATTTATGAATCAGCTTACTCTTCATGTTCATTCATTCATTCATGTTTTCTCCATGTAAAACGCTTAAAAAAACACAAAAAGCTAGATAATCTGTTTTCTCATGCATGTCCTCGTCAAATGTGTCTATCTTTGTCCATGATCTGTTTAACAAAATAATACAAGCTTTCTAAAAGGGAATGTTCTCTTCCCTACTTACATTGTCTCGTCTCTAGTCTCGTATTACTAACATCCCACTCGTGGGCTGTGCCTTGACCTGGTGAGTGGGCTTCCAACTAAACAGGTCTTACTTCTCTATACAAAATGTCTACTCCTGGACTATTTTGGATCCACAACATGCTGTGTTATTCAGTTTTCAGTTTCTATGTGTTTTCAGATGTTGTGTAATGTTGTTACTAATGATGTGATTGGATATTGTGTTTGTAAATATTGGTTTACAATGCAAATGTATGGTTTTTTACAATACAAATTTTCAAAGCCCGTTTTCTCAAAATGAGTTATTTCTCATCTTAGGGACATCAAAACCACCACTTGAGTAGCACCTACATACACCTAACTTTCCAGTTTTGTTCCAATCCATATTCTGAGAGTTTGTCCAAGGGGGATTTTTTAAATTTCATTCATAGCCTGATTTATATAACAGTTTATCCCTAAAACATGGCGAAAATTGGTGTTTTTATGACTGTTGACAGTATTTTCTGATTTCTGAAGTGAAGAAAAGAGATATCAAAAATCCCCCTTGGACAAAGTTTGAATAGGGATATGTGAACAAAATGAAACAAGAATTTTGAATCTGGCTTGAACCAGTTAAAAAAATTGATTTCCCGAAATTATGCAAATTAGCACATATTTAGCGCATATAATGCCTATTTGCATATTTATCCATAAGATTTCAGAAAACTTGTAATACAAAAAAGATGCTCCTTAATGTACCTAACAAACTGGGGGAGTTTGATGGTGATACCTATTAAGGATTTTTTTTTTCCTATTCACCTGGGGTGTCTCCCCTTAAGTGTACAAAAAAAGGCAACAGTCTAAGTGTTAAAGTGTACAGTGTTGTGGAATTTACATCCAAACACCTTAAACCTTTGTCCTCTCACTCCTTTTGTAATTCATCACCTCCCCCAAATATTCACATAGCTGTGCTAACATACAAAATGGCTTCCAGAAGGCCATCCGTCTACAACAGAATAACCATCCTTTGTCATCCTTTGTCCCCAATTGCCGCCTTTTTCTCATGTCACATGTCTGTACTCTTGGCCACGCCTGCCATTTCATATGACGTACAATGGAGTAGCCAATCACATCCTGGAAGCACCTTACCTGTGGTTTGACTGCATATAAGGCACAGCAAAAGACAGAGCGGGCACTTCGCTGAATAAACCACTCTGTTGCGTTGTTCAGGAAGTCCTTGCGCTCGTATGTTTTCACAATAAACCAGATTTAACCTTTTGAGCGAATCTTGGTAAATCCTTTTGACTAGATCAGTTAAATTGCTATTACAGTTGGCGACGCGGATGAAAAGGGAGGACTGCCTGCGTGTTGCTTCGGGATTCCAGTGGATGAACTGGTCGGCAGACGTGTCGGTCCATAGCGGGCTTGGAAAATCAATCTTCTCTCTTGCGCCAGAGCGCACGCCGAGATTATTTCCTCAGTTCTTCCACTGGCTTCTTGAGGCTCACAGGTACGTTTAAACGAACCCTCTTATGGTTCTGAGTTGTATTTGCCTTGGTTTAGTTTCGGATTGTGTTGGTCTGGCGTGTTCTGAAAACAGAAACCCCCGGGGTGGATTTTAGTAACTATCTAAGGAGTTGTGAACAACGGTAGATATATTATATTGTATTGTTCTTTGACTTCGTCCTTGTTTCGTTACTAGGGGATATGCCTTTCAGAAGAAGTGTGAGTTTGGTCTAGTTAATACGCCAAAGTTGGCACAGAACGGGCTTTCCTTTGGCCGGTCGCGGGTGGAATTAAAACCGCAGAGCCGTTGTATGTTTTCTCAACGAAGGTAGCTACGGGGAGTGGCTTGGTAGTGTCCGGTCCGCGTTTTTCTGGGAGAAACGTTTGTCCCTTTTATCCCGGGTGGTTGGGTAGCTTCCAACCAAGAGGGCTGCGGGTCAGCCGAGTGTTGTAACGTGGGCCTGTGTTCGTCCTGTGTTCGTCCTGTGTTCGTCCCCTTTGTTCGTCTTTTGTGTTCTGTGTCCCTGCATGGGGTTGTTCGTTTTGTTGTTTACTGTTTGAGCTTCGGCTCTTGCCTTGTATTGTTTGTTAAGCGCGCCATTGATCCAGGTAAAGTATTGTAAGTATTTTGTACACTGTTTCGACTGTTAAATCCTAACTGCTAGAATCTAGTAGCTGGTCGCCTGGGAGACTCCGCTCTCCCGTGAACCGCCATCGAGCCAGAGGGACAAAGGACCAGTTGCTGGGTGAGTTACTTAGCGGTTTAATGTGTCTGTTTCTTCGAAATTGTATTCCTTTGTTTATTTCCCGCCTTGCTGTTTTAACTATACTTTTCTTTTCACCGTTAGTTTTGAATTATAGGCTGTAGAGTATTGTGTTAATTATGAATACCAATACTAGTTCGCTGTCTAGCCCTGATGAGATTGTTGTGCTGAAGCATTATTCTGCGAGCGTTTGTTGGCAGATTTCGTTATGCGCTAAAGCATTTTCGATTTCTTACATCCCCATCTGACATTTAGTGTTAAATTTTTTAGCTAAAGATTCGGGCTCAGCTAGAGGTGTTTGAGATGTCTAGGTTAAGGGAAAAGCCTGTTAATTCTATAGACTGGTCTGCTTTTAAGATTTGGGAGAGAGTAGCACGAGAGGGTTTTTTAGATCAGGAAGGAAAGATAAGGAGGTTCAGCAGACGGTCTCTCCGCCATTTCCCCAGCAGAATAACTCTGATTTAAAATTAAATCTGTCCCCCTCGATTCGTTGCTCCGTGCTCACACCCAACCAGGCTGTTCTTCCCCCTTTTCATGCTCCCGCCATTAGCCACGTCCTTTCTCTCTCCCCTCTACAATACGAGTTAAGCGCGCCCCTTTCTATGAGGTATTACACCGAACAAGAACAGGTCAGGAAGGAAGAATTGGCTAGAGCCTCAGACTTGGGGTCGAGCGCCACCTGCTGGAGTTCCCTTGAACAACCCACAAGGGAGATTTTAACTAGCCATGATAGAGCCATTTTTTTAAGGTAAATAAACAGGAGAAGACAGATGTAGCTGAGGACGTAAGGTTTGTGCATGATGGTGGGAGGATAAATAATGTTTGCCAGTGTCTTAATCTGAATACAGCATCTCCTAACCCAATTATATATTTTTAAATGGTCATGTTAAATATCTCATGTTTATAGTTTGAGGCACACTCATCAGTCCTAAGCTCCTCAAAGATTAATGTTGTTCCTAAACTGACAAATGAAGTTGCAAAAACCATTGGTGCAGCAGGTATTGAAAAATCTGAGAGAATGACTACGTCACTTCCTGTTGTGTTGGATGATGCTGAATTCCAACACAAATTTATCTATTCTCATTGTTGTCCTGTTAACCTAATGGGGAGAGATCTGCTGTGCAAACTAGGGTTTCAGATGTGCTGTGACTCAAATGGGGTCACCATTATCCGGCCTAAACAGGTAAAGACATCGCACCTGCACCCAGCAAGATTGTTGCATTACCAGAATGTACTGTTGACTATGTCTAATCTTACACTTCAAAGATGCACTATACTTAACCCTGCAACTCTGCTTCCGACTCCAGAAGACGGGGAACCGCATGACTGTGTGGCTATAGTAGAGGAGGTCAATAAGCCACGCTCAGACCTCACTGATGTTCCTCTCTCTAACCCTGATTTTGAGCTTTTTTGTGGACGGATCAGCCCAGCGGTCGACAACAGGTCAACCACTTGTCGCATATGCAGTCACAACATTAGATGGAGTTTTAGAATCAGCAAAACTCCCACAACACCTTTCAGCGCAAGCAGCTGAATTGTTCGCTCTGACCAGAGCTTGTATAATAGCAAGTGGCAAGTCTGCAACCATTTACACAGACAGTAGTTATGCTTTTGGAGTTGTGCATGACTTCGGCTTCCTTTGGCGAAACCGTGGGTTCCTCACGTCAACTGGTAAACCTATTGCACACCATGTGTTGATCAACAACCTTCTAGAACAGTGGTTCTTAACCTGGGTTCGATCGAACCCCAGGGGTTCGGTGAGTCAGTCTCAGGGGTTCGGCGGAGGTCAAGACACACACCTGACTCATATGATTCGTGATGACACGCCACGCTTGGCCATCATTGGCAACAGCAGAAGTCACACTGATTTGCAGTAAATATTCATTATTATGTTTTTGTTTTTGTGTAAAATCATGTTTTGATGGTTTTGTTCTTTGAACACAGTGATGTTGATGCACGGTTCATTTTGTGCACCAGTAAAATATATACCTATGTTTTGAATTTGAAAAAATCATATTTTATTTTTCCGATTAAGAAGGGTTCGGTGAATGCGCATATGAAACTGGTGGGGTTCAGTACCTCCAACAAGGTTAAGAACCACTGTTCTAGAAGCTATGCTTTTACCATCTAGCCTAGCAGTGTGTAAATGCCAAGCTCATGTTAAAAGCTCTGATCCTGTCGCTGTCGGTAACTCGACTGCTGACCTCGCTGCAAAAGCTGCGGCTGTCTCTGCTTCCTCCCCTGTGCTTTCTATGCTCTCTGTACCATGCACAGACCCTGACAAGACTCCTCCACTGTCCCTGGCAGACATTTCTGACCTACAAGCATCTGCTCCACCTGCGGAGAAAAAGAAATGGAGGAATAAGTGCACATCCCACAACCAAACTAACCTGTATCTAGGGCCTAATGACAAACCTGTACTACCTCGTTCATGTTTTCATTATGCTTTCAAGCTAGCCCACGGGCCAGATCATGTTTCAAAAACAGGGGTGGCGGAGGATGTTAACAGGTATTGGTATGCACCAGGGTTCACGGTTTTTGCAGAACAAAGCTGTGCCAAATGCATCATATGCATGCAAAACAATGTTGGAAAAGGGATAAAAATGGAACTGTCAGCACATCCTCGGCCAAGTGGGCCATGGGAACATGTTATGATGGATTTTATTGAACTCTCTCCATGCCAGGGGTACAAATATTGCCTAGTGTTAACTGATGTTTTCTCCAAATGGACTGAGGTATTTCCTTGCAGGCATGCCTCAGCGTTGTCAGTGGCAAAGAGTCTCCTGAGAGAGATCATTCCGAGATGGGGCCTGCCAACCAAACTCTCTTCAGATCGAGGGAGCCATTTTGTAAATAGTGTCATTCAGGAAATCTGCAATAGCCTACAGATTGACCTTAGAACGCATTGTAGCTATCATCCAGAAAGTGCTGGAATAGTGGAGAGAGCTAATCAAACTCTGAAAGTAAAGCTCACCAAGCTGATAGCAGAGACAGGTCTGTCATGGATGAAAGTTCTACCTCTGGCACTCATGTACATGAGAGGGAGACCGCACCAGACCACAGGGCTGGCTCCATATGAAGTCCTTACTGGTCGACCTATGAAAATGACTAACACACCGTTGCCCCAAAATAAGATTAGTCTCATGTCATGTGAAGATGATATGATACAATATTGTCTTGCACTGAATAACATTCTAAAAGATGTCTTCGACAGAGTGAGGACCGCCATTCCTGAGGCTAAGGAGGGGTTCCCGCATCACATCTCTCCTGGGGATTGGGTCCTGGTCCGCGACCACAGACGAAGGAGCTGGAACTCGCCGAGGTGGCTCGGGCCGTACCAGGTTCTACTCACCACGCAGACGGCGGTCAAAGTAGCTGAGAGGACTTCGTGGATCCATGCAAGCCATTGCCGACGGGTCCAAGCAGCAGAGGACGGTCCACCAGGGGATCGCCAACACCAGGAGATCAAGGATGCAGCTGAACCAGAGGGCTCAGAGGCCAAAGCCATGGGCCGCCACACTGTCCTCTCCTCTGATGAGCAATCGGAGAGTGACCTTGACGGTCACCGCCACACTGTCCTCTCCTCTGATGAGCAATCGGAGAGTGACCTTGACGGTCACCGCCACACTGTCCTCTCCTCTGATGAGCAATCGGAGACTGACCTTGCCGGTCACCTCCTTCTCGTGGTTGTGGTATGACAACGTGGACAATCTCAACAGCAATGACTGCACCTCTAACCGCACACACTGGAACCTACATTAAACATTCAGAGACGCAAACATGGAAGCTATGATCCAGAGGACATTACGGACATGCGATTATTCACAACAAGAGTGAATGAACTTTGAAATTATCTTGAAAAAATATCATATTTGTTTACAAGAGTTACAATGGTTGAAACATGAGTTGATAAATAAGTTTGGGTTTTTCCTCTAAATTGACCAAGAGGTTTTTGCCCTTCTTACACGAATAACCATTCATCTTTTTGCCTTGTTCAAACTTCTAAAATCAAGGTTTTTTGGTGAATGGTTGTCCACTTTTAGACTATAAATAGTATATAATCATGTCATCTTTTTTACCTTGTTTCCTGTCATATTTCTGAAACAAGGGGTTTTGGTGCGTGATTTTGCACGTGGAAAGAAAATAATCTATTTTTTTTATTTTTTTTGCTCCACCTAGTGGAGAGATTATTTCCTTTCCACATGTATAGCATAGCTGAATGTTTACACTTTGTGTTTGGATTTTATTTTTTATTTTTGTGTGCCTGTTCAGGCACAAATGGGGGAATGTTGTGGAATTTACATCCAAACACCTTAAACCTTTGTCCTCTCACTCCTTTTGTAATTCATCACCTCCCCCAAATATTCACATAGCTGTGCTAACATACAAAATGGCTTCCAGAAGGCCATTTGTCTACAACAGAATAACCATCCTTTGTCATCCTTTGTCCCCAATTGCCGCCTTTTTCTCATGTCACATGTCTGTACTCTTGGCCACGCCTGCCATTTCATATGACGTACAATGGAGTAGCCAATCACATCCTGGAAGCACCTTACCTGTGGTTTGACTGCATATAAGGCACAGCAAAAGACAGAGCGGGCACTTCGCTGAATAAACCACTCTGTTGCGTTGTTCAGGAAGTCCTTGCGCTCGTATGTTTTCACAATAAACCAGACTTAACCTTTTGAGCGAATCTTGGTAAATCCTTTTGACTAGATCAGTTAAATTGCTATTACAACAGTCAGTTGTCTGTTTTATAGACAAGGTGCATAGTGTTCATTGTGATCAAGTGTACAACAAAGTAATAACAGTCCCCAGCTCAATACTCAAGGTAATAACAACAGTACTCGGCTCAGTATTCAATATTCTAACAATGCAGTCTGTGCAAGTGTGGGCAAGTCTTTGCAAGAGAACAAGCAACGCTTCAGTATACAAACAGGAAAACAGGAAAGGCTGTGGCCTTTCTCCTGCAGTGCTGTCCGTCCTGATGATCTGCAGTGAATCTACAAGTGGACAGTCTTGTTCTGAGCTGCTGTGGAGTTTGGCGGGGGATATGTGACGTCTCGTCCCTCATCAGAACAGAACTCTCTGATCTTGTCAAAGAGATACGTCTGTCTGGCCATGTCCAGTCCGGGTGGGGCTTGCACAAGAAGACCTTCTCTGGGGGGCAGGACATCAGGCTTGCGCAGCAGCTGAAACTCGACTGCCGGTGCATCACGGTGTTCTCTGGCCACAACCATGCCAGGTCTCTCAGCATCAAAACTGCAATAGAATAGAAGGAAGAAAGTACATTAAACTATTGCCCACAGTACTGGCACTCCATATAGATAAAATAGTACCAGAATGTGTTGATTAAATAGACTAGCTAATGCATGATAGGATGAACGTATTCTCACCTGTTGTGCAAAATCAAAGCTGTAGTGCATAGTGATCTTCTTGCTGGCTGGTATGAAGGGAGAGCTGCAATTCCTTACAAGCTGGAGCTTGTTTTTGCTCATCCTGTAACCAAAACAAAGAAAAAGGTGTCAGACTACCATACCTCTCATGCTCTCTCATTCTGTTTCTCTCTATAATATAGCTACCTAGCTCGATATTAGCTGCCTCGCTGGCTAGTTTAGGAACAAAGGGCTAGCTCAGCTAACTGGCATGTTAGCTAACGTTAGCTAGTTAGCCTTTGTTAGTTAGTGCTAGTGCCTTTGTTATGCTAGCTAGACTTAGTCACTTGTTTAGAAAGGAGCTACTGCTAAACGACTAACGTTAATGTAATGTAAACAGCACAGATAGTATAAAGATCAGCTTACCCCAAAGCAAAGCAGAATGCTTGGCGGTGGTGTGAATCTGGTACGTCGTTCGACGTTTCGCTTGGTAGCAACTTGGTAGCAACAAGTTGATACAGTCATCTCTGTATCACAGGTCATCAAGAATAAAACTCTGTATACGAACGAGTCCTGCTCTGCTGGAGTTTTAGCTGCTCTTAAAACTCTTTCCATGCCCTGGATGCCATCCCCGTCTTCTCTTTAGCAAAAGCTGTAGCATCCATGGTTGAACTTGGGACTGAATGTAAACAAAGCCGGCGTGTTGGGGAAGGGTGGGGGGCGGAGAACCCGGAAGCAATAGCCAATGAAAACAAATCATGCTAATCGATATGCCCGCCCCCAAGCCCGGCTCGAAATCAGCTAAAAACTAGCTTAGTTTGCAGACTAATTAAACGTATTTCGTGAACCTAAAACTGTTGTCTGTTACAGTAAGTAGGTTCTTCACAACTTCAACTTTGGTAAAAAACGAAAAAAAAAGTTTTTTTAGTTATTTTGCCCCCTAGCGCATTTCGGGGTTTGCCGAGTTGCGGACCAAATCACCAGCCGCTGTCACATATGTTTATAGGCTACACGAGAGGCCCCATATTTAGGCCTCTAGGCTTTGTAGGCCTCTAGGCCTGTTAAACTAGTAAGTTCACCAACGTCCTCTATTCTACTGCCCCTTTGTGGAAAATAACGCGCAGGCCAGTTTAGAGGGAGCGTCACCATATTGCGCCAACAATAAGTATCTTATTTTTGTGAATTATGATAGAATTTTTTTTTTTTTTCTTTATATAGTAGGACCTATAATATTCGAATATTATTCGAACCCTAATAAATAAATTTGAATATATTCGAACTCAATTTCCTGGCACCTTTGACAGCCCTAATGATGTCACTGTTGACACTTTCTGTGTCGGGTCTTGCACCTACCAAACTTTCTAATGTCGCAGACGCGGTCACTTTTGTTGCACAGTTGTGACTGTATAGCTGGATAGAAGGCACGTTCGTTGCCATGGATCAATCAGCCACGCATCTGCTAGTTACCATGGAGGTGATCAGACACTTCTCTGAAGTATAAATGCTAAATGACAGTTGACTTTTTTTTTCTGTCGACAGACATTTGTCATACAACACTTGTCGACTGAGTATAAATTAGGCTTCACTCTGCTAAGCGTTCTAGAATCTGCCATCATGCCCAAGAGAAAAACAAGCTTTTTTATAGAGCTTAAGAAAACGTACCCCTTTCTCTGAGAATTAGCTGGTAAGGAAAATGCTGCCTTTTGAACACACTGGAAGATCACTTTTTCTGTCGCGCACGGTAGGAGTGCAGACATAAAAGATCATATTCAGACGGCCAAACATAACATAGGTGAATCTTCCCACCCTGATAATCCACGGTCCTGGGAAGCAGAGGTTCCAGCACAGTGCAGGTTTAATGGCTGGGCCTCGCCAACAAGATATTAGGCTACTTCAGAATAGCATGGCTTTTTTGCATTTTCGTCATTGTTCTGATGAGCAGCCGGTGTTTTGAAAGCAATCGAGCCTAAATCTAATAATAAGATAACTTTATATGTTTTATTTTGAAATCAGTCAATAAATTGCGTACTTTGTTATGAATGCAATACACAGCCTATTTTATATTAGCCTACATGTGTGTGTGTGTGTGTGGGGGGGGGGGGTCCCGGTTTGGAGATTTGAAATTATGGTCACCCTACCCCAACATATTTTATGATGTTATTGAAATTAGATAAACAGCTTCTCAATTCAAATCCTACCTAAACAGTAGTCTATTTCAAGTCACATTAGCTTGCACACCAACAAGACCTGACGTTATAACTGTGGCTAACAATTCAAGCAAACTAACGTTAGCTAAACAGTGTGCAAGCTAATTAGCGACCAGACCGTCTTTCTTGCTTTGACATCAATCCAGTAAGCCAATGTTAATTCACTTAGCTTGCACACCAACACCAACCTTAGCTAACAATGCAAGCGAGCTAGCTAAACCGTGTGCAAGCTAGCTAATCTAACAATTTTTAGAGTTAAGCTAGCTAAACTAACATTATCTAGTGAGCGTCCAGACTGTATTTTAAGACTTGACATCAGTCCAGCAAGCTAACGTTACCTGTTTTTGTTCTTTAAAAAAAATAAAATGGTTGTTTGCCTTGTTGATGTTGTCTTTTCCAAAGATGCTACAAATGTCATTTTAGACTATATAGAAAGATAACTATTTTTTCCCCCAAACTACCTCAAATGTTATAAAAACAACAACAAAATAACCACAACAAAAAGGCAGAGTGGTGATGAAAAGTGGGGGTTCAAAAGCACACGTTTGCACCTCCACGTTGAATAGTGAGGGTGCAGCTGCACCGCTCGCTCTGTAGCGCAGGCGCCAGTGCACACAGACACACACACACAGTAAAAAACAACAAAACAAACATTACGACTTTCAAAGTAGTTTATTTTCCCATCATACAGCTTTGTGACACAACACTAATGGGTGGCGACACAGAACACACATGCTGAATTTGTCCATTCCTCCCATCCCAGCCGTTCTCCTCCAGGGCAGCAGGAGCAGTGGGCAGCCTCATCCGTGGCGCCCGGGGACCAGGTCCATGTGCCCAGTCCAGGTCCTGGTCAGGGACTGGACTGAAGAGCATCTGTTCTTCTGCATGTGTTCTTCTGCATGTTGTTTGTATTGGGGTTCTATGTGGAGGGAACCTGAGTGAGCACGGAGAGAACATGCAAACTCCACACAGAACGGCCCAGGAGATAGATAGATGGACGGACGGACGGATGGATGGAATCCTATAGAGAGAGCGTGAGCCCATGCAGGAATCGAACCAGGGAGCTTCTTGCTGTGAGGCGATGGTGCAATGGACCGACCCGTTGACAAGTTCTAATGCACACACACACACACACACACACACACACACACAGTACTAATGCAAACACACACACAGTACTAATGCAAACACACACACTCCTGCAGTACTAATGCAAACACACACACACTACTGCAGTACTAATGCAAACACACACACACACTCCTACATTACTAATGCAAACACACACACATACACACTCCTGCAGTACTAATGCAAACACACACACTCCTATAGTACTAATGCACACACACACACACACACAGTACTAATGCAGATACACACACACACACACACACACAGCTACAGTACTAGTGCAAACACATACACACACACAGCCAATGCACCCCACTTAATTCACATCGGTATAATAGCACACAGCAAATCAATTTTTAATTGTGTTTGTCTCCTGTTTTAATCAGCCAATCGATTCTGAGCACGTCCCTTCAGCCAAGCTTCCAGAGGGGAGGAATGTCAAGAGGGAGAAGTAGCAGTGGTGCTTGTGTGTGTGTATGTGTGTGTGTGGGTGGTATTTTGAGGGGGTGTCCTGCTCTCCTGCTCTACTTCAGTCATCAACCTGATGGAAGAGAGGAAGGATTCTGACCTACATAAAACTATCTCCTCTCTCTCTCTCTTTCACTCCACCAAACTCTTTTTTACCTTTCCATCTGTCAACATCCCCTCTTCTGCCTCTCTCTCTGTCTCTTATTTTTCTCTCCAACATTTACCACACGTTTCTCATTCCTCTTTCTACCACCTTCGATCTAATCCGACCACTCCTTCATTCTGAGTTTGTCAGTCCAATCTCACTGCTACCACAGTTCCCAATATCAACCCAAAATAACCACAGCTCAATCCCACATTCTTTTGAACTGTAGATTGATTTCTATCAGTCTAATTGAACTAATTGAGTCTAATTGATCTAAACATGCATCACATGGTCCACATATTACCAGCCCAACCAGAACTCTGACATAGTACCAGCCCAACCAGAACTCTGACATAGTACCAGCCCAACCTGAACTCTGACATAGAACCAGCCAAACCAGAACTCTGACATAGTACCAGCCCAACCTGAACTCTGACATAGTACCACCCCAACCAGAACTCTGACATAGTACCAGCCCAACCAGAAATCTGACATAGTACCAGCCCAACCAGAACTCTGACATAGTACCAGCCCAACCAGAACTCTGACATAGTACCAGCCCAACCAGAAATCTGAATCTGACATAGTACCAGCCCAACCAGAACTCTGACATAGTACCAGCCCAACCAGAACTTTGACATAGTACCAGCCCAACCAGAACTCTGACATAGTACCAGCCCAACCAGAAATCTGACATAGTACCAGCCTAACCAGAAATCTGACATAGTACCAGCCTAACCAGAAATCTGACATAGTACCATCCCAACCAGAGCTCTGACCCAGATCACCTAGGAAACTACATATTCTAAAGTTGTTGGTGAGACGCTGCATTAGAGAGCCTCCAGCAACGTTCTTTTGGATGGGATCACAACGTTCTTTTGGATTGGATCACAACGTTCTTTTGGATGGGATCACAACGTTCTTTTGGATGGGATCACAACGTTCTTTTGGATGGGATCAGGATGTTCTTTTGGATGGGATCACTGGGCTGGGATGGCCAGAGGCAACATGATTATAGCCATCATTCTCTTTCCTCAGACTTGAGAATACACATAGTGGGGACACACAATTCATATCCACACACTCTCTTGGATAATGCCACACACATGCACGCGCATACACACGCACACACACTATGGAAAGCAGTAGAAAATGTCACCAGGCTCTTATTTCTGTTGTACTGTCTCACCAGTGCACTTTCTGATAACCTGCTCTTCCAAAGCCTTCTCCTCATAAACGCGTTCATGCTGATGGCAGATAAGAGCAGGGAGGCAGACCGGGGCCCAGCCGGCGTGCGTCAGACCAGGGCCCAGCCGGCGTGCGTCAGACCAGGGCCCAGCCGGCGTGCGTCAGACCGGGGCCCAGCCAGCGTGCGTCAAACAGGGGCCCAGCCAGCGTGCGTCAGACAGTCTCAAACATGGATCCTCAGGCTCTGAGATGGAGCGCCAGATCATCCTCTGGTGAGAAACTGCGCAGAAGCTCCTCAAATGCTGTTCTGTTCCTAACTTCAGATGAAAAGCTACCATACTATTCTTTAGCGTAGGAATGAAAAACACTCTTCTTCTTTTTTTATTCATTTAATTCATTTTCAGCTTCCAGTCCTTCCAATAAACAGAGATTATCCCCGGAATCAAATCTATCACCGGCAAATTGAGAGAAAGCTTTTACATTAGTCTGTTTGTCTCTGTGGCCATTGTGTGTGCACGTCAGATGTGCCGGGTTGAATCAGGCTCTGACCAGACTATTAACTGACATGTGCACACGGGCTCTAGCTTGTTTTATGCCCAGGAAGTGGCACTCTTTTACTCGCTGTGACCCAGGTATTTAGTACATTACATTAATGAAGGCTCTATCTAATCATTGCATGTGTTTGTGGAGAGAAACAGAATGAGCTTGCGAGGTCAGGATGGTCTCATGAGGCTAGGCGTGCTTGGATGGGCAGAGCTTTTA
Organism: Borostomias antarcticus; assembly: GCF_949987555.1. Classification (NCBI taxonomy): domain Eukaryota; kingdom Metazoa; phylum Chordata; class Actinopteri; order Stomiiformes; family Stomiidae; genus Borostomias; species Borostomias antarcticus. The sequence goes on from NC_140252.1 coordinate 8,241,960, forward strand.
GCAACATGGTTGATAGGGGGGCAGGGGGGGTCAAGAGTAGCAACACACAGCTGATGATTAAAAGGCAGTTGTAAGGAGATCAGGGTTCAGTTGTTAAGGAGATCAGGTTTCAGTTGTTAAGGGGATCAGGGTTCAGTTGTTAAGGAGATCAGGGTTCAGTTGTTAAAGGACAATGCTCGTTTTTGACAACCTGGACCTTATTTACGACATATTATAGGACGTTTGACTCACCGAGATCACTTTGGTGTAGTTCGGAGGCCTGTAGAAGAAATTTAAAATCCAGCGCGAGCCAGTATATCCATGTAATGGCGGTGGTGGGGGCAACGAGAATGCAGCTTCTAAAAATCTATTTTCTGCCGCGAAACGGTTGTTTTCATCAATCTGTCTTGATGAATCGCTAGTTGTGCTTACATAGAGCATAAATGTTGTGGTTTTCACATGCCATGATCTTTAGAAACGTCTTTCCAAAACGAAATAGCTTCCTCACTTGCTCCAGCACTAATGCGCACAGCGCGCAATCGTTGCTCCAGCACGCTGTGCGCATGCGTGCTGGAGCAAGTGAGGAAGCTATTTCGTGTCTAAAGACGTTTCTAAAGATCATATTACAGAGGCATGTGAAATACCACAACAGGCTTATGCTCTCTATGTAAGCACAACTAGCGATCCATCAAGACAGATTGATGAAAACAACCGTTTCGCGGCAGAAAATAGATTTTTAGAAGCTGCATTCTCGTTGCCCCCACCACCGCCATTACATGGATATACTGGCTCGCGCTGGATTTTAAATTTCTCCTACAGTCCTCCGAACTACACCAAAGTGATCTCGGTGAGTCAAACGTCTTATAATATGTCGCAAATAAGGTCCAGGTTGTCAAAAACGAGCATTGTCCTTTAAGGAGATCAGGGTTCAGTTGTTAAAGGGATTAGGGTTCAGTTGTTAAAGGAGTAGTAAAGGGAAAATGCATGTTTAGCCCTGTTTTAAGGTTACTTATGATCATATACAATGATTCAGATCAAAACGTTGACAAAGCTAGCATTTTCGAGAAAGTTGATAATTTCTTTACCACCGTTTTGGTCATACAATGGCTCTGGATGGGCATCTTCAATAATCATTCCAAAACATGTTAAACTGATTTCAAAGACAAGAAACTCACCTAGGTGTTAGTTGGCGTTCTGGCATATAATTCGCCATAAAGTAAGATTCTAGTTCATCTGGAAAGGCTTTTTAAAAAATATTTAGCATCGAACTATTTAGTCGCAGCACATACGTGTATAAACTTCCGCTTTAACTGATTCCGATCTTGCGCAATGCCTTGATCTTGCGGTAGGCAACGTCCGTGGATTCCAGCTCAGCTTCCTTGAAAAGCTAGCCGCAACAACAAGACAGGCTCGTGCGAAGCATTTGTTGGGGATCTCAACAATGACACGCTATTGTGCCGTTGCCAATTGTGGCAAAATCCGTTCATCTGTAACTTGTCATAGACTTCCCTACAACGATCCCGCAAGATTGAAGTTGTGGCTAGAATCTCTTTACTTGGACGTAAACACACCCGTGGATATTCTTCGGGTCTTAGATCACTGTGTGTGCGCTTTGCATTTTGAGGACAAATGTTATAAGCCTAGGCTATTCTCGAAGAAATCTCCCAAAGGGTCTTCCTCAAACGTGATGCTGTTCCGACTTTATATAGAGGAACGACAGAAGACGAACAAGTGGAAGAACTTGAAGGTAAACTTGCCTAAGATTGCCAGCTGTGTGTGTGTGCGCCCGTGTGTGTGTGTGTGTTGAAGCATAATAATAATAATAATCCCTTTGCCAAGACTAACTAGAAAAATAGAATTGTAAGAAGTGGTCTTACAGCATGAAATTATCAAAACTGATTTATTCGCTCGGACATAAATACTAGTGGTAAAAACAGGACTCACTTTCAACAGGCAAGGAGTCAGACTCATGGGCCGAAAGGTTTGCCATGTCAGCTGTTAGCAACAGGTCCCACTCGGTACAGCACAAACTTTCCTCTTCGGTGGGCATCTGTCGGCAATGTTTGCAAACACATGTACTGCTTACATGTACTTTTTAAAGTGACCCATATCAGATACCTGTGCTTACATGTACATACTTGCTTAACATTTGAAACAACCCGCATGCGTACACGAGGGTTTCGTTACCTTGGTTACATAACAACCAGCCGGCTCTTTGCTGGACAGAGAGGTGATATTTTGTAAATACGTGGAATTCACTTTATTCACATACATGGAAATGAGTTGATGTTGTGTAGGTATAAAGATGAAATGATAAACATTCAGCAATTCCACTATAATTAGCCTACTGGTAATATATCTCCGCACTGGCCTGTGAGCCCCCCGAGCTCGGCGGGTTAGCCACAAACTTCATGCCGCAACGAGAGATCCCATCTCTGTGTGGACAGCTGGACTGGGTTGCACCAGATGATCGTAAGTTCAAACTTAGCCTAGTTTGAACTTAAATTCTAATTTAGGGTGGAGTTTACGTTCTACTTAGATTTTTTTGTTGCACCAGCTGAAATAAGTCCAACGTAGGCCTAAGTTATAACTTAAATGTTACACCTAGCCCTAAGTAGGTGTAAGTATTCCGTTGGCATAATTTTAACGGTAGCCATGACGCTTCGTCGAGAGAGATATTTTGAGGAGGATCATGAAGAAAATGCTATTTTGCCACGGCAGCGCGTTTTGCACGATAGGCTACACCCCTTAGACAATTTTGATGATATTGATTTGTACTCACGTTTTCGGTTCCCAAGAACCCTTATATTAAGGATCACTGACCTGCTAGCAATTGACATCCAGCATCCAACGGACAATAACGGGGCACTCAGTCCAGCTGCAACACTCCTCCAAATTCATTATCTCTGTTAGCAGGGCTAACATTGCACTCGGTAGCTTGTGCTTATTATTATTGGGGTTGGTGAGAAGCTTGTGAAGTGGAGAGGTTATTTTGGGGGAGTTAGCCGTTGGATTGTTATGCTTAAATTATCCTAGCCAGCTAGTTCCCAAGCTTGTTTGATAACATTATTTGATTCAGACATAACGTAGGCTGCCTGATACAGTCCACTGACCAGTTGCTGCTTAGCTATGAGAGGCAGGATCCCAGCCGACCGTTGCATCCCCCCAACCCGCAACGGAGGGTTATCAACTCGGCTGGGACTCCCCCCTCATCGCTAACCAACAACTGAGCCAATTGAGCTAAAGGTGGTTAGCTAGCTCGATCGTGAAATTACTCAAACTGAATAAATATGACACCAATGAGCACACCGGTGACAATAGTTAGTTTAATCTTGATATTAAGACATGGGGCACGAGACATGTTATCAATAATCGTTTATAGTGTTCAAATAGCTATACTGACACGATACATATTTGTACACAATCATGACACGTACAGGTTGAACTTATAGCCTATAACTAATGTTAACATGTTACTGTACATTAAAAATGACTATAATGTTAGCCTACACAGCGATTTATTAGGCTAGCCTACTTGAATTTCCGAAAGGATCACATATATTGTGGTTAATTATAATGCAAATAGGACGAGTATGCTATCGTCCACTCGCTACAAGTAGGTTAATCAATAGGCTATAATAAACCATAGCCTTTTAAAACCATTTGTGACAGCGGCTGGTGATTTGGTCCGCAACTCGGCAAACCCCGAAATGCACTAGGGGGCAAAATAAATAAATAATTATTTTTATTTTTTTTGTATTACCAAAGTTGAAGTTATGAAGAACCCACTTACTAGAACAGACAACAGTTTTAGGTTCACGAAATACGTATAATTAGTCTGCAAACTAAGCTCGTTTTTAGCCGATTTCGAGTCGGTTTGGGGGCGGGCAGATCGATTAGCATGATTTGGTTTCATTGGCTATTGCTTCCGGGTTCTCCGCCCCCACACCCTTCCCCAACACGCCAGCTTTGTTTACATTCAGTCCCAAGTTTAACCATGGATGCTACAGCTTTTGCTAAAGAGAAGACGGGGATGGCATCCAGGACATGGAAAGAGTTTTAAGAGCAGCTAAAACTCCAGGAGAGCAGAGCTATCTTTATACTATCTGTGTAATGTATCTTTACATTACATTAACATTAGTCCTTTAGCAGTAGCTCCTTTCTAAACAAGTGACTAAGTCTAGCTAGCATAACAAAGGCACTAGCACTAACTAACAAAAGCTAGCTAGCTAACGTTAGCTAACATGCTAGTTAGCTGAGCTGTCCCTTCGTTCCTAAACTAGCCAGCTACCTAGCACAGGGACATGGCTATAGCTAGTGAGCTATCCCTTTGTTCCTAAACTAGCCAGCAAGGCAGCTAATATCTAGCCAACTGCCTAGCACAGGGACATGGCTAGCTAGTGACCAAGCCCTTTGTTCCTAAACTAGCTAGCGAGGCAGCTAATATCCAGCCAGCTGCCTAGCACAGGGACATGGCTAGCTAGTGAGCTAGCCCTTTGTTCCTAAACTAGCCAGCGAGGCAGCTAATATCTAGCTAGGTAGCTATATTATAGAGAGAAACAGAATGAGAGAGCATGAGAGGTATGGTAGTCTGACACCTTTGTTTTTTGTTTTGGTTATAGGATGAGCAAAAACAAGCTCCACAGGCCTGTGAGGATTTGCAGCTCTCCCTTGGCCCCTCCATACCAGCCAGCAAGAAGATCACTATGCACTACAGCTTTGATTTTGCACAACAGGTGAGAATACGTTCATCCTATCATGCATTAGCTAGTCTATTTAATCAACACTTTCTGGTACTATTTTATCTATATGGAGTACCAGTACTGTGGGCAATAGTTTAATGTACTTTCTTCCTTCTATTCTATTGCAGTTTTGATGCTGAGAGACCTGGCATGGTTGTGGCCAGAGAACACCGTGATGCACCGGCAGTCGAGTTTCAGCTGCTGCGCAAGCCTGATGTCCTGCCCCCCAGAGAAGGTCTTCTTGTGCAAGCCCCACCCGGACTGGACATGGCCAGACAGACGTATCTCTTTGACAAGATCAGAGAGTTCTGTTCTGATGGGGGACGAGACGTCACATATCCCCCGCCAAACTCCACAGCAGCTCAGAACAAGACTGTCCGCTTGTAGATTCACTGCAGATCATCAGGACGGACAGCACTGCAGGAGAAAGGCCACAGCCTTTTCCTGTTTGTATACTGAAGCGTTGCTTGTTCTCTTGCACAGACTTACCCACACTTGCACAGACTGCATTGTTAGAATATTGAATACTGAGCTGAGTACTGTTGTTATTACCTTGAGTATTTAGCTGGGGACTGTTATTACTTTGTTGTACACTTGATCACAATGAACACTATGCACCTTGTCTATAAAACAGACAACTGACTGTACACTTTAACACTTAGACTGTTTCCTTTTTTTTGTACACTTTACTACTTATGCTTGTACTTTATATCATGTATGTGACAATAAAGAACGTTACATTTGAACTTCATCTTATATTGTGTTGTGAATGCAGTTAAGAACAAGATTAATACTGACTCAAAGAGTGTGGGGTCATCAGTGAGAGAGCACCCCACTTGGCAGCCACTCTCAGGTAATACCCCAAGTTGACAGCCACTCTGACAGATAATGACAGATCGTCCAGTGGGGGAGTGGCTAGGGGTGGGGTTACCAGGCTATTGTTCACGCCCATTACCTGGCAGTCAGAGGTGTGAAAATGTTGGAGAACTTTGGAGGAGGATTTCTCAGCTAAGTTGATTTGGCAGTACTAGCATTCAAATAAGCATATCTTCTTCAACCATGTTCAGATTTCAATGTATGAGACCTCATTTGAAAGCTTACAATCTGCACTTTCATAATCTGTAAAAAAAATGAAAAATGACCTTTGCCTAGTTGAGGACCAAATTACCAGCGGCGGTCACATTTGGTAAATATGGGAAAATGATTATTCTTGCTTGCTTCACACAAACGGAGCGACTGCAATGTTGACAGCGCAGCCTGCCTGAGGCGGGTGGCGATGATTGGCTAAGACGGCGAAAACGTAATATTCTGCAACAATATTTTGGTTAGTGTGGACTTTATGCCAGTGTAACCAAGATGAAACATACGTCTCCACCGTGCAACCAAAGATAAGCACAACTTTAAGATCAAACTAACTAGTTTCAACGTAGGGTTTAGTATGGACTTTAGGATGGAACTTAAGGTGGAACTTAAGATCAGCTGGTGCAACCGGCTCCTGTTCAACTCGCCTGGGACCAGGTCCCCTGAAGCTATTTCGCCTGGCTGCCCATCGCGTTGGTGTGAACAGAATGAATACCACCTACTAGCAAACAAAACATGTTCAGTCACAATTATACATTATACATTGAAAGAAGATGGCTGCCACCAGGTCTGCACACAGCCAGGCAGGTGCTGTGTGCCCACCTTTAAAGCTATCTTTAACGATCAAATCACCAAACTTTCTGTTACTAAGTTGGATTTTTATTGTTGCCTCGCTGGTGCTTTCAATAAGACATTGTTTCTTAGTCAAAAACAACGATCAAGGCTATTTCCCGGCTGGGAGAAGTCAACACCTGCTGTTCTCCAAACCTTTGGATAATGGCAAAGCCAGAGCGCCTCGGAAGCTGCACAACGAGCCTAAACCATCAAGCTCCTGCCGGGGATCCATCCAACTGGCGGTAATGCTGCTTTTGGCCGGCGATGTTGAATCTAACCCTGGCCCTATGGGGTTAGATCTGTTTCAATATACAACACATGTTTCACAAATGTTTTTTTGTGGTTCACAAATAAATTCTTGTTTCACAAATGTATTTTTGTGGTTCACAAATGAAACATACGTCTCCACCGTGCAACCAAAGATAAGCACAACTTTAAGATCAAACTAACTAGTTTCAACGTAGGGTTTAGTATGGACTTTAGGATGGAACTTAAGGTGGAACTTAAGATCAGCTGGTGCAACCGGCTCCTGTTCAACTCGCCTGGGACCAGGTCCCCTGAAGCTATTTCGCCTGGCTGCCCATCGCGTTGGTGTGAACAGAATGAATACCACCTACTAGCAAACAAAACATGTTCAGTCACAATTATACATTATACATTGAAAGAAGATGGCTGCCACCAGGTCTGCACACAGCCAGGCAGGTGCTGTGTGCCCACCTTTAAAGCTATCTTTAACGATCAAATCACCAAACTTTCTGTTACTAAGTTGGATTTTTATTGTTGCCTCGCTGGTGCTTTCAATAAGACATTGTTTCTTAGTCAAAAACAACGATCAAGGCTATTTCCCGGCTGGGAGAAGTCAACACCTGCTGTTCTCCAAACCTTTGGATAATGGCAAAGCCAGAGCGCCACGGAAGCTGCACAACGAGCCTAAACCATCAAGCTCCTGCCGGGGATCCATCCAACTGGCGGTAATGCTGCTTTTGGCCGGCGATGTTGAATCTAACCCTGGCCCTATGGGGTTAGATCTGTTTCAATATACAACACATGTTTCACAAATGTTTTTTTGTGGTTCACAAATAAATTCTTGTTTCACAAATGTTTTTTTGTGGTTCACAAATATATTTCAAACTCACAAACATGTGCACCGCTTGTATTTACTTGCACCCGAGACACAAACCATTCTGGCGAGAGAGACTAACCATGAAACTGCTGACACAAATCAAAATAGATTTTGAAACAGATCTACCGTCAACCTATGGTAGTTATTTTTCATAATGTTTGCAAATATATTTATGTGATTCACAAATACATTTGTTTGATTCACAAATAAATTCTTGTTTCACAAATGTATTTTTGTGGTTCACAAATATATTTCAAACTCACAAACATACACCGTTTGTATTTACTTGCACCGCTTGTATTTACTTGCACCGTTTGTATTTACTTGCACCGTTTGTATTTACTTGCACCGTTTGTATTTACTTGCACCGCTTGTATTTACTTGCACCGCTTGTATTTACTTGCACCTGGGAGACACGAACCAGAAATCGAATTATGAAACGTTTAGAAAAAATGTACCCTGCCTCATCTCCAGCCAATCAGATAACAAGGCAGCTCTGACCAATCAGTGTGCGCGGTCTTGGAAACAGCGCGGTTGAGAGCAGAGCTGAGGCGAACGAGGAGAGCGAACGAGCGAGGAGAGCAGGCGAACGAGGAGAGCAGGACGAGGAGAGAGTAGGCGAACGAGCGAGGAGAGAAAGAGGAGGCGAACGAGCGAGGAGAGCAGGCGAACGAGCGAGGAGAGCAGGCGAACGAGGAGAGCAGGACGAGGAGAGAGCAGGACGAGGAGAGCAGGCGAACGAGTGAGGCGAGGAGAGTGAGCAACTTTCAGGTAAGTTCACGAGTACTTTATTGTGCTGGTTCGCCCCACATTGTGTAAGGAAAACTAAAGCCACTTACATTAGCTACCTGAGATCTCTTTCATGCTAAAGTTAGCTAAACTAAAGCTACGTGTATTAGCTACCTGAGATCTCTTTCATGCTAATGTTAGTGTCATGGAATTTAACACACAGTCTCAAGACTATTCAGATTCATATCTTTTCTTTCAATCATCAAGTCCCCTGCAACCTCTAGTTTCAATCTCCCTTTTGTAATTGTAAACACCTCAACTCTCCCTTTTGTAAATGTAAACAACTCCTCTGCCTCGCTCTTCCTCCTTTCTTTGTTTAAGTCAGAAGGGCCACACCTTATGTCCTTCCGCCCTGGCTCAGACCTTTTGTTTTCTTTGTCTATATTCAAAGTGATATTCAAAGTGAGTTTCATCCCCCGCCCACTGTGTGGCCAATCAAATGACGCCTGTACTACCTCGTTGGCCTGAGCAAGATATAAGGAGAAGAATTGGCGATCTGACTTACTTCTCCTGTTAGAATCACTCTGTGTTTTTACTTTGAGGTCCGTTTGCAATCATATTGTTTTCTTAATAAACCTGACTGAACATATTTTTGAGCGAACCCAGGCTTTGGCAAATACTTTCATTTTTATTCAACTACAATTGGCGACTCGAGGACGGGATCGACTGCCGTGAGATTTCCCGGGGTGGAAGCGAGGGACGCAGACGTGCGGAGCGGTAGCCGCTTTGGAAAGCTTCTCTCGTTGCGTCTATGCGCATTGGTTTTGGAGAAGCCCCGCCGTTGGTTCCACTCGGCTAAGCTCACGGTACGTTGAAAAACGAAATCCTTTTATGCTTGTTATTTGCCTTGGGTTTTGGTTCAGCTTGTTGGTCTAGATTATTGAAAACAGAAACCCCAGCGTGGGTATTTTTAGTACGTATGAGTTAAAGTAACTATCTAAGGAAGTTGTGAGCAGCAATATATATATTTATATCGTATTGTCTTTTGACTTCGTCCTTGTTTCGTTACGAGGGTATAAGCTGTTCAAGTGAGAGTTTGGTCTCGTGAATCTTGTTCCCCTGTAGTTGATGTCCAATTTTAGGTTGTTTATCGGTTGCAGCTTAGAACGGGGTTTTTTGAGTTAAATACGCCAAAGAGTTGGCACAGAACAGGCTTCCTTTTGGCCGGTCGCGGGTGAGATTAAAACCGCGAGCACGTTGAGAGAGTTTTGCTCAATGGAGGTAGCTACAGGGCGGAATTGAGAGTTTGGCAATCCGCGTTTCTTGGAGACTTTACAGTATTTGGTAGGATCTAGACATCCGGTCTAGCCTTGACCAAGTGGCTGGTGCAGTTCGTGCATGTTTTTCGTGTGTTAAGTCGTATGTTAGTCGTCTTTTGGTCGTTTTTTGGTCGTTCTTTGTTTTGCGTTCCCGTGTTAGTCTGTTGTGTTACTGTTGGGTTTTCGGCTCTCTCTTGTATGTGCACGGGATTGTTAGTCTGCTGTGTTTACTGTTTGAACTTCGGCTCTGTCTTGTATGTGTTGTTAAGCACTATATTTTTTTTAAGGTAAATAAACAGGACAAGACATATGTAGCTGAAGACATAAGGTTTGTGCATAATAGTGGGGGGAATAGATAAGGGTTGCCAGTGTCTTAATCTGAATGCAGCATCTCATAACCAAATTATATATTTTTAAATGGTTATGTTAAATATCTCATGTTTATAGTTTGAGGCACATTCATCGGGCCTGAGTGTTTTTTCTGAGTGTTTTTACAGACAACTGTCGTTCCGGGAGTGATGGGTGAATGCCGAACCAGGAGGCGGGCACAGGACCGGAGGTGCAGATGGAGGTTACCGGCCTGTTTCCCTACAGATGGGCGATCTGGGGTTCGTGAGATGCAAGGCCAACGCCATGTCACCGACTCACTGTGAGCGACAGATAAGTATGAAACAGGGAAGAGACCATTTTGTCCGAAGCGGTGCCCAATACTCTGTCCTCAAATGACAGAAGAGGGAGGTTTTAGATATACAAATTTTTAGCTATACAAATGAAGCTTTGATGGATTTTTTGATTAGTTAATTGTAAATGAAGCCAATTCATTTTAGTGTCATTTTCTTTGCCCCATCTCTATTTTTTATCCTGACTTCAGGAAATTTTGTTTTCACCCTTAGGGGGTGTTGTTTTGTTGAGACGAGAATGTGGTTATTTTATTTTATTTTCATAAAATCGCGAGAGAAATTCTAGAGCCAAATCCAATTGCCTTGATCATTACTGGGGACTGGGCGTGTTGAAGTCATTCTAACACTGCCCCTGATGTCACTGTAGGCTACTGCAGACTGGCTCTAAATGACACTTGAACAGACACCCTGTTTAAGTTTTCCTGACTGAATAACAACATTTTTTCCCCAAAGCAGGAGCTTGCGCTTAACCATGTTTCTGAGTATCTCCAACAGACTGCTGATAACCGTTCCTGACCAAGGAGGGGAACAGGGAGACCAGAGGACTCTCCTTTTGCTCTTCTGTTTTGTCTCTGTTGTCTCTCTCATCTGTGGATCCACAGACGGAGCACTTCATCAGCCTGTACTGGGGGAGCGGGAGCGCCGAGGTGGCCCTCCAGCAGCACGACCCGGGCCGGCCCTACGTGGAGCAGTACAGGGATGGACCGGGTTCAGTTCAAGAGCCTGTACGTGCTGCTGGCGCCCTGGCTGTGTGGTGTCCCACCGCACCTTCACCCTGCTGAACCAGGACAGGGACTCCCTCCTCACCTTCCGAGAGCTCGCTGGCTGACCGCTCTATGTGGACCTGCCCAGTGGGGAGACAAGAGACTACCAGGAGCAGATAAGCAGCCTGAGAACAGGCCAGAAAACATGGAAGAGAAGTAGATGTTGCGGGAGGAACCTACCCGTCAAAAATGGAACTGTCAGCACATCCTCGGCCAAGTGGGCCATGGGAACATGTAATAATGGATTTTATTGAACTCTCTCCATGCCAGGAATGTCTTCAACAGAGTGAGGACCGCCATTCCTGAGGCTAAGGAGGGGTTCCTGCATCACATCTCTCCTGGGGATTGGGTCCTGGTCCGCGACCACAGACGAAGGAGCTGGAACTCGCCGAGGTGGCTCGGGCCGTACCAGGTTCTACTCACCACGCAGACAGCGATCTGAGAGGACTTCATGGATCCATGCAAGCCATTACCGACGGGTCCAAGCAGCAGAGGACGGTCCACCAGGGGATCGCCAACACCAGGAGATCAAGGATGCAGCTGAACCAGAAAGCTCAGAGGCCAAAGCCATGAGCTGCCACAACTGTCCTCTCCTCTGACGAGGAATCGGAGGAAAAATGACCTTGCTGGTCACCTCCTTCTCATAGTCGTTATGATGGCAACATGGAGAAACTCCACAGCCATGACCTCACAAGATGCACCACACACGCACACACACCTGCACACACTGCAACTAACATTGAACATAACTGATTCAAACAACGCGACATTGAAGTTGCGATCTAGAAGAGAAGACGCCTTGCATTCCCCAGCGACATTCTATTGCCCAAAAGAGAAGTGTCACCTAAATGACTGTTGGATATACACTGTGAACAAGACACTCTACAGATGTCAAAATCCAAGACGATGAGCAATCGGAGAGTGACCTTGACAGTCACCGCCACACTCTCCTCTCCTCTGATGAGCAATCGGAGACTGACCTTGCCGGTCACCTCCTTCTTGTGGTTGTGGTATGACAACATGGACAATCTCAACAGCAATGACTGCACCTCTAATCGCACACACTGGAACCTACATTAAACATTCAGAGACGCACACATGGAAGCTATGTTCCATAGGACATCACATGCGATTATTCACAACAAGAGTGAATGAACTTTGAAATAATCTGAAAAATATCATATTTGTTTACAAGAGTTACAATGGTTGAAACATGAGTTGATAAATAAGTTTGGGTTTTTCCTCTAAATTGACCAAGAGGTTTTTTGCCCTTCTTACACTGGTAACCATTTATCTTTTTGCCTTGTTCAAAATTTAAATCAAGGGTTTTTGGTGAATGGTTGTCCACTCTTAGACTATACATGTTTTTTTTACCTTGTTTCCTGTCAAATTTCTGAAACAAGGAGTTTTAAAGCGTAATTTGCATTTTTGTTCTTGCTCCACCTAGTGGAGAGATTACTTCCTTTCCACATGTATAGCATAGAGTTTTTGAATTTGTGTTTATAATTGATTTTTTTTATTTTTTTTTTGATTATGCTTATTTTATATCTGATGTATATATTTTATGTGGCTGTTTCAGCCACAGATGAGGGAGTTGTCATGGAATTTAACACACAGTCTCAAGACTATTCAGATTCATATCTTTTCTTTCAATCATCAAGTCCCCTGCAACCTCTAGTTTCAATCTCCCTTTTGTAATTGTAAACACCTCAACTCTCCCTTTTGTAAATGTAAACAACTCCTCTGCCTCGCTCTTCCTCCTTTCTTTGTTTAAGTCAGAAGGGCCACACCTTATGTCCTTCCGCCCTGGCTCAGACCTTTTGTTTTCTTTGTCTATATTCAAAGTGATATTCAAAGTGAGTTTCATCCCCCGCCCACTGTGTGGCCAATCAAATGACGCCTGTACTACCTCGTTGGCCTGAGCAAGATATAAGGAGAAGAATTGGCGATCTGACTTCTCCTGTTAGAATCACTATGTGTTTTTACTTTGAGGTCCGTTTGCAATCGTATTGTTTTCTTAATAAACCTGACTGAACATATTTTTGAGCGAACCCAGGCTTTGGCAAATACTTTCATTTTTATTCAACTACATTAGCTAAACTAAAGCCACCTGCATTTGCTACCTGAGATCTCTTTCATGCTAACGTTAGCTAGTTAGCTTGTCACGCTACCATCGCGTGTCCGTTGTATACTTTAATGTTATCAGACTTAATAATTCAGTGTTCATTCGGTGGAATCATAAACACATTTCCAGGAATTATATCTAGCTAACGTTTCCAATTAGTATTATGCAGTCGGAATGAGTTCCCCAAGCTGCTAGCCAGCTTGACGGCAAGTGGCTACAAGAGGAAAATAATCAAAATGGTTAAGTTAAGTAGCCTGAAATCCAGCCTGCTCGCTCCGTTCACCGTTTTTTTCTCTGCTTCACAAGTGAAGTGGAAAAGTAACCTAAAGTCCTCTGAACTGAGCGAGTCTGGATTCCAGGCTACCAAAGTTGACCGTTTTATTGTTGTTGTTCTTTTTCTAGGCAGTCTATATTCTTCAGCCTTTTTGCATGTGTGTCTGTAGATGCCGTGACCTAATCCAGCTGCTTTGAGAATTGTAATTGCTGGTAACATGCTTTTCTCTCATTCTCTCACTCTGAAGACTGCAGAGCAGCTTGCCTGCCCCACTACTGCCTGGCTCAGGAGCTGGAGCTCAAGATGGAACCAAACACGCAAAACGGATAGGTGAGTCAATAGTTGCTTAGCTGGCTTGCTGCTGGTGCATATGAAGCGGGGTAGAATGACTGGTATGAATGAGTGGGTGTGTCAGAGTGGAGTTGTGTGAATGAGTGTGTGCACGTCTACCTGCTTCTCCACAGGTGTTCTCAATCACCCCCATGATTGGGAGAGTACAAATGCCGGTGCTTCCGTTCTACCGGGAGCTGACGTTTCTTCCACGTACCCGAGGACTCGAACGACGGGGACGGGTCTACCATCCTACACCGAACCGCATCGGAGATTGAGATACAACGCACGCATTTCACGCAGTAAAGCGCGCACCGGACTGGGCCAGCCGACCGTGCAGCGGGGTGATCGGCGAGAGATTCAGCATACAACGCCCTCAATTCACCACAGCAAAGGGAAGTCTTGCTTACCACTGCTCGTGTGCGAATTGAGCAACGCCAGTGTTTGTGACTGTAGTGTGTCCGGCGGCTGATTCTGCCTTTCCCCTCCTCCTGCCCGCAGCGCAACGGACCAGCCTACCATCGCGGAGCTACGAGCGAGGACGGTGGGAACGACCCACGCCTACCCACGGACGCCTAACGTGAATGCCTCGCTCCCGGGACTCCCATTGAGAGGCGCAAGATCGAGTGACGTCATCGAAGACGGGAATTCCCTCTCATCCCTCCCCCGATTGGACGAGGCCGTGGGTTGGGTTTTGGATGGGTGGCGCCACACAAACTATCCTCTACAAATAGGTTGTAGTTCTTTTTATGGGTGATAGTGTTTTTAGCAGGGTTCTGGTTGGAAGCCTAGTCTCGGCTGCCCGCTTCTAGGTACTATTATAGTTGTAAGACCAGTATATCGTTGTGTAGTGTGTAGTGTGTAGTGTCGCATGCCTTATTGGGTACAGTGTAGCCCATACCCCATCTTGAGTGCTCGGCCCCTTTTCGTTGGCCGTCTTATACGCAGTGGATTTGTAGTGGTACGGGTTGCCGTGTATGGTAGTGATACCTTTTGCAGTGATACGGGTGGCTGTGGTTTACCGTGTGCAGTGTATTTGTAGTGGTACGTGTTCCCGTGTATTGTAGTGATACCTTTTGCAGTGATACGGGTGGCTGTGGTTTACCGTGTGCAGTGTATTAAATAGTAGCATTACTCGAACTCTCCATTAGGGGGAGCCTAATTGGTCCCAACCGTATTGTCTCACTAAAGCATAGTGCCCAGGATTAGTGCCGCCTGACCACCCTGTTTTTATAAGCTGATTTTATATTGTTGTGATATTGTGTTCATCCCTATGGTGGGAAATGTGTCCTTGAAGGAATTGCCAATAAAATTATTGTGCGAAATATATATCGCCTCCTCTTGCTGTGTACTCAAGGGTCTTTAGCATAACCTGTACGGTTACATTTTTGGCGTTGTCGGCAGGATCCTTGACCTACATAGCAAGATGGTTGACGTTGACGATGCTGGCGGGCAGCCCCAGGGAGCAGTAGTTATGCCTTGGTTTATGGGTGGGCCTTGGGTGCCCAAGTTTGACGGAAGAGAGTCATCAAGGTTTCCAGAGTGGAAAAGTCAGATTGCAGCATGTATTCGAGCCCAGCTGCATAAATGCACAGCAAAGGGTCGATTTTGTGTTGAGCGCCTTAGATGGAGATGCCAAAAGAGAGGTGGCGCTGTTGGTTGTAGAGGAGCGCAACACTGATGTTAAGATCTTAGAGGAGCTAGAGAAGCTATATGGGGGACAGAAGTCGGTAGCACAGCTGCGAGTAAAGTTCTTTAACTGCAAACAAGAACCTGGAGAGGAAGTGAAGGCATTCACCCTCCGGCTGCGGGAACTGCACCACAGTTGGAGAGCGCAAGACCCACACCAGGGGTCGGACGACGAGCTACTACGGACTCAATTCGTCATGGGTCTGAGACCCGTACCCCTGAAGCAAGAGCTACAGCGGCAGCTCAGGAGGAACTCGACGACCACCTTCACAGAGGCTTGTCGGGAGGCAAGAGCATTAGAACGAGAGTTAGGAGGATCTGAAGAAGCTCAAGCCTGCCCCGTTTTTGCCCCTGCATCTAGGAGAGCCCCACCAACAACTCCTGAGTGGCAGCAGATCAAGGAAGACTTGCGGACAGAGCTGCGCCAAGAGCTGCGCCAAGAGCTTAAAGAACAGATGGCCCTCCTGAGTAAGTCTGTGGTAGACGAGCTGCAGGAACGCCTGAGCACGGCACAACTCACCACACCTCCAACCGCCGCTGCAGCCCCTCAACCACTCTGGCGCCGGCAACCGAACAACCCCCAACGTCAGCGCCTGGAGTCGGCGCCTCCGGGGCTATCCCACTACCAGTGGGACGGCCAAGGCCGTGCAATCTGCCGTGACTGCGGGGAAGCAGGACACATTCAACGGTTCTGCCCTCGCCGGCAGCCACAACAGGATTTTTGGCAACCCCGGTCACAACAGGGCAAGTGAACCGGGAGGGGCCCCCGATTGTGCCCCCACAAAGGCCCGCCATGGTAGGAAGATGCCCGGAAATTGAAGTGACTATCCAGGGTAGGACGATTCCATGCATCCTTGACACTGGTTCACAAGTCACACTCATGAGCCAAACGTTATTTCAGCGGCACTTTGGAGGGGAATGCATAAGCGACCCTGACCGCATATCATGGCTGGCCTTGAAAGCAGCCAATGGACTTAACATCCCTTACGTGGGTTATGCTGTACTTGATTTCATCATTGGGGGTATAGAGGTGAAGGAAAAGGGGGTGGTTATTGTTCGAGACGACTGCATCAATACGGAGTATGGGTTGCTGGGGATGAATGTGGTAACGGATTGCTGGGCCAGTATTTTTCAGGGTGGGCACCCAGGGGTTGCAGCCTTTAAATCAATCTTCTCCCCCTCTGCAGAGAAGTTGTGGGACGTGGCCTTTGCGGCCTGCCAGAGGGCAGAGGCCTCAACCACTCGAGTGGAACTACAGGGGGTGGCCAGACTACAGCGACAGCCCCCAGTGATGCTGCCTCCCTCAACGGAGACAATTATCTGGGCCCAGGTACCACAAGCTGCTGGCCTGGCGGATTGCCCGGTTCTACTGGAGGATCTGGACGGCTACGGTCGTGAATGGCGGGTGGCTAGGTCACTGGCCTGGACCCGAGGGGGGAGAGTCCCCCTACGCATCTGCAACCCGAACCCTTTCCCCCTTGAACTGCCCCAACGGTGCCCCCTAGCCACCGTTACCCAAATCGACCCGCACAAGATCAGGGGGAGGACGACCCTGACGTTGCGCAGCGCTGGCCCCCAGGCGATTGAGGTGGACGTCCAGCACACTGCACAGACCCCGAGTGAGGACCACCCAGCCCTGGCTCTAAAGGGCGACGGCCTGGATGGGGATCAGCAAGCCCAGCTGGAAGTCCTGCTACGGAAGTGGTCGCACGTATTTGCCACACACGATGAAGATTTTGGGAGGACAGCGATCATCACTCACCAGATCCCGACTGGCACAGCTCCCCCGATACGGGAACGCTACCGCCCTGTTCCCCCAAGTCTCTACCCAGAAGTTCGATCACTGCTGCAGGGTATGCTGGACAGTGGGGTCGTGAGGGAGAGCTCGAGTCCGTGGGCTGCCCCAGTGGTCCTCGCCCGGAAGAAGGAGGGGTCTTGGAGATTCTGCGTGGATTACCGCAAACTAAACGCAGTGACCCACAAAGACTCCTTCCCACTGCCACGAATTGAAGAGTCACTCACAAGCCTGTCCAAGTCGGAATGGTATTCAACCCTCGATTTGGCTAGCGGATATTGGCAGGTGGAGGTGGCGACAGAAGATCAGGAGAAGACCGCCTTCACAACGCCCTTCGGCCTCTACCAATTTGACAGGATGCCATTCGGCCTCTGCAATGCCCCGGCCACTTTTCAGAGGCTCATGCAGCGCTGCTTGGGGGCCCAGGTCTACGACCATCTTCTCATCTACCTTGATGATGTGATCGTCTACTCCCCCAGCTTCGCTGCACACCTGCAACACTTGGAACAAGTATTCGCTCGTCTCGACGACCATGGCTTAAAGCTTCAGCCACGCAAGTGCCACTTGTTCCAGAAGAAGGTGGCTTACCTTGGACATATAGTCAGTAGCCAGGGGGTGGCAACGGATCCCGACAAGGCCGCTGTTGTCCGCGACTGGGCACCACCTACCACAGTCAAGCAGGTGCGATCCTTTCTTGGCTTTGCGGGCTACTACCGACGATTCATCCAGGGATTTTCCAAGATAGCAGCCCCACTCCACCAGCTCCTCCAAGGCCAAGCCAATAGGCCGTCAGCCTCCATCCACTGGACGAACGATTGTCAGGTGGCCTTCGACAAGTTGAAGCAGGCCCTCCTCAGCGCCCCCATCCTGGCTTTCGCAGACTTCCATCTCCCATTCCGGCTGTACACAGACGCTAGCCTGGATGGTCTCGGGGCTGTCCTGTCCCAGGTCCAAGATGGGACAGAGAGGGTCATTGCATATGCAAGTCGTAGTCTCCACCCCGCCGAACGCAATGACCAAAACTACAGCTCCTTCAAGTTAGAGTTGTTGGCGCTGAAGTGGGCAGTCACTGAAAAGTTCAAGGATTATCTGTGGGGTGCGCAGGTCACCATCTTCACCGACAACAACCCATTGGTCCATCTCGAAACAGCGAGGCTGGGAGCAACTGAACAGCGATGGGCAGCCCAACTGGCCAACTACTCGTATGAGATCCGGTACCGACCTGGGACGAAGAATCAAAATGCTGACATCATGTCACGACTACCAGGGGAGACGACGGGCGCCGTTGTACAGGCCACCATGGGCCGATCCTCTGAGCTGGAGCTATGGAGGGAGCGACAGATGGGGGACCCCGACTTCCGGCTTCTCCATGCTGGGATAACCGAAGGTGAGCCCCCCACACCTATTGATCGTTCTACTTTGTCCCCCCAGCTCCGCTGCCTACTCCGCGAATGGGCCCACCTGGAGCTTTGTGAGGGGATCCTGGTGAGACACGTGACTGAGCCAGACACGGGCGCTCCAGTGAAACAGATCGTTGTCCCGGAATCCCAAGCTCGTGCCCTGTGGGAGGATTACCACAAGGCGGCAGGCCATCCAAACGGTGACCGAATGATGTCATTACTAAGGAGGAGATTCTACTGGACTGGTATGAGCAGAAATGCCCGGGCTTGGTCGGCGGAGTGCATCACTTGTGTGGTAGGAAAAGCGGGTGCGCAGCCAAAGGCACCTCTGTGCTCCATTCCATCTAGCTATCCCTTCGAGACTGTAGCTATAGATTACCTGACCCTAGGAAGGCCTGCTGACACTTACCAATATATTCTGGTCATCACAGATCTGTTCTCTCGCTACGCGCTGGCAGTCCCCACGAAGGACCAGACGGCTCCTACTACGGTGAAAGCCCTCTGGACTGCGCTCATCCTCCCCTTCGGCTGTCCCGAACGCATTCTCACGGACCGGGGGGGAGCATTTGAGTCGGCCCTGATGCAGCAACTTTGTGCGATGTATGGCTGCCAGAAGGTACGAACGACCCCCTACCATCCGCAGGGCAACGGGGCCTGCGAAAGGCTCAACCGCACACTTCTCTCGCTACTGAGCACAATCGAAGCCAAGCACCAAGCCCAGTGGCCAGCCCAGCTACCTGCACTCTTGCAAGCCTTCAACAATACCACCCATGCAAGCACAGGCATGATGCCCCACTACGTCGTCTTCGGCCGTCACGCCAGACTTCCAGTGGACATGCTCCATGAAGTCGCGCCGCCCCAACAGAGAGACGACCTGGACGGGTGGGTCAAAGGACATCATCAAGCCCTCCTGCAAGCCTATGCCACGGTTCGCAACAACGTCGAGCGGCGTAATAACTGGAACGAGGAGAACTACAACCGGAACGCACGGAGCTTGCCACTGCTACCAGGAGAGAGGGTGTTGATGAGGAACTTTCGCCGCCAAGCCCAAGGGAAGTTGGCCCCCCGGTGGCTCCCAACCCCTTTTGTGGTGGTCTCCCAACTACCGGATCGCCCAGTCTTCTCCCTACGGCCAGAACGGAAGGACGGCCCCATCCGAACCATCCACCGCAACAACTTAAGGCCGTGCCCAGGAGATGCGCCGACGAGGGGCGACCAGGGTATGAACCTTCCAGCGAGTAATCCGGAACGTGCTCAACATGGACAACCGCAGCCCATTTGGCCATGCAGGTGGATGGTCCAGCCGCAGCCACCTGCTCCGCCTCAACACGGCCGTACATCTGGACAACCGAGGCCAATCCAAGGACCACCCTTCCCTCCAGCAATGGCATCAGCTCCGACTGCCCCAACTGCCCAGCCTCAGGAGGCCCCAGAGCACCAACTAGGGGCAGACCAAGGCGATTCGCAGCGGTATTCACTCCGCCCCAATCGTGGCAAACCCCCACCACGGTTTATACCTTAAGGGTTGAGACACACTGACTATAGTCGTGCTCGGGACGAGCACGGTTAAAGGGGGGGCGAATGAAGCGGGGTAGAATGACTGGTATGAATGAGTGGGTGTGTCAGAGTGGAGTTGTGTGAATGAGTGTGTGCACGTCTACCTGCTTCTCCACAGGTGTTCTCAATCACCCCCATGATTGGGAGAGTACAAATGCCGGTGCTTCCGTTCTACCGGGAGCTGACGTTTCTTCCACGTACCCGAGGACTCGAACGACGGGGACGGGTCTACCATCCTACACCGAACCGCATCGGAGATTGAGATACAACGCACGCATTTCACGCAGTAAAGCGCGCACCGGACTGGGCCAGCCGACCGTGCAGCGGGGTGATCGGCGAGAGATTCAGCATACAACGCCCTCAATTCACCACAGCAAAGGGAAGTCTTGCTTACCACTGCTCGTGTGCGAATTGAGCAACGCCAGTGTTTGTGACTGTAGTGTGTCCGGCGGCTGATTCTGCCTTTCCCCTCCTCTTGCCCGCAGCGCAACGGACCAGCCTACCATCGCGGAGCTACGAGCGAGGACGGTGGGAACGACCCACGCCTACCCACGGACGCCTAACGTGAATGCCTCGCTCCCGGGACTCCCATTGAGAGGCGCAAGATCGAGTGACGTCATCGAAGACGGGAATTCCCTCTCATCCCTCCCCCGATTGGACGAGGCCGTGGGTTGGGTTTTGGATGGGTGGCGCCACACGAACTATCCTCTACAAATAGGTTGTAGTTCTTTTTATGGGTGATAGTGTTTTTAGCAGGGTTCTGGTTGGAAGCCTAGTCTCGGCTGCCCGCTTCTAGGTACTATTATAGTTGTAAGACCAGTATATCGTTGTGTAGTGTGTAGTGTGTAGTGTCGCATGCCTTATTGGGTACAGTGTACCCCATACCCCATCTTGAGTGCTCGGCCCCTTTTCGTTGGCCGTCTTATACGCAGTGGATTTGTAGTGGTACGGGTTGCCGTGTATGGTAGTGATACCTTTTGCAGTGATACGGGTGGCTGTGGTTTACCGTGTGCAGTGTATTTGTAGTGGTACGTGTTCCCGTGTATTGTAGTGATACCTTTTGCAGTGATACGGGTGGCTGTGGTTTACCGTGTGCAGTGTATTAAATAGTAGCATTACTCGAACTCTCCATTAGGGGGAGCCTAATTGGTCCCAACCGTATTGTCTCACTAAAGCATAGTGCCCAGGATTAGTGCCGCCTGACCACCCTGTTTTTATAAGCTGATTTTATATTGTTGTGATATTGTGTTCATCCCTATGGTGGGAAATGTGTCCTTGAAGGAATTGCCAATAAAATTATTGTGCGAAATATATATCGCCTCCTCTTGCTGTGTACTCAAGGGTCTTTAGCATAACCTGTACGGTTACACATACATTATATTACAACCAGTGATCTACCAGCAAGTTGGTAGAGTTTAGCAATTAGGCTCTTGTTAACACCCCCACTCTTTGTTTTAGGAATCACTCCGTCAGGAAATTGTTCAAAGCATTCACTCTCGTGTGACTCACACACTGGAAAGGCTACCTGTGGATGTCGACTACTAGGAATTTGTGTGTAATCAGGGAATGGACCTAATCAGTGCCTTGCCAGCAGAAGCCTCAGTGTCACAGGATGTGACTAGTGGTTTGTCGGAGCTACTTTCACTAATACAGGAACACAAGGAAAGGCAAGCAACAGCAGTACTCGAATTGGAGAGACTGCATGGAAGCGGACGTCCAAGAATGCACGTTCCAGAAGAGACTCTTGAACATTTCCTCGACCTTGGGCTGCCTGTCGTTTGCATAAGTACAATAATGGGTGTTTCCCGTACCACATTATGGCGTAGAATGCAGGAGTGTAATTTATCAGTCACAGCCCTGTACAGCAAGTGTACAGATGATGAACTTGAGTCTCTGATGCACATAGATACTAATCATAAGCTCATCAGGTAGGATCACTTCAAGAAGGGTTTGCATTTACACTTTCTTTTGTATCCTAGTCCCAGTTTCACATGTTTCATTACCTTATTAGAGTTGGCTGCATTTGTTTTTTAAATCAAGCATGTGCTTTTGTTTCCAAAATTAATTAAATTGTCAATTAAAACAGGTACAACATGGTTATATTTGGTGGTGTGGATGGCTACTCGAGAAAGGTAAGGGACTTTGATATGTCCAAGGCACATTTCCCCCCATGGACTAATTTATGTACAACTATGCATAATCCATGCAGCCCACCAACCTAAATCTCATCTATTTTTGGATTAGATCATGTACCTTTGCATCGCAGACAACAATCGATCTGCGACAAACCTCTCCTTTTTCAGTGAGGCAGTGAGGGATTATGGGTTTCCGTTAAGGTAAAAGTTTAAAACTCAGAATCGTATGTAATTTAGATTAAACACATCTGACTTGGCTGTGTTATTCCTCCACCACCAGTGGAGGTTATTTGATTCCATTCCTTCATTCAATGGCATAACTTGTATGTGGTGTCAGAGACTTGACCCTGTTAATTCTCACTTATGGTTTCTGTGTGTGGTGTGTTTTTCCATAAAGAGTGAGGGGGGATTTCATCATGGAGGTGAAAATGTGAGTGTTGCAAGACTGATGTTTTCTGTCCGGGGAACAGAAAATCCTAGTTTCATAGCCGGCAAGAGTGTACATAATCAGAGGTAAGCTCAATTACTGGGGTGCATCTCCTTTCATGTCCTATGTGGCCTGTTTGAGTATGGAAAGACAGTTATAATTTCTCCACCAGATTAAAATTTGTACTTCTCTTTAACAGAATTGAACGCTTCTGGCGGGACGTATGGATGTATGCCACCAAGATGTATTACGACATACTACATCACTTGGAAGACCATGGACTTCTTGATCTGAGCAGTTTCACGCATCTCTTTTGTTGTCATTTTGGAGTCATTCCACGCATACAAGCTAGTCTCAATGCCTTCAGGGAGGGGTGGGATAACCATCCCCTGAGCACTGAGAACAACCTAACCCCAAATCAGTTGTGGGAGGTTGGACAACATCAGCATCCCGTCCCTGATCCTGACATGGAGGTACTAAATTGTTTAATCTGCTACCAGCCATTCCACCTTCATCTCTTAAAGTTCTACTCAGTTTGTTTCTCGCTAACTGTTTTTGAATCTTAGGTGGAGTCGCTCCTTAATGAAGGAGGGGAGGAACATCTGACAGACCCTCAAACAGCGGTCAATGTCCCTGTCATCCAGAATCCACTGATGGATGATGAATTGGAGCAACTGCAAGCGCACATTGACCCACTACGGACATCTGATTCATTTGGAGCGGACATATACATAGAAGCAGTCATGTTTGTAGAAACATTAGTTGCGCAAAGGTTGGTTGTCAATTTAACTGCAACAGTCCTTACTCTGGATGTGTTAACTTGTCTGCCTGTTTGTCTCCTTTTCCTCCTCAATGTAATTTGCATAGTACTGCTTTGAATACAAACCTTTGCCTGTGCTCTCATTCTCTCACTCTGTAGACTGCAGAGGAGCAGAGAGCTCACAGACCGCCTGCCTCACTAGTGACTTGTCACATTCTCTATATGCCAAGTGTCTGCAACGTAAGTTATTTTTCTAGGTACTTTCTCTAGACAAATTAACTTGAGTCAGAAGTTCAAACACCATGACATCCATGTGTAGGTAGGGTAGGTAAATAACCTTTATTTAACCAGGGAAGTCCTGTTGAGATACAATCTCCTTTTCAAAAGAGATGCCGCTGGTTATCCACAGTGAAGCGTGAGAGTGCCCCCACCCCACCCCCAGGTCTCTCTAAGCCCGCCCTGTCTGAAGAGGAGCTGGACAAGAAACCCGTCGCCATCATCGAGAAGTACCTCCATATGAATGACATGTACACACACACTGTATACATGCAAACACGCACACTGGGAAGTACTCACCTGATGACTCCAATTTTTGAGCCACATGTCTGGGCCACTGAATTTTAGTGATGGGATTGAAGAACTGAGGAGACCTTCCCCCAGGGGTGCTTCTCTCTCTCCTCTTTTCTTTTTTCACTCCTCTCTCTCTGTCGCTCTCCCTCACGCAAGCTCAGCCAGAGGAACCTCTTGCATATCTTTCTCTCTCCTGTCCTCAATCTGTAGTTGTGGTGTGAGGAACCCTGACTTGTTGTGGGTGTGCCTGCTAGCTGGCTTGTAGAGGGTCTGCCTGCTGCTGGCTGAGTCGTAGTGGGTGTGCTTGCTGAATGGCTTGTCGAGAGTCTGCCTGCTGACTGAGTTGCTAGCTCTTGCGGTGACATGTCCCTAGCCAGTGCTTGCACAAACACCCGAGCTGCATTTTCCAGCTCAGGTGAGAGGCCCTGCACAGACAATTAATTTTAACGCATATCTACAGATATTGGTTAAGTCTCTTCGTAGTATAAAACTATGACAACATTATGCAACAGTGGCCAAAATAAACATGTAACACTACTTCTGTGGGATCTTCTCCCACACTCACCTGTGTAAATTCTTGATGCGCGGCCATGGAACTAATGGAAAGGTAGATGTATAAAAGCATTTCAGTAACGTATACAATACTGAAAGCTACATTAGGTCAAGGCACCTACATCCACACACACACAGTAGCTGCATCTGTCTACAGACATGCAAGGCTGAAGACTAGAGACTGCATAGACTTACGTTGCAGAAGCTTGGCGTCCAGAGACTAATGGGGCGGCCTCTGCAGTCTTCAGAGTGAGAGAATGAGAGAAAGGCTACTTGCCCGTTTTAATTATTTTCCTCTTGTAGCCACTTGCCGTCAAGCTGGCTAGCAGCTTGGGGAACTCATTCCGACTGCATAATACTAATTGCAAACGTCAGCTAGCTGTAATTCCTGGAAATGTGTTTATGATTCCACCGAGTGAACACTGAATTATTAAGTCGGATAACATTAAAGTATACAACGGACACACGATGGTAGCGTGACAAGCTAACTAGCTAATGTTAGCATGAAAGAGATCTCGGGTAGCAAATGCACGTGGCTTTAGTTTAGCTAACATTAGCATGAAAGAGATCTCAGGTAGCTAATACACGTAGCTTTAGTTTAGCTAACTTTAGCATGAAAGAGATCTCAGGTAGCAAATGCACGTGGCTTTAGTTTTCCTTACACAATGTCGGGCGAACCAGCACAATAAAGTATTTGTGAACTTACCTGAAAGTTGCTCACTCTCCTCGCCTCACTCGTTCGCCTGCTCTCCTCGTCCTCGTCCTGCTCTCTCCTCGTCTTGCTCTCCTCGCTTGTTTGCCTACTCTCTCCTCGTCTTGCTCTCCTCGCTCGTTCGCCTACTCTCTCCTCGTCCTGCTCTCCTCGTTCGCCTGCTCTCCTCGCTCGCCCGCTCTCCTCGCTTCGCCCGCTCTCCTCGTTCGCCTCAGCTCTGCTCTCAACCGCGCTGTTTCCAAGACCGCGCTGTTTCCAAGACCGCGCACACTGATTGGTCGGAGCTGCCTTGTAATCTGATTGGCTGAAGATGAGGCAAGGTAAATTTTTTCTAAACGTTTCATAATTCGATTTCTGGTTCGTGTCTCCCAGGTGCAAGTAAATGCAAGCGGTGCAAGTAAATACAAGCGGTGCAAGTAAATACAAGCGGTGCAAGTAAATACAAGCGGTGCAAGTAAATACAAACGGTGCATGTTTGTGAGTTTGAAATATATTTGTGAACCACAAAATACATTTGTGAAACAAGAATTTATTTGTGAATCACACAAATGTATTTGTGAATCACATAAATATATTTGCAAACATTATGAAAAATAACTACCATAGGTTGACGGTAGATCTGTTTCAAAATCAATTTTGATTTGTGTCAGCAGTTTCATGGTTCGTGTCTCTCTCGCCAGAATGGTTCGTGTCTCGGGTGCAAGTAAATACAAGCGGTGCACATGTTTGTGAGTTTGAAATATATTTGTGAACCACAAAAATACATTTGTGAAACAAGAATTTATTTGTGAATCACCAAAAAACATTTGTGAAACAAGAATTTATTTGTGAACCACAAAAAAACATTTGTGAAACATGTGTTGTATATTGACAAGTATTGAAACAGATCTAACCCCATATGGCCCCCACCCCGGGGGTGTCGATAGCCCACACACTAATTTTAATGTTGCACCGCAAGTGCACGGGGCTCAGCCAATGCAGCTACAGCCCACACCCATGGTGGCTCATGGCAACCCGGCGTTCATCTTACCTCTTCTATGGCCATGGCTAGGCCTACCATCGGCTATTCCCTGGTTCCATCCTGGTAGACTGTTTGAAGCGATCCTGTATTCAAGCTGGCTCTTGCAGTCCAATCACGGCGATCATCTCGGACAGGCGACGAGGGATCTGCGAGTGAACTGCTCTATACCAGCCCAGCGAGATCCGCATCTCCAGCAACAGCGGGGGATCAGCGCGAACAACACCCGGTCCTGGCCCAGCGGCAACCGTCCTCTCCGCCTCTCCAGCGACAGACAGCGGGGGAACCCGCAAGAACACTGCCTGGTCCCGGGGCACCCGTCTTCCCCACCTCTCCAGCGACAGGCCTCTTCATCTGCAATGGCAGCAGCTCTTCGAGAAGCTCCTCAGACCATCGCGGTAACCCAATCGCCACCAAATGGGTACTCAATCCGTTTGCCTCCCGCTTCAACTAGGAACTGCTCCCACGTAGTTAGAAAACGTAGAAACCCGGTGATGAAAAAGCATCGATCCACTGGACTATTCCAGACTTTAAATCAAGCTAAAGCAGTCTGGGATACTCGTTGTAAAGTAGGTTTATTTGGGGGTCATCTAAACATACGTAGCATGGTTCCCAAACGTGAGCAAATTTAACATTTACTTGGTGAATCTAATGTTGATTTTTTAGCTCTTACCGAAACCTGGTTAACCCCCTCCTCACCAGAGGCTGCTATAGTAATGCCCGGGTATGATTGTTATTGGAAGGACAGGGTCAAGGGGAGGGGGGGGGTTCTACTGTACATCAGAAGCTCTATTAAATTCAGTCAAATCACATTGCCTTGTGTGGAGGTATCTATTGAATGGGTTGGTGTGAACATCACACTCTCTTCTCTTCCTTTGCAGTAATTTGTTTATATAGACCACCCTCAGCCAAGGTAGATTTTTATGAACAGCTGAATCTCCTCCTCAAACACTGTGATTTCAGTAATGAGTTAATTATTTTGGATGACTTCAATGTCAATTGGGATGAGAAGAAGGAAAGAAATAACCTCAAACAGATCACTGATGACCACAATCTGACTGACTCAGC
Organism: Borostomias antarcticus; assembly: GCF_949987555.1. Taxonomy (NCBI): domain Eukaryota; kingdom Metazoa; phylum Chordata; class Actinopteri; order Stomiiformes; family Stomiidae; genus Borostomias; species Borostomias antarcticus. The sequence goes on from NC_140252.1 coordinate 8,269,403, forward strand.
TAATTGAATGGCCCACTAGAATAACCTCCCATTCCCAAACAAGAATTGATATAGTTCTCAAATAAACCCGAGAGAATCACAAAGACCTACAATCTACTGACTGGACTCTCAGATCATAATGCGATTTACCTCTCTAGGAAACTTGTAGTAGATGGCGGTTTAACAACCTATTCTCAAACCCTCCAAAAACAGCATCATCGTCTAACATAATCCCCAAAAATCAGGAACAGAATTTAGCTCTAGCCCTAAAGGGACATGATTGGAACGATGTTTTCTCCTGTGAGAGAGTGGACAATGGCTGTGACTCTTTCTATCGGTCCCTTAAAGAGGTCATGTCAACCTTCACTAGGAAAGTACGTCACCAGAAAAGAAAAGGGAACTCTCTTCCCTGGGTGGATAATGAGTGTAAGAAACTTATAACATGTAGAGATCAGCTATTAAAAAAATCACTGAAATCTGGATTAACTAAAGATAGACACAGGTTTACCTCCATGAGAAACAAAGTGACACAGACTCTACGGCAGGCCAAAGCAACAATTTTCATAACCATTATTGAAAATGCAAAAGGTAATGGGTAAGTTATCTGGGAGAATATTAATAGATTAGTAGGCCGAAAAAAGAAACTGGACAATGGTGACCTTGAGCTCAGGATTAACAACGAGCTGGTGACAGATCCCACTATCCTGTCTACCAAGATCAATATGCATTTCTTAAATTCTGTCCAGGAGATAGCTAGTCTCTTCAGTCAGCCTAGCCTTACTCATTGTCCTGTCGACTGCAAGCAGACAATTTTTACCATCAACGCAATACCTGAATGCAAAGTGTCCAAAATAATTGACGCACTAAAAAACTCTAAAGCCAAGGATGTGCATGGACTCAACACTAATTTCTTGAAACTTTATAAAACCTCCCTATTACAACCTATCACACACATAATTAACCTATCCATCACACAATCAACTGTTCCTTCGGCCTGGAAGATGGCCTCCGTCACTCCTGTTTTTAGATCTGGGGATAAGACCAGCCCTGATAATTACAGGCCTATTAGTATCCTCCCTGTAATCTCAAATATTGCAGAAAAATGGGTGGTTGAATTACTAATGGTACATCTGAGCAAAGGCCATGTACCTGTAATGGATTTTAATTGATCTAATCAAAAAGGATTTACCAAGATTCGCATCAAACAGGTTAAGTCTGGTTTATTGAGAAAACATACGAGCGCAAGGACTTCCTGGACAACGCAACAAGAGTGGTTCATCCAAAAAAGTGAAGCCTCCTGATCTTGCGCTGCCTTATATTCAAGCAAAACACAGGTACGGCGCTTCCAGGATGTGATTGGCTAATCCATTGTACGTCATATGAAATGGCAGGCGTGGCCGAGAATACAGACATGTGACATGAGAAAAGGCGGCAAGATCTTGGAGACAAAGGGACAAAGGATGGTTATTCTGGAGTAGACATTTCTAGGTGTGTGGACCTCCTGGAGGCCAAACCCTGTCTATGTGAATGGTTGAGGGAGGTGGTGAATTACAAAAGGAGAGAGCGAACAAAGGTTTAAGGTGTTTGGAATAGGAAGGTCTTGAGGCCAGTTGTAAATGCTATGACAATCTCCCCCATTTGTGGCTGAACAGGCACATAAAAATCAAATATAAAATCCAAACACAAAGTGTAAACATTCAGCTATGCTATACATGTGGAAAGGAAGTAAACTCTTCTTGTCCACTAGGTGGCGCAGAGTAAAAAGGAACTTTATTGTGAAATATTTAACAAAAATTAGATTATTTTCTTTCCACATGCAAATCACGCACCAAAACTCCCTCGTTTCAGAAATTTGACAGGAAACAAGGTAAAAAAGATGACATGATTACTAGTCTAAAAGTGGACAACCATTCACCAAAAACCTTGATTTAAAGTTTGACAGAAACAACGTAAAAAGATGACATGGTTACCAGTGTAAAAAGGGCAAAAAACCTCTTGGTCAATTTAGAGGAAAAACCCAAATAAATAACTCTTCAAACTCATGTTTCAACCATTGTAACTCTTCTAAACAAATATGATATTTTTTCAAGATAATTTCAAAGTTCATTCACTCCTGTTGTGAACAATCAATTGTAATTCCCTCTTCTGGGTCATAGCTTCCATGTTTGCGTCTCTGAATGTCCAATGTAGGTTCCAGTGTGTGCATTTTTATGTGGTGCAGTCATTGCTGTTGAGCTTGTTCACGTTGTCATAACAACGACCACGAGAAGGAGGTGACCGGCAAGGTCACTCTCCGATTGCTCATCAGAGGAGAGGACAGTGTGGCGGTGACCGGCAAGGTCACTCTCCGATTGCTCATCAGAGGAGAGGACAGTGTGGCAGTGACCGGCAAGGTCACTCTCCGATTGCTCATCAGAGGAGAGGACAGTGTGGCGGCCCACTGCTTTGCCCTTGAGATCTCTGGTTCGGCTGCATGGACCGTCCTCTCAGCTACTTTTGACAGCTATTCCACACAGGCCTGAATGCCATGGTCCTGATTGTTCCATCTTTGACGGGGAGGTTCACCCCGCTACTTCTACTTCTCTTCCATGTCTTCTGGCCTCTTCTTCTCAGGCTGCTCATCTGCTCCTTGGTTTGGGACGCAACGGCTCTCATGGCCCCACAAAGTTCTCTCAGCTACTCTGGCAGCCGTCTGCGTGGTGAGTTGAATCTGGTACGGCCCCAGGTCGCGGATCAGGACCCAATGGCCTGGTAGAAGATGATAAGAAGAAGCCCTCTCTGGCGTCCGGAATGGTCGCCTTCCCTTAGTGGGGACTTCATACGGGGCAGGTCGGCAATGTCTTTGAGAGACATGGGAGGAGAGACCTGTGAATCCACAGATGAGAGACAGCATAGACAAAACAGGAGAGCAAGAGGAGAGTCCTCTGGTCTGGTCTGGTCTCCCTGTTCCCCTCTTTGGTCAGGAAGCCCCTCTTTGGTCAGGAACGGTTATCAGCAGTCTGTTGAAGATACTCAGAAACATCGTTAAGTGCAAGTCACATTCTATCATCTCCTCTTCCTGGCAGGAGATGATCCTGCTTTGGGGAAAATGGTGTTAGTCAGCCAGGAAAACTTAAACAGGGTGTCTGTTCAAGTGTCGTTAGAGCCAGTCGGGCTCGTCAGTCTATGTAGTTTGTCAGTGGGGACCTAGCTTTTGTCCATTTACCGAATCGGACAGTAGCAGGGATCTAGGCTCTGCAGTAGCCTACAGTGACATCAGGGGCAGTGTAAGAATTACTTTAACACATCCAGTCCCCAGTCGTGATCAATGCAATTGGATTTTGCTCTTAGAATTTCTCTCGCGATTTTATGAAATAAAAATAAAATAAAAACATTCTGGTCTCAACAAAACAACACCCCCTAAGGGTGAAAACGAAAATTCCCTGAAGTCAGGATAAAACAGAGATGGGGGAAAAAATGCATTACTCAAATAAAATAACACTAAAATGAACTCGCTTCATTTACAATTAACAAAATATCAATTATCTAAAACTTCCCTCTTCTGCGTTTGAGGACAGAGTATTGGGCACGCTTCGGACAAAATGGTCTCTTCCCTATGTCATACTTATCTGTCGCTCACGGTGAGTCGGTGACATGGCGTTGGCCCTGCATCCCACGAACCACAGGTGTCGCCCATCTGTAGGGAAGCAGGCCAGTAACCTCCATCTCCACCTACGGTCCCGTGCCCGTCTCCTGGTTCGGCATTCACCCGTCACTCCCGGAACGACAGTTGTCTGTAAAAACACTCAGAAAAACACTCAGACCCGATGAATGTGCCTCAAACTATAAACATGAGATATTTAACATAAACATAAAAAAATATATAATTTGGTTGTTAGGCAATGCTGTATGCAGATTAAGGCACTGGCAAACATTATCTATCCTCCCACTATCATGCACAAACCTCACGTCCTCAGCTACATCTGTCTTACCTCTTTATATACCTTAAAAAATGTGTCTATATTGGCTAGTTAAAATCTACCTTGTGGGTTGTTCAAGGGAACTCCAGCAGGTGGCACTGAAACCCAGGTTGCAGGATTCTCCCTCTCATTTTGCCTGCGGTGACTGTGACATTCTCTAATCCAGTGACCAACTTTACCACAATGAAAACATGTATCAGGTCTGTTTCCCTTCCTGTTTTCCATCCTGTGATCTGTTCCGTTTCTAACACTACGGTTCTTATTGTTCATGTGACGGCCCTGTGGTCGTTGTTGGTTGGGAGCAGACGGAAAAACAGAGTTGGCAGGTGGGCCGGCAGCTACACCAGCGGGTGAAACAGTCATAGTCTGGGAAGGATGTGTGAGCTCTGAGTGCAGAGTCGGTGTGATAGAGTTCAAAACTGAATGACTAGGAGGGGGAAGGGACTCTGAATATTCATCTCCCTGATTCACTTCCTCAGCTATGCTTCTTTCTGACTTGAAAAAACACTCATGTGCGACTATTTCCCACTTCCTGAATGAATTCCAATCTATCGCATTTCCAGACTCCCTTCCTAATCTAGTCATCTCAAACGCCTGTAACTGAGCTCTAACAGTCGCTAACTCGAGAATCGAGAGTGTACCGGAGAAGGGGAAAATCAGAATATCTCGCCCATAGCAAAAACTGCACACAAGCATCATCCCAAAACCTTTGCGCAACAATCTTAGCTGGGCCAGACAGCGAACTAGTATTGGTATTCATAATTAACACAATACCCTACCCCTATAATTCAAAACTAACGATGAAAAGAAACGTATAGTTAAAACCCCAAGGCGGGAAATAAACAAAAGAATACAATTTCGAAAGAAACAAAGACACATTAAACACTACATAACTCACCCAGCAACTGGTGCTTTGTTGTCCCTCCGGCTCGGGCGGGATCACCGGGAGAGCGGAGTAGTTGTTGTTGTTGTTTCCTTTGTCTCCCAGACAACCAGCTACCGGAAACCTAGCAGTTACGATTTATGGTAGTCGAAACAGTGTCGAAAATGTAAACAATACTTACCTGGATAATAGGCGCGCTTAACAAACAATACAGGCAAGAGCCGAAGCTCAAACAGTAAACAAGCAAAACGAACAACCCCGTGTAGGGACACGGAACACAAAGGACAAACAAAGGCCCACGTTAAAACAAGCAAAAAAAAACATATGCCTGCCCGGCTGAACACCAGCCTCTTGGTTGGAAGCTAAAACCTGTTTAGGCTACACCAACCACCCGGGATAAAGGGGAAAACGTTTTTCCAAGAAACGCGGATTGGACACACCAATCACTCCCGTAGCTACATTAGTTGGTAATCGTTCTAAAACGAAACATCAACAATCACTTCGAAGCTAGTTGGCTATCGTGCTAACACGAAACATCAACAATGGGGCTTAAGCTAGTTGGCAATCGTTCTAAAATGAAACATCAACAATGAGGCTTAAGCTAGTTGGTAATCGTTCTAAAAACGAAGCATCAACAACAACGAGCGCCCTACCCTACTCCCCCGCGGGGCTTTGTTTTCAGAACACGCCAGACCAACACAATCCGAAACGAAAACAAGGCAAATACAACTCAGAACCATAAGAGGGTTCGTTCAAAGGTACCTGTGAGTTCAAGAAGCCAGTGGAAGAACTGAGGAAATAATCTCAGCGTGCGCTCTGGCGCAAGAGAGAAAATTGACTTTCCAAGCCCACTATGGGCCGGCACGTCTGCCGATCAGTTCATCCACTGGAATCCCCGAAGCAACACAACAGGCAGTCCTCCCTTTCATCCCCGTCACCAATTGTAATGGATTTTAACTGATCTAGTCAAAAAGGATTTACCAAGATTCGCATCAAACAGGTTAAGTCTGGTTTATTGAGAAAACATACAAGCGCAAGGACTTCCTGGACAACGCAACAAGAGTGGTTCATCCAAAGAAGTGAAGCCTCCTGATCTTGCGCTGCCTTATATTCAAGCAAAACACAGGTACGGCGCTTCCAGGATGTGATTGGCGAATCCATTGTACGTCATATGAAATGGCAGGCGTGGCCGAGAATACAGACATGTGACATGAGAAAAGGCGGCAAGATCTTGGAGACAAAGGGACAAAGGATGGTTATTCTGGAGTAGACATTTCTAGGTGTGTGGACCTCCTGGAGGCAAAACCCTGTCTATGTGAATGGTTGAGGGAGGTGGTGAATTACAAAAGGAGAGAGAGAAGAAAGGTTTAAGGTGTTTGGAATAGGAAGGTCTTGAGGCCAGTTGTAAATTCTATGACATACCTCTGCATCCCATGCAGTTTGGGTTCCGTGCCCATCATTCAACCGAAACAGCTGTTTGTGTTTTTGCTGAAAAAGTCAAATGTCTGTTAGACAGGTCCGCCTGTGTTGGAGCAGTCTTTCTAGACCTGAAGAGGGCATTCGACACTGTTGATCGTAACATCCTGCTTTCCAAACTATCAGCCTTCAACTTCTCAGAGCAAGACATTCAGTGGTTTGAATCGTACCTCTCTAGCAGACAACAATGTGTACAAATTAGTGGTGTCAAATCACCATACCTTGACTGTCCTACAGGAGTCCCCCAAGGCTCAGTACTTGGACCAATTGTATTCTCACTTTTTATTAATGAGCTACCTAATGTATGTACAAATGTGAACACTATAATGTATGCTGATGATGCTGTAATTTTTGTCCATGGGAAAAATGTACAAGAAGTAGCCCAAACACCTCTGCCATGACTCTTATCCATGACTGGTTAACAAACTCATGTCTGTCACTGAACACAAAAAACAGTGTATATGACATTCTCCAAACCATCTGCATGTCTGACCCAATCTAAGGTCTATCTGAGAGGGGAGGAGCTAAAGACAGTTGATGAGTTTAAGTACCTGGGAGTCACACTAGACTCTAACCTCTCTTTCAAGAGCCATGTGAAAAAGGTGTCAAAGATAGTGAAATATAATATTCTGAATTTTAGACAAATCAGGGCATCTCTATCAGAAGGTGCTGCATTAATGTTTGTACATTCTATGATCTTCTCACACATTGATTACTGTCTCACCAATTGGTCATACACAGGTGCAATGGCTCTTAAAGATATTATATATATCTTATAGAGCTGGTTTTAAAAAAAGCACTAAACGTACTTGATAGGAAACCCCTCTCCTATCACCATTGTAAGATCTGGGCAAGTATAATCTGTTAAGCTTTGAAAATTTTAAAACATTTAAATCTGCTTGTCTCGTGTACAAGGCACTACATGGGCTGGCACCTCCTCCTCTAGAGGAGTTTATTAAACAGAGGACAGTTAGCACCACGAGGACCACTAGGGCCACCAGTAGAGGAGACTGTGAAATACCACACAGGCGAACTACATTTGGGCAAAACGTCCTGTCTTTTAAAGGTAGCATACTGTGGAACAGTTTACCAATCTTAGTCAGGGAATGTTCGAGCCTTCCCACTTTTAAAACACACCTGAAGATGTGGCTAAGGACAAACCAAACGTGCACTCACTCCTAGCCACTTTTTATTCACTCTCACTTTTCTGTGGTAATTGAGTTATCTCTATTGTCCACGTGGGTATGAAGTATCTCTATTGTCCTTGTATTGTACCTTACTGTATGTGTTGTTTGTGGTAATGAGTTATGTTTTGTGTTGTTTGTGGTAACGAGTTAAGCTTGTTGCTGTGTTTGTTTTGCCTGTTCTTTGTTTTGTGCTCAGTGTTTTGTGTTAACATCAACCTGCCGAGGGACTACAGATGGAAATTAGCAGCTTGTTATAATCTGGCGTATTTACGATCACACTTGTGTTTTTGTCCATTAATATGCACTGTCCATCCATCCATCTTCATCCGCTTATCCGGGGTCGGGTCGCGGAGGCAGCAGCTCAAGCAGGGGGCCCCAGACATCCCTTTCCCTAGCAGCATCAACCAGCTCTGCCTGGGGAATCTTTAGCCGCTCACAGGCCAGTGTGGAGATGTAGTCCCGCCACCTAGTCCTGGGTCTACCCCGCGGCCTCCTCCCAGCTGGACACGCCTGGAACACCTCCCTAGGGAGGCGCCCAGGAGGCATCCTCACTAGATGCCCGAACCACCTCAACTGGCTCCTTTCGACACAAAGGAGCAGAGGCTCTACTCCGAGTCTCTCCCGGATGACTGAACTTCTCACCCGATCTCTCAGGGAGACCCCAGCCACCCTCCGGAGAAAACTCATTTCGGCCGCTTGTATCCGTGATCTCGTTCTTTTGGTCATGACCCATCGTTCATGACCATAGGTGAGGGTGGGGACGAAGATAGACCGGTAGATCGAGAGCTTTGCCTTTTGGCTCAGCTCTCTTTTCGTCACAACAGTGCGGTAAAGCGACTGCAGAACCGCACCAGCTGCTTCGATTCTCCGGCCAAACTCCCTCTCCATGGTTCCCTCACTCGTGAACAAGACCCCCAGATACTTGAACTCCTTCACTTGGGGTAATGACTCATTTCCTACTCGGAGCGGACAGGCCACCGGTTTCCTGCTGAGAACCATGGCCTCAGATTTAGAAGTGCTGATTCTCAACCCAGCCGCTTCACACTCAGTTGCGAACCTATCCAGAGAGTGCTGGAGGTCGCAGGCAGATGATGCCATCAGGACCACATCATCTGCAAATAGCAGCGACGCGATCCCCAGCTCACCGAACTGCAAACCCACCTCCCCACGGCTACGCCTCGATATCGTGTCCATGAAAATCACATTGCTGTATACAGCTTGGGTGGTCCCCCGCTTTCCCTTCCTGAGGTGTCTGATGGTCTTCCAGAAACACTTCGGTGCCGACCGAAAGTCCTTCTCCATGGTTTCTCCGAACTCCTCCCACACCCTCTGCTTTGCCTTGGTCACAGCCGAAGCCGCAGCCCTCCGGGCCAGTCGATACACTGCAACTGCTTCTGGGGTCTCCCGGGCTAACATATCCCGGAAGGCCTCCTTCTTCAGTCAGACGGCTTCCCTGACCACCGCTGTCCACCACGGTGTCCCAGGGTTACCGCCCCTTGAGGTACCTATGGCCCTCAGGCCACAGCTCCCAGCCGCAGCTTCAGCTATGGAGGCTTTGAACACCGACCACTCATGCTCGATGTCCCCAACCTCCACAGGGATGCCTGAGAAGCTCCGCCGGAGGTGGCAATTGAAATCTCTCTGGACAGGCTCTTCCTCCAGACGTCCCCAGTTCACCCTCACTACACGCTTGGGTTTTCCAGGTCTGTCCACAAGCTTCCCCCGCCATCGAAACCAGCTCACCACCAGATGGTGATCAGTGGACAGCTCTGCCCCTCTCTTTACCCGAGTGTCCAAAACACATGGCCTCAGATCAGATGATACAATAACGAAATCGATCATCGACCTTCGGCCTAAGGTGTTCTGATGCCAGGGGTACTTGTGGGCATCCTTGTGTTCGAACATGGTGTTTGTTATGGACAAACCGTGACTAGCACAGAAGTCCAACAACAAAAAACCACTCGGGTTCAGATCGTGGTGGCCATGCCTCCCAATCACGCCCCTCCAAGTTTCTCCATCATTGCCCACGTGTGCATTGAAGTCCCCCAATAGGACAGTGGAGTCTCCTGCAGGAGCCCCAAATAGGACTCCACTCAGGGTCTGCAGGAAGGCCGAGTACTCTGAACTACTGTTCGGTGCATAAGCACAAATCACAGTCCCCCGTCCCCCCCCCCACAGTCCTAAGGCGCAGGGAGACAACCCTCTCGTCCACTGGGGTGAACTCCAGCACTGAGGCGCTCAGCTGGGGGCTAGCTAGTATAGCCACACCTGCCTTACGCCTCATACCCTTAGCAACTCCGGAGAAGAACAGGGTCCAACCCCTATCCAGGAGTTTGGTTCCGGCGCCGGTGCTGTGCATTAGGTTAGCCCCACCAGGTGTAATTGGTATCGCTCCACCTCCCTCACAAGCTCCGGCTCCTTCCCCCCCAGCGAGGTCACGTTCCATGTCCCCAGAGCCAGCCTTTGTCGCCCAGGTCCGGTCCGTCGGTGCCCCCCGCCTTCACCGCCACCTAGTTGGCAGCGCACCCGACCCCGACAATTCCTCCCGCGGGTGGTCCACAGGACGATGGAGGATGAGATGGTGTTGCCACGTTGCTTGTTCGGGCTGGGCCCGGCCGGGCTCCGTGGTAAGCCCGGCCACCAGGCGCTCGCATGCTCCAGACGAGGGCCCCGGGCTTCCTCCGGGCCAGGTCTCTCTTCCTTTTAGTTGTTCTTTCATCAGGGATTTTTACCTGTAACCCCAGGTAGGGGGGCTAGGGGGTACTACCACTTGCCCAAGGTGGACCCCCAGACTAGTGGAGGGAAGGAGGCGTCTTACTTCTCCATTCTAGTTTTGCACTGAAACTAGCCACTGCCCAATATACACTGTCCCTATTTTAAATTTAAAAAAAATATAATAATAAATAAATAAATACTGTTAAAACTAAGATGCCTGGATAAAAAAATATGTTTTCCAACGGATAGATTTGACGAAAGTAGATTAATAAGCAAGCCACTTTTCATTGCTAACTCAGAACACATCAGGTTTCAATGACGTGTGAATCGCAATGACAGGGAATATCCGTTCTGTCCACTTAGACAGTCGCATTAGCCGATGTCTGATTCATATCTAATTTATTTCCATATATGATTGAGGCCTGAAATGGATCAGAGAATATCTGATTCCATATGTGACTGTAATTTGGTCCTCAACTAGGCAAAGGTCATTTTTCAGTTTTTTACAGATTATGAAAGTGCAGATTGTAAGCTTTCAAATGAGGTCTCATACATTGAAATCTGAACATAGTTGAAGAAGATATGCTTATTTGAATGCTAGTACTGCCAAATCAACTTAGCTGAGAAATCCTCCTCCAAAGGTCAGGAACATTTTCACACCTCTGACTGCCAGGTAATGGGCGTGAACAATAGCCTGGTAACCCCACCCCCAGCCACTCCCCCACTGGACGATCTGTCATTATCTGTGAACAATAGCCTGGTAACCCCACCCCCAGCCACTCCCCCACTGGACGATCTGTCATTATCTGTCAGAGTGGCTGTCAACTTGGGGTATTAACTGAGAGTGGCTGCCAAGTGGGGTGCTCTCTCACTGATGACCCCACACTCTTTGAGTCAGTATTAATCTTGTTCTTAACTGCATTCACAACAAATAAGATAAAGTTCAAATTTAACGTTCTTTATTGTCACATACATGATATAAAGTACAAGCATAAGTAGTAAAGTGTACAAAAAAAGGCAACAGTCTAAGTGTTAAAGTGTACAGTCAGTTGTCTGTTTTATAGACAAGGTGCATAGTGTGCATTGTGATCAAGTGTACAACAAAGTAATAACAGTCCCCAGCTCAATACTCAAGGTAATAACAACAGTACTCAGCTCAGTATTCAATATTCTGACAATGCAGTCTGTGCAAGTGTGGGCAAGTCTGTGCAAGAGAACAAGCAACGCTTCAGTATACAAACAGGAAAAGGCTGTGGCCTTTCTCCTGCAGTGCTGTCCGTCCTGATGATCTGCAGTGAATCTACAAGCCGACAGTCTTGTTCTGAGCTGCTGTGGAGTTTGGCGGGGGACATGTGATGTCTCGTCCCTCATCAGAACAGAACTCTCTGATCTTGTTAAAGAGATATGTCTGTCTGGCCATGTCCAGTCCGGGTGGGGCTTGCACAAGACCTTCTCTGGGGGGCAGGACATCAGGCTTGCGCAGCAGCTGAAACTCGACTGCCGGTGCATCACGGTGTTCTCTGGCCACAACCATGCCAGGTCTCTCAGCATCAAAACTGCAATAGAATAGAAGGAAGAAAGTACATTAAACTATTGCCCACAGTACTGGCACTCCATATAGATAAAATAGTACCAGAATGTGTTTATTAAATAGACTAGCTAATGCATGATAATTACCTGAAGTGCTGGTAACTCGTAATCTGTGGGAGTGCCCGGAAGTAGGGTTTCAGGTGAAGCTTGTGCATGGCCCGCCAAGCACAGTACCACAGCACAAAATTGTTCTTGTTTTGTCCACGGCAGTTGTCACAATGTAGGTCCACGTGTGTTTCTCCAACTCCATAGTTGTTGAAGAAATGATGCACGTAGTTGATGACTGCATTGCTGCTTCGGCATCCCCTCACAGCAGACACCAAAAATGCCACACGTGCGCGGAGTCAAAAAGTACATGGGTCCTGGCTGAAGAGGGTCAGAAGGGAAGTGGACCTTGGACAAAGGAAAAAATAGGAAGAAAAGGAAAATATGAGATGCATTGAAAATCAAAAACACACCTGTAACCCTTACCCTACCACATCACAACACACTCATCATAGGATGAACGTATTCTCACCTGTTGTGCAAAATCAAAGCTGTAGTGCATAGTGATCTTCTTGCTGGCTGGTATGGAGGGGCCAAGGGGGAGCTGCAAATCCTCACAGGCCTGGAGCTTGTTTTTGCTCATCCTGTAACCAAAACAAAAAACAAAGGTGTCAGACTACCATACCTCTCATGCTCTCTCATTCTGTTTCTCTCTATAATATAGCTACCTAGCTAGATATAAGCTGCCTCGCTGGCTAGTTTAGGAACAAAGGGCTAGCTCACTAGCTAGCCATGTCCCTGTGCTAGGCAGCTGGCTGGATATTAGCTGCCTCGCTAGCTAGTTTAGGAACAAAGGGCTTGCTCACTAGCTAGCCATGTCCCTGTGCTAGGCAGCTGGCTGGATATTAGCTGCCTTGCTGGCTAGTTTAGGAACAAAGGGATAGCTCACTAGCTATAGCCATGTCCCTGTGCTAGGTAGATGCCTAGTTTAGGAACGAAGGGACAGCTCAGCTAACTAGCATGTTAGCTAACGTTAGCTAGCTAGCTTTTGTTAGTTAGTGCTAGTGCCTTTGTTATGCTAGCTAGACTTAGTCACTTGTTTAGAAGGGAGCTACTGCTAAACGACTAACGTTAATGTAATGTAAACAGCACAGATAGTATAAAGATAGCTTGCCCCAAAGCAAAGCAGAATGCTTGGCGGCAGACAACAGTGGTGTGAATCTGGTACGTCGTTTGACGCAACTTTAGCTTGGTAGCAACTTGCTTTGTTGATACAGACATCTCTGTATCACAGGTCATCAAGAATAGAACTCTGTGTACGAACGAGTCCTGCTCTGCTGGAGTTTTAGCTGCTCTTAAAACTCTTTCCATGTCCTGGATGCCATCCCCGTCTTCTCTTTAGCAAAAGCTGTAGCATCCATGGTTAAACTTGGGACTGAATGTAAACAAAGCCGGCGTGTTGGGGAAGGGTGGGGGGGCGGAGAACCCGGAAGCAATAGCCAATGAAACCAAATCATGCTAATCGATCTGCCCGCCCCCAAACCCGACTCGAAATCAGCTAAAAACGAGCTAAGTTTGCAGACTAATTATACGTATTTCGTGAACCTAAAACTGTTGTCTGTTATAGTAAGTGGGTTCTTCACAACTTCAACTTTCGTAATACAAAAAACGAAAAAAAAAAATTATTTACGTATTTTGCCCCCTAGCGCATTTCGGGGTTTGCCGAGTTGCGGACCAAATCACCAGCGGCTGTCACATATGCTTTTTTCCTGCTTACACGTGCGTAATACATATCCGATATGTGCCACATATGAGCAAAAAAAACAGAATTGGGTCACTTCAACCAGGCAGTGTAAATGCAGCCTTATTGACTATAAATCCAGCTCAAAGGGTCTTCAGGGTCAATGGTCCTTTGACCTCCATCCCTCATCTGAAGCCCTTTCAGAGGCACTGAACCTCAACAGATGTGCCCAAAGCATCCTCACTGGACAATGACTAAAGAGGAGAAGTATGTTGAGCCGTCCTATATTTGGCATGTTTAGCAGTCATTGATACATATGTTTTGGAGAGTGCATTTTCAGTATTTAAAATGTACATATACCGGTAGGTGAGAATTGCATGAAACTGGCAGAGATGCCTTGTTTCCAGCCGATTCACCAGGTCCTGTGACCAGGCCACAACCTTAGATAAACAGACACTTTATTTATCCCCCAGGGGCAAATTTGGCAAATTTGATCTTCTTACATCAAGGGAATTCAAGGTACTCAGAGGCCATGAGATACCAACCCTCGATGTCCAAGACCCTCGGGATGGTCTTGGTCTTGCTCTTGGGTCTACAGCCCAGCCTTTGTGAGGGTGCCCACCCAGACTGGGGGCATGTCAGCGTGCATGCCCAGTGCCCACATACAGGTTGGCATCCAGAGGAACAGCTGACGTGAAGAAGGGCTCGGGGGATGTGGGTGGATGATTGACCTCCCCGTGCTGCTCCTGGTAAACATCACCAACAGACCCACTGCTGCTGCTCCTTGGTGAGAGCTGATCGCCAACTCTCTGGAAGCAGCAGCTACAGGAGAGATAGAGAGGGAGAGAGACAGAGAGAGAGAAGGATGTTATTACATCAATATTTCTCAAATCAAATCAAACAGATTTGTATAGCGCATTTCATACACAGAGGCAACACAATAGTTAAGTTAATTATATTACCAGGTAAGTGAGCATTATGATAAGATGAATTAGAACATGCGATATGGATGTGACAAATAAATCTCTTGAATCTTGAATGATGAATTTACCTCAGGCCTTGGGCACAGGAAGGACTGCCGGGTTAGATTCTCTTGGTCCGGGACAGGGCCGGCCTGATCCTGACTGTGGAAGTAGAGGCTGAGGCCTTTTTTTGGGACAGGTCCAGCCTGAACCTGACTGTGGAGGCAGAGGCCGGGGAAGCAGAGCAGGGACCTGTATGTCTATGGCTTTAGCAGAAATAACACAAAGTAGTTAACCTACAATCACATTTGAAGAAAAACAACAATTTCAATCAGTGTGAGTCTTTTATCAAGCCAAATACACAAACGACATGTGCATTACCAGGTATTATGAGTGCAAGTAGTGAGAGCGTTCAAGGGAGTGTTCAAGTCACGTTAGTACTGATAATATTCAGCAGCAGACATGGGCTTCAGGACTGGGTTGCACCAATTTGTCTTATCTTGTGACTAAACCCAAGCATTTAGTAACGCCTAAACACTGACTAAACTCTTAGTTGCTACTAGTTAGTCGCATATTAGTTGGTGTCTAATTTCGGTTGCACCACGGCAATTTAGGCGTTGTCTTAACTAGTAACTACTAACTAGTTACTAAAAAATAGTCGTTGTATGACTGTGACGGCAGGCTCCAAATAGCCAATCGGAAAGCAAGTGAAAATGTAAACAAGGAAGTTGATCGCCCTTACCCAGCCCTTACCACGAGAAGCTGCTGGCTCAAATGAAGGAGCTTGTGCTCAATACATGATGGCTCAAATGTATCTTGCACGCGCTAATGCTGGCTGACAAAAAAACGACTTAAAAAATGACCGTTATTGACTCGACTCGCGACTATAGCTCAATGCCGCAAACACTACCTCACTGCAGCTATAGCAGCCTCTCCCTTCTCCACCGCAGACGTCCTTGTCTTGTTCACGTTACCCTGGGTAAGTAGGTTAAATGAGCTAACTAAACTTGTTTAATTTCACTTGTTTAATTTCACTTGTTTTGAATCGTTGGCAGATAACAGTTTGGACCATAGCTATATTGATGTTTAAATTACACACATCAAACACTAGCCTACAAATCAAATTGTAATTGTGTAACGTTAGCACTCCCTAATTGAATGTAGCTAGCATATAGCTAACATAATGTTACCGGTAGATAATGTGCTGGAAAAAGACACACTGAGGGGATGGGACAGGGGAGGATAAAACAAAGGGAGGAACAGAACAGGGATTAGCTAATATTCTTAGCAAGGCTAAAAAGGTACGTTTTCTAATGTCTTTTGTCTCATGGTGTTGTTTATTCTTTTACGTTTTATTGAAGGTTGGAGGATGAAGGACAAGCGCCCCAGAAAGAGGAACTTCACTCATGATGAAATCATGATAATGCTCAGCATGGTGAAGGAGGCTTATAAATTGTTGGAGGCGAAATTCAGCAATGTGGTCACAAACAAAAAGAAAGCTGACAAATGGCAGGAAATTACAGATGCGATAAACGCGAAAGGTGTAGATGAGAGAGATGTTGCAGAGGTAAAGAAGAAATGGCGTGATCTTAAATCAACAGCCTGTGACGACTACCCACGTACCAAGGATTTCAAGACAGGTGGAGGTCCAAAGCCTGATGTTGGGCCATACTCCACCCTAGTGTTGGATATTATTGGCGAGGATTCGCCCACTGTGGTGGGTATCGAAGGAGTGGAAAGTGGTGTGCGCAGCCAGCCAACCAGCCAGACCAACACCCTACCAGCCAACCAGCCCAAAACATTGCCCGCCAGCCAGACCAACACCCTGCCAGATAGCCAACCCAACATCCTGACAGCCAGCCAACCCAACATCCGGCCAGTCAGCCAGCCCAACACTTTGCCAGCCAGCCAACCCAGCATACTGCCAGCCAGCCAGCCCAACATACTGCCAGACAGCCAGCCCATGGTCGAAAACCAGTTGTTCATTTTGGCGTCAGTGTGTGACAGGGAACCAATTCGCCCCTCTGCTAAGCTCACTCTCCCCTTAACAGCCAACGAACCTACAATTTCAAAGAAGCGGAGTGCGGAAAAGCCTTTCCAGTGGAGGAGGAGAATCTGGATATCCTGAGGGCAAAGGTATACAGAGCGGAATTGGCCAAAATTGAACAAGAGACACTGAAATTGAGAGCTGAGATAGAGAAGCTAGACCTAGAAAAACTGAAGCTCCATTTGGAGGTAATAAAACCTCAGCAGGAATTGAAGCTGTCTGGCTGCAGCTTTGAGACAAGTATAACGGAAATGTAGTTTACCTTTGAACAATCTATTTATTGAATATTTATTTATATTATTTCAACTAAATATGTTACCATAAAATAAATTGCATAAAATGCATTGCAATATATCGGCCTTATTACTTACCCTTTTGTTCAATTAATACTGTTCTGAAGGTTCATGCATGTTCTATGTAGTAAATCAAGTCACAGGTCCATGCACACTTCTTTAATGCATGGGTTTATTGTTACAGTAGATTCTATCATCAAATACCATTTTCTTTCCACTGACAGACGTGTCTGTAAAGGTTGAACAGGTAGATGCAGACTTTATGAGTGTCTCCTCTTAGAGACAAACAATGACCGAGTGCTCAAAAACAACACAGAATGGTTTGGAGCCTATTGCATTTCACTTCAGCACTCTCAAGCAAAGGCTTCTAAGAAGAAAGCAAGGGAGGCGCTTGTTCTCCAAGCGTCCGTACCCCAATTCAGGCAAAATATCGGTAGGTGATGTATCTGCGCATGGTGGCACCCTGGACATCTCCATCCTCCAGAGGCCGGTGTGGGTGCTCCTGCCCTGCTGGTTCCTCTGGGTCATCGTAGGGAACCCTCCACAACATTGCCAGGTTGTGCAGGACCACACAGCCCCCGGCAACCACCGCTGCCCTGTCTGGCTCCATTGTGATGCCTATCAAAATGAATGAATGAGTGAGTGATATCACATGCACCATTGTAAGATCAGGTTTTTCATAATTATCTAAGCTTATTTTTCCTATTACAACAGATGGGAGAGCCATTTGGATTGAGAACCAATCATGTGGGCTGGAAATTTTACCATGTTATCAAAATTTAACGTTATCAATGTTTAGACTATCATCTGTCAACACAAGTGTTCAGGTTAGGTGTGTGTGTGTGAATAGGCTATTCATAGAGTTCGCCGTCAGTGTAGTCCTAGACCTGACATGTTGGATCACAGGTGTTTCAATTTGTTGCTGACCTTTGTGGAGACAAGCCCATCTCCGTTTCAGAACACCTATGCAGCGCTCCACGGCATTCCTGGTCCTGCAATGCGCTTCATTGTACCTCTCCTCAGGTGGGGTGGTAGGTCGGAGGTAGGGGGTCATCAACCAGCGCCTCAGTCTGTACCCTGAATCTCCTAGTCAATCAATCAAACTTTACTACAGACTCGGGGCAGTCCAGCCATACAACATTATTCACACGGTAGGCTACACTGAGGAATCTGTGAAATATGTATACACATGAGCAAAAAAATAGCACTACAGAAGTAGCCTACCTAGTAAAATCCCCATTGTTCTGCCTTCCTCAAAGTCGGTGCAGAGACTTGAGTGGTCCAGGATGAAGCTGTCATGCTTCGCCCCAGGCCATCGGATGACACAGTTGGTGATCATGAGATGGTGGTCGCAGACGATTTGTGCATTGATGCTGTGAAAGCCCTTACGATTAACAAATGCGTTTTCGTTGTCACAAGGTGCCTTGATCCTAAAGTGCGTGCCATCCACGCATCCGACAAGGTCGGGGAAACCGGCAACATTGTAAAGCCTTTGGGTTACAGTGTGCTGCCGGGCTCCCGTGGGCATCTTCACATAGGTGTCGATATGCCTGCACAGTGCTTGCGACACCCTCCGTACCGCACGACACACAGTGCTCTTGTGGATTTGGATAGTGTCCCCCACCACATTTTGGAAAGAGCCGGTAGCGAGGTACCGCAGTGCCACGCAGACTTGTAGGGCAGCAGGCAGAGCTCCGTTCATGTCAGTTGGATGCTCTATGTCATTGGCTACCATGTCGGTGATGGCCAAAATCTGGTCCCGTCGGAACCGATAACGGGCATGCAGGTCAATGTCATCATATAAATGTAATGGGTTTAACCGGTCCCTGAGAACCCTCTCTCTGCGAAGATTATTAGGCCTATTGTCTTCTTCAAACCTCTCTAAACGAGCCATGTTTTGGTTGTTTTGATGTTAAAACGTTACAAAGTTTCAGCCCACCTCAGTCCTTGGTTACAGCCCGAGCTGTTGCTAAGCGGCCGTAATTAAGTACGTTCCCGCTATCGGCTCGTGTTAATAGGGTTAGTTTACAAATGTTACAAAGTTTCAGCGCAACTCCGTCTTACACTATAGCTAGCCTAGGCTACTTTGTAATGATAACCTAAACCGATATTTTGGGGTGTTTGTTGCTTAGCAGAGTTGAAGACGCTAGTATTAGTCTAGCAGTAGTAACTCCTCCAAATTCATTATCTCCGTTAGCAGGGCTAACGTTGCACTCAGTAGCTTGTGCTTATTATTATTATTATTGGCTTGGTGAGAAGCTTGTGCAGTGGAGAGGTTATTTTGGGGGGGTTAGCCGTTGGATTGTTATGCTTAAATTATCCTAGCCAGCTAGTTCCCAAGCTTGTTTGATAACGTTATTTGATTCAGACATAACGTAGGCTGCCTGGTACCGTCCACTGACCAGTTGCAGGGATCCCAGCCGACCGTTGCATCCCCCCAACCCGAAACGGAGGGTTAGCAACTCGGCTGGAACTCCGCCTCTCATCGCTAACCAGCAACTGAGCCAATTGAGCTAAAGGTGGTTAGCTAGCTCGATCATGAAATTACTCAAACTTATTAAATATGACACCAATAAGCACACCAGTGCCAATAGTTAGCTTAATCTTGATATAACTAAGACATCTGCTAAAAAAAATAATTTTTCCACCGACAGATTTAGCTACAATGTTTCAGCCCACCTCCGTCCTAATAGCAGAGTTGAAGACGCTTCCTCGCACTAGTCATCACTTACACCACCTCCCAGGGTGGTGTAAATATTTAGTTGTTACTAGGAACTAGTCGTGAGTGGTGCAACCCATTTAAGTTTAGTAGTGACCAAATCTCGAGTTAGTCACCACTTAGGCTATGACTAGGCCTAGTCACCACTTAGTAATGACTGGTGCAACTGGCTCCAGATGAAGATGATAACTACTGAGAAATGGCGGAGGCTATTAGACATGCAGCATATCTGAAACTCACCAAACCCCATTTTATCGATACATGTCTATACAGTTCCTTGGTATGATGAATTGTTGCTGGTTGTGGGAAAGACACCCCTGCATCAAACAGAGAGAGAGAAAGAGAGAGAGCTGTGAGATACATAACTATTGAGAGGTCATACCGATGATTTCTCTAGATGTTACCTCCAGCTGCATGCGGAGGATGATCTGTTTCATGGCGGCCTGCAGTTCACCCGGGCCAATGGAATGCTGTGCGAGCAAAGCAGAGATCACAGGACCAAGAGGCTTTTGATAACAAAACAGGATTAAGGCTGTTTTTTGTTTTTTTTACCAAGGAACATCATTGGTATCATTTATCAGTAACAAGACAAGTTAATACTCACGTTGTGGGACACTTGGGCCGGATAATGGTGGTGGGGACAGGTGTACTGGCAGGGCTGGGGCCAGCAGCTGTCCCCTCCTGGTCTCAGCGCCTCCGTACCTCCACCCTCACCTCCATAATGAGTTTAACTACATCCTCCAACGATGGGTCCCCAAGACGCCTTGGACAATCTAAAACACAGAAGCAAAAGAAATTGGACTTGGTACATGGCTGAAAGAATTGGTCTTGGATAAGTATATATAACTGAAAAAATTTGATTAATTAAATTACTGAAAAACATTAATATAGTCTTATTTACACATAATACTGTCTTATAAGCATGTTATAAGGATTTATAAGGTCCTTATTACCTATTAACTAACGCTTATAATCTATCAATATGCGTGTTTATTATGCTATTATTAAACATTAATATAGTCTTATTAACACATAATAATGTCTTAAAAGCATCTTATACGGACTTATAAGGTCCTTATTTCCTATTAATATGCTTCCATTCGGTGATGCTGAGTGGTCATGTGCAGACAGACAGATGGACAGTAACAGTGTTAGATGGATGTGCAGACAGACAGATGACAGTAACAGTGTTAGATGGATGAGCAGACAGACAGATGAACAGTAACAGTGTTGAATGGATGAGCAGACAGACAGATGGACAGTAACAGTGTTAGATGGATGAGCAGACAGACAGACGGACAGTAACAGTGTTAGATGGATGTGCAGACAGACAGATGACAGTAACCAGTCCCTCCAGAAAAACGCGATTATGCGATCGCATAATTCATTGCATAATCAGGCAAAAGGCACAGATTATGCAAGGGTCACATAATTTTAGAAAGAGCGCATTTTCACCGCGATAATCACTGAACTCCACGCAAAAAACGTGGAATATGCGGGGCTCGCTTGATTTCATACTTCCCGCATTTTTCTGCTTCAAGTTTTAATGTTTTTCACCTCGTTTGTAGGGTTGCCACCTTCAATGGGGAAAAATAAGGGACACCTTGCCAGCAGTCCCATGCTCACGGAACACAAATCAAGCAGGGGTCTGGTGGTCCTCCCCCATGAGATTATGAGTGTCAGACATCTCATTTCCTGCATTCTAGTGAATTGCACCAATTTATGTTTAATGCATCAAGTTCAAAGTCCTCTGCTATTCTCATCATGAATGAAGGAAATAAATAGCCAATAAGAGTAGGCTAAAGCACAGCTGCCTCGATTATATTAAGATCAAATCAATAAACATCAGATCATAGACATGGGCAAACTGTTTGGTCTGATAAACTTGGAAATAGCAAATGACCTGGACAACCACAGAGACGGGGGTTGTTTATAAGTTCCAAAGCTGCCTTTTAAGACTGCCTTCAATCATGACGCCGGTCTATACCGTCTACCTGGTCTAGGCGCTCTCGCATAGGCTATGGTTTTGTTATTCCTCGTATCATTCCAAGCATGTGAAGACGTAGTGTAGGCTATATGCATTAGAGTGGGGTGTGCACAAAAATACAGGACAGGTTCTTGCATTTTTCGCGTATTCTCGCAATATTCGCAAGTTTATTCCGCATTTTCAACGCATAAAATCACATAAAAACCCTGCATATTCCATTGCATTATCAAGGATTTTTGCCTGCATAATCAAGGATTTTTGCCCGCATAATCAAGGATTTTTGCCCGCGTTTTTCAGGATGGACTGACCCTAACACACGCAGGTTGCGCAAACGTTCTACATACGGCCGCTATAGGTGACGATTCATCTGCGCCGCGTGCGGAAATTACGCGGCCATTTACGGAAACGCGAGATCTGCCGATTAGTAGACGCTACGTTAGAACGACACGTCATTCAGAAGTTGCGGCCGCGTGCAAAGAACGCACGTGATCACGTGGGCAGGAACTTCCGTTATAAACTCACTTGGCTGACACTAGATTTACAGGTATTTATATGACTTGGTCTGCACGTCTTTTTCGCACGGTGCAAATATGGTCACTTACTGACCACTGGCTATATTTAGCATTTGCAGTACCACTGGCTATATTTAGCATTTGCAGTACCACTGGCTATATTTAGCATTTACCAGTACATAAACGAATTAATGCTATATGGGGATATAGCAGCAAGCATTATGATACAAACCAATATAAGACTGAACACCATTAACAGTTTAGAACATTTTATTACACAAAGTACATTATAAATTAAAAGTATACATATTTACAAGGATGAGGTTTACGGTCTGTCACATTTCGCATAGCCAGAAAAGCAAAAAAAAGCATGTACAAGCTCTGGCTAGCAACCCATTATCTGACAATTGCAAAAGTTCTAAAAATGAAACAGTGCGCATTCTGTGGCAGGCAGACCGGGAACAGACCGTTGTATCCCACAAAAAAAGGTTAAAATTTACAAAAACTATTTACAAAAAAGGCATCCATCCTGGCAGGCTGGAAAGGCAGGTTTAGGGAGACGGGCTGGGGGTCCCACATCTGAATCGAGGGTCTGGGCAGAAGAGGTCATCCTCATCTGAATACTCCACTGTGGTCAGGGCTGGAGCTGCGGTCAGGGGCTGGGCTGGGGAGGTCAGCTGGGCTGGAGCAGATGCCTAAGGACATAATGAAATGGCTGTAAAAGCAAGTCGCATACGTTCATTGGAAGCGTGCCATGTCACTGGATACGAGAAAATTAACTGCCTGACATCACATACCTTTTTGCATCGAGCAGGGGCATGTTTCAGCATCTCCTGCAGCTGGGCAGACACCTCCATCACAGTGGTGCTTGGCTTACAGGCCATAACTGCACCTTTTAACCAACAAGGGAATGGTTTCAATGCACATGGCATGAAGCAAAGACAATGTATTATTTTGCGAAAATATGAACAATACCTTAAGTAATATGACATTGTAGAGGGTCATATTCTTCAGAGGCTTCTTCCCCCTCTTCCCATGGATGCTGTAGACACACCACACTGTGTATGGCAATGGCTGACAGCACCCGCCGGACCACATCTGGCAGATCTTTGCCGCCAATGGAACTCAGATATCGTGTCTGCAAAACATAAAGACAATCATTTACTTTTACATTTCCTTAACACTTCCCTGCAAAAATAAGGAACAAAGTTCTGCCCTGAAGTTACTCACCATCTTCCTTTGATGATCCTTGTCCTTCAGCTGCTCCTCCAAGACCAGCAGCTCCTCCTCCGTTTTAGCAGGGTGCAGGTCATCCAGTACTGCTCCCCGATAGCTGTCTGCAGACTCGCCGGACAGTCTCTGCTCCAGCCTCATCATTGTCTGTGCCATCTCCCTCAGACTCTGCATGACGCTGGAGAACTGCTCTCACACATCATCCTCTGGAAGTCTGGATATTAAACACAGATGTGGCTATAAGTAATTGTACGGTCCCATAATGGATATTCAGCTCAAAGTATATCCCTACATGCAGCATGAAGTAGTTCACAAAATTCAGCATACCAGCATCTGCAGAGCTTGATGGCAACACTGCTGGAGCTGTTGGTCTCACAGGCGATGGCATCAGAGAACTACCTGAAAACCAGAGGATAAAGGGATGAGCAGGAAACTATGGTGCTGGCGGCGTAGTGATTCTGGCATAAGGGGAAGAATCAACTCGACATGAGACATGTCAGACCCTGACCTGGTCTGGCCGGGGTGCTAATCGCTGATGCATGCTGCTCGTGCCTGAACGTCTGAAGGGCTGAAGGGCCTGGGCTCACAGCGCCTTGGCTCAAAGGACCCGGGCGATGAACATCTCCTGCCGAGTAGTGAGATGTGAGATGAGCGAATTAGTGAACTGAGTACATGAGTCTTCAGAAAGTCCTGAGTTAACTGTAAGTGTGCAAATATGCATAGACATTTCACCAACACAAACATGCATGGATACCTGCATTGATAACTGGCAGAGCAGGCCTTCCGGCTCTGGCACCTGGCATAGCTGGTCTGGTCTGAGTTCTGCCGACCGGCTGCCTGGGCACTGGAACATATAGTAGAGGTAAATTAGCTCAGATTAGTCAACTCAAGTAGTACTCTTTTGGGACTGTTGAATGCACTTTATTATATTACCTTCGTCACTGGAGTCATAGCGTGTGTTGCGCTGTCTCTTCCTTGTGTCTTGGGAGTTAATCCATTGATGACTGCTGCTCAAACACCTTCGCCAAGGCACTGGCTACTTCATAATGCTCTGTGTGTTCCTCAGCAGAGACAGAGGTTGTCATGGCTCCTCTTGATGTGCTTTTGGAGGTAGATCTGGGAGGTATAGGAGAATGGGCACTCAGAGCAGGAGAACACCCAAGTCTTGCACAACTCTAACATCACAGCTAGGAGAGCGAATGAGAGAGACCATTAAAAAGGATTATCTCACCTGTAGTACAAGTTCAAATATAGAGTGATTATACGTCATTGTAAATGAGAGCTTACTCTCAATTGATTCACAAGGTTAAATAAAGATTGAATGAATATGTAGCTAGTGGGGGGTTACAACCACACAACTGTGGAGAGAGAATGAGACACTTGGTTCCCTCCTCTACTGGTGTTCATGGCCATGGCCACACACCTGGAATACTCCAACCCTGATTTAAAGGCATAAAAGTGGGGAACACATTCTTGAGACGGTTCCTAAAACTGGAGGGAAAAAAAACGGGAAAATGATCTTCCCTCTCCTCATCACTCACTTCTGCATGGGGCTGAGCTCTACCCTGTCAGCAGTGGCAATACATGGGATAGCGGCTCAGCACACAGGAGAACTGCACAGAGAGGAAGGAGGAGAGAGAAAACCAACAACAAAAAAGGCAAGAAGGGTTAATAACTGAGCGAATCTTGCAAGTTTGCACTACAGGGAAGCAATTGCTCAATTTCCCTGATATTGTGGCGTCACTGGCGTCAGTGATGCGTCTTATGAATCTCACATGTCTACCGCTAACATTAACTCAATATCAATATTCCCATTTGTTTATCCCGTCTATGGAAACGTATGTGCATTTGTACTTATGTGTGCCTGCCTATATTGATGATCAGGTGTTTCTCCACCTAAGGGCTGGCCAGACAGAACCATCAGAGACCATTGGGCTGAGCTGAGGAGAGAGCGACATGTAAGAGTGTATGTGTGCATATGTATATGGTGCTCTTCTGTTAATACTCATGAGGGCATTCAACTGAACAAGACTCACAGAGCCTGTGGTGCTGTCCCAGGACTGCCCCTGGCCACGCCTGTCCCCGTCTTAGCGCCTCTTCCTGTCCCGCTCACCTGCTTCTTGCTCAGTTCAAACAAGAACTGGGAGGTTGGCAACTGTGAGCATGGGAGGGGAGAGAGGGAGAGAGAGAGAGAGAGTGGGTGGGTGACCCTCTCGTTGGCTGACATGCACACTCCACAGGACCACGTGATTTCTGACACGTTTAGAGGAACAGGGCAACATGTCTACCACCCTTCACACTCAGTAATTAAATAGATTTTGCAAGACACTATATTAGTAGTCCACATCATGAGTACCTATTATGCAAAATTTGGATTTGTATGTGAGTGAAAACGTAGTACACAATTCTTTACCCGTTTGACAGAATGAGCAACCATTTCAACAGTTAAGAGTAACATGAAATCCACCAAGATGGCTGCTGTAACAAAAAAAACAAGATGGCTGCTATAAGAAATCCTGCTAGCTAGCCTAGCTCCGTTGTTGGGGCTTCTAGTATTCTGTTAACGTTAACTTCGGAAAAATGAATGCCTAAAAACAAACACATACTAACGGTGTCGTGGGTTAATGCGAAATCAATGAGTAAGCTAATTATCGCATTTTATTCCAAGCGATGAAACAGTACGAACGTGCAGGAGCTCGCGCGAGCCTGCTAGACTTGAGAAGACTCCACCATTGCCCGTAATTAGGAAACAATGGCCCACGACAACACTTCATAAAAGTTATAGTGTACACAACTGAAATATTCTCAAGTTGCCAAGCCAACATTATAATTTAAGCTACAATTACACAAAAGCTAGTTATAACAATAATTGCGACAGAGTAATTTTACGTAGGCTACTTAGCTAGCCATGATGTACAAAGGCTAATCACGTTAGCTGGCTAGCTAGTTAGCTAACATTGGAAAGAGAGCATCTGCATATAGATAATCATTACAAAAGGGTAGCTTGCACATAACGTTGGTGTTTTATCTGGGACGATACCAAAATACATAGTATGTATGTATACATACTAATGTATACATTGAAATTGAGATACTTACAGGATCTGTGTTGTCGCGGGGACTGTAATGGAAATTACTGTTCTAGTAAAAATGATTTACCAAGATTCGCTCAAAAGGTTAAGTCTGGTTTATTGTGAAAAACATACGAGCGCAAGGACTTCCTGAACAACGAGTGGTTAGTCAGCGAAGTGAATTCAAAGTTTGTCATGCCCAGTCTTATATTCAAGCAAAACACAGGTACGGCGCTTTGAGGATGTGATTGGCTAACTCATTGCACATATGAATGGCAGGCGTGGCCAAGAGTAAAGACATGTGACATGAGAAAATGAATGGCAGGCGTGGCCAAGAGTAAAGACATGTGACATGAGAAAAAGGCGGTAGTTTCTAGGAGGGACAAAGGAACAAAAGGATGGTTATTCTGGAGCAGACAGATGGCCTTCTGGAAGCCATTTTGTATGTTAGCACAGAATACTTAGGGGGAGGTGATGAATTACAAGAGAAGTGAGAGGACAAAGGTTTAAGGTGTTTGGATGTAAATTCCTTCACAATCCCCCATTTGTGCCTGAACAGGTACACAAAAATAAAATATAAAATCCAAACACAGTGTAAACAGTCAGCTATGCTATACATGTGGAAAGGAAATAATCTCTCCACTAGGTGGAGCAAAAAAAAAAAAAAAAAAATTTTTTTTTTTTTTATTATTTTCTTTCCACGTGCAAAATCACGCACCAAAACCCCTTGTTTCAGAAATTGACAGGAAACAAGATAAAAAAGATGACATGATTATATACTATTTATAGTCTAAGAGTGGACAACCATTCACCAAAAAACTTGATTTTACAAGGCAAAAAAGATAAAATGGTTACCAGTGTAAGAGGGGCAAAAAACCTCTTGGTCAATTTAGAGGAAAAATCCAAACTTATTTATCAACTCATGTTTCAACCATTGTAACTCTTGTAAACAAATATGATATTTTTCAGATTATTTCAAAGTTCATTCACTCTTGTGAATAATCGCATGTGATGTCCTATGGAACATAGCTTCCATGTGTGCGTCTCTGAATGTTTAATGTAGGTTCCAGTGTGTGCGATCAGAGGTGCAGTCATTTCTGTTGAGAATGTCTATGTTGTCATACCACAACCACAAGAAGGAGGTGACCGGCAAGGTCAGTCTCCGATTGCTCATCAGAGAGAGGAGAGTGTGGCAGTGGCTGTCAAGGTCACTCTTGTTCAGTGTATATCCAACAGTCATCTAGGTGACACTTCTCTTTTGGGCAATAGAATGTCATTGGGGAAATGCAAGGCGTCTTCTCTTCTAGATCGCAACTTCAATGTCGCGTTGATTGAATCAGTTATGTTCAATGTTAGTTGTAGTGTGTGCAGGTGTGTGTGCGTGTGTGGTGCATCTTGTGAGGTCATGGCTGTGGAGTTTCTCCATGTTGCCATCATAACGATCATGAGAAGGAGGTGACCAGCAAGGTCATTTTTCCTCCGATTCCTCGTCAGAGGAGAGGACAGTTGTGGCAGCTCATAGCTTTGGCCTCTGAGCCCTCTGGTTCAGCTGCATATTGATCTCCTGGTGTTGGCGATCCCCTGGTGGACCGTCCTCTGCTGCTTGGACCCGTCGGCAATGGCTTGCATGGATCCACGAAGTCCTCTCAGATCGCTGTCTGCGTGGTGAGTAGAACCTGGTACGGCCCGAGCCACCTCGGCGAGTTCCAGCTCCTTCGTCTGTGGTCGTGGACCAGGACCCAATCCCCAGGAGAGATGTGATGCAGGAACCCCTCCTTAGCCTCAGGAAATGGCGGTCCTCACTCTGTTGAAGACATTTTTTAGAATGTTATTCAGTGCAAGACAATATTGTATCATATCATCTTCACATGACATGAGACTAATCTTATTTTGGGGAAACGGTGTGTTAGTCATTTTCATAGGTCGACCAGTAAGGACTTCATGTGGAGCCAGCCCTGTGGTCTGGTGCGGTCTCCCTCTCATATACATGAGTGCCAGAGGTAGAACTTTCATCCATGACAGACCTGTCTCTGCCATCAGCTTGGTGAGCTTTACTTTCAGAGTTTGATTAGCTCTCTCCACTATTCCAGCACTTGCTGGATGATAGCTACAATGCGTTCTAAGGTCAATCTGTAGGCTATTGCAGATTTCCTGAATGACACTATTTACAAAATGGCTCCCTCGATCTGAAGAGAGTTTGGTTGGCAGGCCCCATCTTGGAATGATCTCTCTCAGGAGACTCTTTGCCACTGACAACGCTGAGGCATGCCTGCAAGGAAATACCTCAGTCCATTTGGAGAAAACATCAGTTAATACCAGGCAATATTTGTACCCCTGGCATGGAGAGAGTTCAATAAAATCCATCATAACATGTTCCCATGGCCCACTTGGCCGGGGATATGTTGACAGTTCCATTTTTATCCCTTTTCCAATATTGTTTTGCATGCATATGATGCATTTGGCACAGTTTTGTTCTGCAAAAACCGTGAAACTTGGTGCATACCAATACCTGTTAACATCCTCCGCCACCCCTGTTTTTGAAACATGATCTGGCCCGTGGGCTAGTTTGAAAGCATAATGAAAACATGAACGAGGTAGTACAGGTTTGTCATTAGGCCCTAGATACAGGTTAGTTTGGTGGTGGAAATGTGCACTTATTCCTTCATTTCTTTTTCTCCGCAGGTGGAGCAGATGCTTGTAGGTCAGAAATGTCTGCCAGGGACAGTGGAGGAATCTTGTCAGGGTCTGTGGATGGTACAGAGAGCATAGAAAGCACAGGGGAGGAAGCAGAGACAGCCGCAGTTTTTGCAGCGAGCTCTCGGAGGGTGAGGAGGGAGTCCCTGTCCTGGTTCAGCAGGGTGAAGGTGCGATGGGACACGGTGTCCGTGTGGACGCCACACAGCCAGGGCGCCAGCAGCACGTACAGGCTCTTGAATTGAACCCGGTCCATCCCTGTACTGCTCCACGTAGGGTCGGCCCGGGTCGTGCTGCTGGAGGGCTCATCTCGGCGCTCCCGCTCCCCCAGCACAGGCTGATGAAGTGCTCCGTCTGTGGATCCACAGATGAGAGAGACAAACAGAGACAAAACAGAAGAGCAAAAGGAGAGTCCTCTGGTCTGGTCTCCCTGTTCCCTTCTTTGGTCAGGAACGGTTATTCAAAATCTGTTGGAGATTCTCAGAAATATGGTTAAGCGCAAGCTCCTGCTTTGGGGAAAAAATGTTGTTATTCAGTCAGGAAAACTTAAACAGGTTGTCTGTTCAAGTGTCATTTAGAGCCAGTCTGCAGTACCCCTACAGTGACATCAGGGGCAGTGTTTAGAATGACTTCAACACGCCCAGTCCCCAGTCATGATCGAGGCAAATGGATTTGGCTCTAGAATTTCTCTCGCGATTTTATGAAAATAAAATAACCATATTCTCGTCTCAACAAAACAACACCCCCTAAGGGTGAAAGCAAAAATTTCCTGAAGTCAGGATAAAAATAGAGATGGGGCAAAGAAAATGACACTAAAATGAACTGGCTTCATTTACAATTAACTAATCAAAAAAAAACTCCATCAAAGCTTCATTTGTATAGCTAAAATTTGTATATCTAAACCCTCCCTCTTCTGCATTTGAGGACAGAGTATTTGGGCACTGCTTCTGACAAAATGGTCTCTTCTCTGTTTCATACTTATCTGTCGCTCACAGTGAGTCGGTGACATGGCGTTGGCCTTGCATCTCACGAACCCCAGATCGCCCATCTGTAGGGAAACAGGCCAGTAACCTCCATCTCCACCTCCGGTCCTGTGCCCGTCTCCTGGTTCGGCATTCACCCATCACTCCCGGAACGACAGTTGTCTGTAAAAAAAACACTCAGAAAAAACACTCAGGCCTGATGAATGTGCCTCAAACTATAAACATGAGATATTTAACAAAAACATTAAACACATACAAATAACCAAATAATCACACAGCAGCAAAGCAAATCGGGGGCCAGAGAGATAGCCCCATCGAAAGAGAACAGCCCTCAGCGCTGTCTCATATCCTCTTTCCATGCTGGACCAAGAATGACCCTCAAGTCATTCGTGACTCCACACAGTTCATAGCTTCATGCTGGCGAGGGGCAACCACTCCTTGGTAGCCCACACAATGCACTCCAGGAAAATCTGAAAACATCAACACAGAACTTCACAGAAACAGAACATCCTTACGTCCTCAGCTACATCTGTCTTCTTCTGTTTATTTACCTTAAAAAAATATCTCTCTATCTTGGCTAGTTAAAATCTCCCTTATGGGTTGTTCAAGGGAACTCCAGCAGGTGGCGCTCGACCCCAAAATCGGAGGCTCTTCCTTCCGGACCTGTTCGGACAAATACCTCGTAAAAAGGGGTGGCTTAACTCGTAGAGAGAAGGGGCGTGGCTAATGGCGGGGGCAGCAACAGCCTGGTTGGGTGCTATAGAATTAACAGGCTTTTCCCTTAACCTTATCTCAACCACCTCTAGCTGAGCCCGAATCTTAGAATTTAACACTAAAATGTCAGATGTGGATGTAAGAAATTGAAAATGCTTTAGCACAACAATCTCATCAGGCTAGACGTTTAGCAGTAGAATTCTGTTACATTCTCTAGCCATATGTTATTAGCCGGGGTTACATTGACACCTAGTGGTGCTCCCAAAATGTTGCATGTATGACCCGGAAGTTGTCTTTGGCAGCGCGGGGAAATTTAAAGAAACAAATCCCTAATAACCACGACGCAGCGTAAAACCCCAAAACAGCAATGAAAGGAAACCTTATGGTTAACTCACGGCGGGAAAGAATACAATTTCGAAAGAAACACACATTAAGACACATTAAATTCGCTTAGTACTCACCCAGTCAGGAAGTGCTTTGTTCTCTTCTGGCTCAATGGCGGAACACCGCGAGTGGGAGTTTTCCTGCGTCTCCTAGGCAACCAGCTAGCCTACTGGGAATCTAGCAGAATTTTAACAGTCTAAAAAGTGTACAAAAAAAATACTTTACAATACTTTACCTGGATCCATGGCGCGTGTAACAAACATACAATCAAGAGCCGAGGCTCAATTTTGCACTCAAAAATCCCACTGAGCCGGCGAAAAATAGCGCTTAGACAAACAAAGACAACACAATGACAAAAACAGACACTCCGGAGATTAGCTGGTAATCGCACTCACTGCGAACTTCAACCCATTTGGAAATCGCACTCACTGCGAACTTCAACCCTGTGGGAATCGCACTATCTGCGAACTTCAACCCTGTGGAAATCGCACTATCTGCGAACTTCAACAGGTTCCCTTCTGTGCTAATTCTGGAACATCGAACTAAAGCAACCCAAAACGTTATCCTAGAAGTGCACTCTCACTTCTTAACTACAGCCGAGCCGACAAACAATCTAAACTGTAGTCTACATCAACTGTAAGGGAGCGAGTCCCAAAACCAAAATTACACCTCTTCTGAAGAGAACCCCGGTAGCCTAAACAAGGACGAAGTCAGAGAACAATGCAATATCACCAATCCTAAACTGCCACTGTTAAAAAACAACGGCTTATCGCCACCACCTTCCCCGGGGAGTTTGCTTTCAACAATACGCCAGACCCACAACACAATCTGAAACGAAACCAAGGCAAATACCAAGCATAAAAGGATTCGTTTTTCAACGTACCGTGAGTTTAGCCGAGTGAAACCAAACGAGGCGGACTTCTCCGAACCAATGCAATAGGCGCAAAGAGAGAAGATTTTCCAGAGCTCGCTACTGCTCCGCACGTCTGGCTTCCTTCGTTGTTCACTCCAGGCGAACCTCACAGCAGCCGATCCCATCCCGAGTCGCCAAATTGTAATGGAAATTACTGTTCTAGTAAAAATGATTTACCAAGATTCGCTCAAAAGGTTAAGTCTGGTTTATTGTGAAAAACATACGAGCGCAAGGACTTCCTGAACAACGAGTGGTTAGTCAGCGAAGTGAATTCAAAGTTTGTCATGCCCAGTCTTATATTCAAGCAAAACACAGGTACGGCGCTTTGAGGATGTGATTGGCTAACTCATTGCACATATGAATGGCAGGCGTGGCCAAGAGTAAAGACATGTGACATGAGAAAATGAATGGCAGGCGTGGCCAAGAGTAAAGACATGTGACATGAGAAAAAGGCGGTAGTTTCTAAGAGGGACAAAGGAACAAAAGGATGGTTATTCTGGAGCAGACAGATGGCCTTCTGGAAGCCATTTTGTATGTTAGCACAGAATACTTAGGGGGAGGTGATGAATTACAAGAGAAGTGAGAGGACAAAGGTTTAAGGTGTTTGGATGTAAATTCCTTCACAGGACAAAGACAGCGTGTTGGCCTTTCTCAATCGTTTCTGTTTCAAACGGAGCGGAAGTTTAACCCGTCCTCGTTCTTCTTCTTCTTCGCTGGGTTTAGTGGCGGATGTGCATACAGCCACCTACTGTACAAGAGTGTGTTACTTGTTTGTCTAGTTCTTCAATTGTGTCACCTAAGAAAGTAGCCCAATGCCTTGCATTCTACCTTCACTGCTCAGCGTTCATTGCTCACATTTAGGTTGCACAATTAGGACTTTATTCATAGGCATATTTTTTATCATTATTTTTATTAGGCCTAGACTGCAAATCTTTAGTGTTAATATTAACTGTAAATGAGAAATTACACACAAAACAGACATGCAGGATTTCTCCTCATTATTACAATTCTGTAACTGTATGACTTCAAAATTTATTTTAAAACCTAAGTAATTTACAAATGTTCTGACCCAATGTGACACATTTCCAATAAAGTCAGATTGGGACTGTGATCTAACCACATTGTCACGTTATTTAATTACATCGTAGTTACGGATTTAAGCAGCAGTGGCGGCTACGTTCCCTTACAGTGTCCTTGAGGACGGCTATTTTGGTTATTTTGCGACTGAAAAGGCAAGTGTCAGCTAGGTGTCAGCTAGGTCCGCTGCTGGTACCGTCGCAAAGTTACCACAATTACACCAATGTGTCCCGTCAGTTTTACGTACTGTGTTAGTAGGGGAGTAACAGTGTTAAATGGGGACAAACGGGTGGAGTTACTGTAGAACGGTCAAACAAAACAAAACACATTGATAATGGGATTTGGAACAGGTCACTCAATGCCAACAGATGTCTCAAAATGAACAAGGGACTCTCACAAACAAACACACACACACAGTGGGGGGGGGGGGGGGGGGGAGCGTTACCTGAGCTGGCTGTGCAGGGCGGTGATCTCCCATGTCATGCTCTGGCCTGATCTTCTCTCTGCAGATTCCTCCTCTGAGTTTTAGAGCGCCAGTTCTCCTCCTCCACCACCTCGTCCTCCACCTCCTCCTCCTCCACCACCTCCTCCTCCACCACCTCCTCCTCCTCCACCACCTCATCCTCCACCTCCTCCTCCACCACCTCGTCCTCCACCACCTCGTCCTCCACCTCCTCCTCCACCACCTCATCCTAATCCACCACCTCCTCCTCCACCACCTCCTCCTCCACCTCCTCCTAATCCACCACCTCCTCCACCACCTCCTCCTCCTCCACCACCTCCTCCTAATCCACCACCTCCTCCTCCACCTTCTCCTCCTCCACCACCTCCTTCGCCATCACCTCCTCCTCCTCCTCCACCACCTCCTCCTCCTCCACCTCCTCCTCCACCACCTCCACCTCCTCCACCAACTCCTCCTCCACCTCCTCCTCATCCACCACCTCCTTCGCCACCACCTCCTCCTCCTCCTCCACCACCTCCTCCTCCTCCACCTCCTTCGCCACCATCTCCTCCTCCTCCTCCTCCTCCACCACCTTCTCCTCCACCTCCTCCACCACCTCGTTCACCACCACCACCTCCACCACCTCCTCCACCTCCCGCAGACGCACCATCGGCTTGTGAGGCCGTCTGGGCTGGAGGGAGAGACAGGACAGTCAGCCACGTGAAAGAGACTGCACACAGAAGAGACATGGATAGGACTGTCCCGCCCCTGATAGACCTCTGGAGTTTTGTCATCCACCGCAGAAACAGAATCTAATAAGATGGCTAACTTTACTGTAGAAATAGCTTCGCTAGTAGTGCCAACTGCCTACCTAGCACAGCCTAAGCTTTGCAATGAATGCAATGAACATGGGCACTTTCACACACATTACCAGATATTTTGGGACATGTATCCATTCTATTCTCTCTCAAAATGATTAATGATTGGTTTATAGCCAATTAGATGACAATTACATTGCCAAAACTTTGAGCTAGCTGAATTTGTACCAGACAACCCTTGCATGCTGTGCCCACAGTTCCTCACACTTATAATGACAATAAATAAATGAACAATAAATGCACATTAAATGAAACATTAGCTGAGCCATATAACCCCTCAAATTCTCGGACACATTTTGTGACAGTAGGTGGCATCAGTTCCGTTTTGGTGCCTATGTACCACACGTTTTCATGGTTTGTAGAATCTAAACTGCCTTCTATGTAAAAAAAAAAAAGTGAAAAAGTTGTTGCCAAACAGCTCACTACTGTTTTGAATAGACACTATTTGATTTGGTTCTTCTTCGTTAAGAAGAAGGGAGGAGATCTGAGGCCGTGCATCGACTACAGGCTGCTCAACAACATCACGGTGAAGAACAAATACCCACTCCCCCTCATGAGCTCCAACTTTGAACCCCTCATCAGTGCCACCATCTTCACCAAGTTGGACCTCAGAAACGCTTATCACCTGGTGCGTATCCGTGAGGGGGACGAATGGAAGACCGCCTTCAAGACCTCCCGTGGCCACTACGAGTACCTCGTCATGCCCTTCGGCCTCACCAACGCCCCCGCCGTCTTCCAGGCCCTTATGAACGACGTGCTCAGGGACATGCTGGACGTGTTTGTGGTCCTCTACCTGGACGACATCCTTGTATTCTCCAGGAGCGCTGAGGAGCACGTCCAACACGTCCGCATGGTCATCCAGCGTCTCCGGGAGAACCGCCTGTACATTAAGGTGGAGAAGTGCACCTTTCACTCCTCGTCAGTGGAGTTCCTGGGGCTCATTGTGGAGGGAGGCCTGACGCGACCCGACCCCCGCAAAATCAAGACCGTGGTCGAATGGCCTCAACCCACTACCCGGCGGCAACTCCAGAGCTTCCTTGGCTTCGCTAACTTTTACCGCCGTTTCATACGGGACTACAGCCGGGTAGCAGCTCCCCTCACCCACCTCACCTCATCCCTGCGTCCGTTCATCTGGACACCGGCTGCCAGCGCCGCCTTCTCCGCGCTCAAGGAGCGCTTCACCACCGCTCCAGTCCTTCTCCATCCTGACCCCTCCAGGCAGTTCGTGGTCGAGGTGGACGCATCGGACACAGGCATCGGTGCTGTTCTGTCCCAGCGGTCAGTGGAGGACCAGAAGTTGCACCCCTGTGCCTTCCTCTCCCGCCGGTTCACCCCAGCTGAGGTCAATTACGACATCGGGAACAGGGAGTTGTTGGCGGTGGTGGGGGCCTTGGAGGAGTGGCGCCACTGGCTTGAGGGCGCGGAACACACCACCCTCGTCTGGTCGGACCACAAGAACCTGACCTTCATCCGGGCGGCCAAGCGCCTCAACTCCCGCCAGGCGCGGTGGTCACAGTTCCTCGGGAGGTTCGATTTTACCCTCACCTTCTGGCCCGGCTCCCGCAACGCCAAGGCCGACGCGCTGTCCCGCCTCCACGCGTCCGAGGCGCCCCCCGCGGAGCCTGAGACCATCCTGCCGGCCTCACGTGTCATAGGGGTGATTACCATGAACATCGAGGCAGTGGTGAGGCAGGCCCAACGCGCCCATCCCAGTCCGGCCAACGTCCCTCCTCTCCGGCTCTTCGTGCCCGACTCGGTCCGGTCCCGGGTGCTCCAGTGGGGCCATGCCAGCCGGTTTGCGTGCCATCCCGGGGTTCACCGCACCCTCTCCTTCCTGAGCCGACGGTTCTGGTGGCCCTCCATGAGGTCCGACGTCCGGGAGTTTGTTGTCGCCTGTCCCGTCTGCTCCCGCAGCAAGGCGTCCCACCAGCCCCCGGCTGGCCTCCTGCGTCCTCTCCCGGTCCCCAGCCGTCCCTGGTCCCACATCGCCCTGGACTTCATCACCGGTCTTCCCCCCTCCAGGGGCAACACGGTCATCCTCACCGTGGTGGACCGGTTCTCCAAGGCGGTCCACCTGGTTGCGCTCCCCAAGCTCCCGTCCTCTGCGGAGACCGCCGAGCTCCTCGTCCAGCACGTCTACCGGCTCCACGGCCTCCCCAGGGACATTGTCTCGGACCGTGGGCCTCAATTCACCTCCCAGGTCTGGAGGGCCTTCTGCAGGGAGATAGGCGCCACCATCAGCCTCTCCTCTGGCTACCACCCGCAGACCAACGGCCAGGCCGAACGGGCCAACCAGAGCCTGGAGTCCGCTCTCCGCTGTGTTTCGGCTCTCCACCCCACCTCCTGGAGCAAGGACCTGCCCTGGGTCGAATACTCCCTCAATGCCCTGACCAGCGCTGCCACTGGCAGGTCTCCGTTCGAGTCATCCCTCGGGTACCAGCCCCCGCTGTTCTCTCTCCAGGAGTCGGAGGCCTCCGTCCCCTCCGTCCAGGCCCACCTCCGCCGCTGTCGCCGTGTCTGGAGGGAGGTCCGCAGGGCCCTGCTCCGCTCCAACGAGCGCTCCTGCCGCGGGGCCAACCGCCGCCGCACTCCTGCTCCGGCGTACCGGCCCGGTCAACGAGTCTACCTCTCCACCGCTGACCTTCCGCTCCAGGTCCCCTCCAGGAAGCTGGCTCCGCGCTTCGTTGGGCCCTTCGAGATCGACCGTGTCCTGAACCCAGCTGCGGTACGCCTTAAGCTCCCTGCTTCCATGCAGGTACACCCTGTGTTCCACGTATCCAAGGTCAAACCTGTCTCCTCGAGTCCCCTCATGCCTTCTGCCCCAGCTCCTCCGCCTCCCCAGATGGTCGACGGGCATCCCCAGTGGATGGTTCGGCGGCTGCTGAAGGTGCGCCGCCGGGGTCGGGGGTTCCAATACCTGGCGGATTGGGAGGGGTACGGCCCCGAGGAGTGCAGCTGGATCTCCAGGCAGCTCATTATGGACCCGTCTCTCCTCCGGGACTTCTACCGGGCCCATCCTGACGCCCCCGGTCGGTCGCCAGGTGGCTCCCCTCGGGGGGGGGGGTCCTGTTACGGCTCGCATGCCCTCGCCTCCACAACCGCCTCCCTCTCTCCCCTCTGGGCCCGCTGCGCGCTCGGGGCGTCCTACGCGCTCTACAGCACGTCGCATCGGCCCAGGCATGCAACGCTCTGACTCTCCGGAGTTTCCCCCCACTACCGGGAGTTCCCCGTCTCCGGCCAGCTCCGCGGACTCGGCAGTCTCCTCCCACTCCGGTGACGAAGAGTCGGATCCCGACATGCCCAGCACATCGGCCCGTGCGCAACGACAAGAACGGCGCGCTCGTCTCCGACGATGACGCGGGCGCGGCCCTACTCACCGGTTTCCAATTCATCATCACCACACCTGTCCCTCGTTCTGCAATCACCTTCAACCCCTACAAGAACCTGGTCTACACTCCACTCATCGCCAGATCTTACCATAACATATGTGGTAAAGTATAGCCTAGCCTACGATATTACTTACCTGTATTTTGTAGTGCTTTTTTCTCGTTTCCTGCTCGTGATTACTATCACTCACCCTGCCTCTCCTCCTCGTCTCTCCAGTATCCCGGACCCCCTCTGCTGAGTGTACCAGCTAGCAGAGCCCTCACCCTGCTCCACCTCCCGATCCCTCCGGCTCCCTCGAGCCAAGGACATTTATTATTATTTAGTGGCAGTTTGGTGGCTCCTATTATTTCTATCCTATTATATTTTTGTGGCATCCTTTTTGTGGCTCCCCCTTTTGTGTTATCTTATTAAATCGCCCCTCCGGGCTTTACCGTTCCTTGCCTCCTCCTTTCCTGTTGCGCCTGGGTCCCAAACCGAACCATCACACTATTTTTGACAAGTTCCAGTCTGGTTTCCATCAGAAGCATTCCACTGAAACAGCTCTTCTGAGAGGTCACTAAAGGTGATCGAGCCTTTGGAGCAGTGGCTCCCAAGCTGTGGAATGCTCTTCCACTGGACTTAAGAACTGTGGTCTCTGTTGACACCTTCAAAAGGCAGCTAAAGACTCACCTGTTCAGACAGGCTTTTACCTAGCTCTATGTTGATATGTCATCTGTTTGTTTTGTTGTTGTTGTGTTTTTTTTATTGCTTTTATTATGTTGTAAAGCACTTTGTGACCCTGGCCTGTGAAAGGTGCTATAGAAATAAAATTTACTTACTTACTTAATCCAGCCCCAGAGTAGCCAGCTGGCGAGTAGCCCCGAGACATACACTGTGCTGGTACTCAGGAACAAAAACTTAGACCATTTGAAATTTGTCCAATTTCATGAGCTTGCTTGGGCCTTTCACTCCCATGGCAGGCTGCTGAGGTGTTGCGTTCAGGGCAGTCAGCTCTGACTGTCGAAATGCTCAGCTTCAGTACAAAGACGGGGCTCAGGAGTAGCATATGGATGAGGAGCCCACCTCTTTGATAACAGATGTCACAACCATGAATTCCATTAACCTGCTTCGTATTTTGAGAAGTGGTCTGGCTACTGAATCCACACTACATATGTGGCATGTGGCATGCACCTTTGAAGTGCAACCATCTGCCCAGGTGACGCCGGGACTTTGAAGTTCCTGGAGTTATTTTAGAAATGGAACAAGGAGTCTGGATGTTGGGCTTGCTCTCTCCAAACCAAAGGCAAGGAACACATATGTTGTCCTTCCGGTCTGCAGGCTGTAGCTCAATGACCTGGCACTGAATAGGCCATATTTGGCACTTAGAGCTTTTAAAAACAGGAATCCCATCACAGTGCCAGAGCAGACTGATGTCATCCTCACCAATTTCACCACTGGCTTTGAGCCTCCTATACCCTCCTCCTCATTATATGTATTGATTGATTGATCGATTGATCGAAAACCTTAATTGTCCCCACTGGGGAAATTTTGTTGTCAAACAGCTTAAGAACAGATAAAAGAGAACAGACAGAAAAAAATTCTATAAATAAATAAACAGTGCAGGCTCAATAAATAAGCACAGTGCAAGCTAAGATGCAAGCTAAAGTGCAAGTGCAAACTAAAGTGCTCAAGTTCATGTGCAGTCATAAAGTCTGAGTAGCAGGGGTCTTCATCAGCCTGTCAGCTCCAACTCCAGGTCTCCCCCCCCTGCAGGGCCTGGTTGTGGAGCCGGAGTGCAGCTGGAATGAAGGACTGTCCAAATCTTTTTGTACTCTGACGGGGGAGAACAAATCTGTGGCTGAATTTGCTCTTCATCCCCATTTTATATATCACAGATGAAACCTGAGGCTGATGCATGTCTTGACATTTGTATATTGGGTTTTTCCAGAATCTCTTTTATCTGTGAGGATAAACTAAAAAATATGAACCTTGTTTCAGGCTAATGTTCACATCAAACGCTGATTGACACAGAGCACACTGTGCCAAACCACACTCCTCATACTCTCCATATTGACCATATGATTGATGGAAGAGATACGAGGTGGCTGGCACCAGTCTGGGGAAATGTTCATTATAAACCTGTACTAGATGGTCCACAGCAGCCCCGGTCAGGTTATGCCTCAGGACATAGGACATCAGAAGGAGCAGACTTTGACCTTTTGTGATATATGCTCACTGTCATCTCACCTGTGACAGATCTGGGTGGGGTCTCTCTGTCCCCTGGTCCTCTGTCCCCTGGTCTCTCTGTCCCCTGATCCTCTGTTCCCTGGTCCTCTGTCCCCTGGTCTCTCTGTCCCCTGGTCCTCTGTACCCTGGTCCTCTGTCCCCTGGTCCCCTGTTCTCTGTCCCCTGGTCCTCTGTTCCCTGGTCCTCTGTCCCCTGGTCCTCTGTTCCCTGGTCCTCTGTCCCCTGGTCCTCTGTTCCCTGCCCCCTTTCCAGCCCCCTGTCCCAAACTCTCCATTGTAGAAATGTAATATATTGTCCATTTCATTAAGTATTAATTAATCTAGATCAAATAATTTTGCGTACTTGGACAGACTCACCAATTTGTCACAGTCAAAGTTTGCTGACATCTCTGCAAATTTCTTGCTGTCAACAAGGCAAAGGAAAGTAAGCTCATTCATATAGTCAAACCTGGTCTGCATTTGTACAGCGATGTTGTCAAGAACAATGTAAAAGAGTCTTCTCTAATCTATGGGGGATCTGCTGTGGCGAATACTGTCTTCTGACAGATTCAGTTCATTGCATTTCTGTTCAAAACGATCATATAAACGATCAAACTGTTCACGCTGATTGTTCAGGGCACACATGGTGTCTCTGACGCGCACACAGCACAGGCCAATGTCCATTGCCTTGTTCTGAAGAACATGAAAGAGTGCATCTGTCACGTTAAATATGTCACCATAAACCATCAAGAGAAAATAGGTGGATGATTTTGAAATCCACAGATACAATCCACAGATAAAATCCAGAGGCCATAGCGAAGGTCTCGCCATCCCATTCATCAGTGTTCTCCATCATTGTCTGGAACTCTTGGTGGAGGTCTGGTGCGTGTTGAAGGATGGTCTGTACCAACC
Organism: Borostomias antarcticus; assembly: GCF_949987555.1. Taxonomy (NCBI): domain Eukaryota; kingdom Metazoa; phylum Chordata; class Actinopteri; order Stomiiformes; family Stomiidae; genus Borostomias; species Borostomias antarcticus. The sequence goes on from NC_140252.1 coordinate 8,310,330, forward strand.
TGGAGGTGAGTTCAACCTAACAGATGATGCTGTAGGGATGCGGCATTTCATCATTTCATCAGCAATTTCATCCAGTAGATGTGTGCGTTTGGTAGACTTCAAGGGCGTAGGTTTGGTTTTAACATTGGTAGGGACCATATAACAGTGTAGTCTGCATACACAGTTTTTGCTGGGGACGAGAGGTTAAACCTCTTAAATATTTATATATTTATGAAATTGAATAATACTAATACAATGTTCTTAGTGTATCACATCCTGCCTGCTGCGTCCCTCCACACTCTCTTGCTTGCTGCTGCGTCCCTCCACTCTCTCTCTCTCACTCTTGGTTGCTGCTGCGTCCTTCCACTCTCTCTCTCTTGGTTGCTGCTGTGTCCCTCCACTCTCTTTCTCTCTCTTGGTTGCTGTTGCGTTCCTCTACTCTCTCTCTCGGCTGCTGCTGTGTCCCTCCACTCTCTCTCTCTCTCGACTGCCGCTGTGTTTCATACATAAAAATGATTTGATAAAAATTTAGATTTTCATTGGATTTGTAGACTGACATTCAACTCATAAATTGATATATCTGGCCATTAGGGGAGTCACAAAATACCTGACATTTAGTAGGCAATACCAATTGTGAAATACCCAATACCATAGTTGGAAAAAATAAATCCCATGTACTTCAAGATACACTACTTTATTTAAAACACCTCCGGCCAATATAGTGAGAGGAAAATTATGAGATTCCAGTTAGCAAGTAAACGTTAGCTAATAACTGTAAGAAAACAGGCTACACAGGGACAGGCTTGTATTAAGAAAAACAGACCTGAGCCCTCATAAAAGTAACGTTAACGGCTCTAATGGGCTGGCTAACCTCTAGATAACATTACCGTATGAGTATTCAGTTTCCCCTATAATTGTAACAAGAGCCCCTGTCAGGCTAAAACAATGTATTTATTTTTATATAAAAACTAACGACTTTAATATCACTGACGTTTTTTAGCATAAGTTAATGGGAATTTAATATGGCGAAAATTAGCATCACGTCTAGCACAGACTGGGTTTGACAAAGCTATGGCTAATAGCCCATCGGCTAGTATTCATTGCTGACACTAACGGTCATTAGTTGTGAGGGCGCCGTGATGTCCCATTCAATTCAATCTCTGGTGGGCAGCTAATGTATAATAATGTCATGGCTGCTGCTACCCTAATGTTACAGGATGATAAAAGCCATCTTAAATATAAAAAATATATACTTTTGTTTATTTAGGTTATTATTCTTAACTTTAATGTGTTAAAAACGTTGTAAAAATAAAACATGTAAAATGTGTTGTTTTAACAACATAATTCATGCCCCAGCCCGAGGAGATTTGCTACTAAAGCTAGCTAGCTGACTGAGTGGGTGAGGCAGAGTCTGCTTGTGCTGTCATTAGGGTTGGGCATCGAGAACCGGGACCAAATTGGAACCGGTTCTAAAATTCCGATTCCAAAGGAATCGTTTATATATTTTAATTTCGATTCTGCTTATCGGTTCCTAAACAAATTTCACTTGCGGTAATTTCAGTTTCCGTGTTGGTGGCTTGCGCGTTTGCCTTTGGTTTGCAGTCCGCCAGAAAAACCAACGAAGAAGAAGTAGTTTCCGTCTTTGCGATTTGAATGTAGAGCCGTTCTCAGAGGAATGATGAGTCGGCCCAGTGCAACACCTGTGAGAAGTTTATTTCGTGCAAGGGAGGATGCACAACTAATCTGATGAAACACCTGCGCTTGCATGGCATAAAAATCAACAAATGTACCATCTTTGATGCGTTGCGCCGGTCTCCCTCCGTCTCTCCCGCCTCGTCCTCAGTCAACCCTAACGAGCCAACCTCGCACCTCGTCGTCGCAATCGGGTACGTGAAAATTAAATAGCACTAACCACGTTTGTCTTATTGTCAACAGCGAGACAGCAAACAAATTATACTAGACCGAACTGGCCAAATGCAAATACTGTAATGTATTTTTTCGTAGATGAACGTCCGCAGATTGCTAGTAGCCAGCCTGGCATTACTGCTGCTAGTGCTGCTAATCCACGACTTGACACGCCATTCACCTTGGCGGCAAAGGGAAAGATGCCAGTGTGCCAGTGGAGAAAGTTGAAGAGTGCCACAGAAAAGTGACAGCTTATGTGGTAAAACGGCTGCACTCCTTCTCAGATGTCGAGGCACCGACATTTAGGTAAGCAAACATAAGAATAGAGCTAAACTAGCTAGCTAAGATAGCTAGGCTAGCTCTAACTCTAGCTAGCTAGCTACTCACCACCCTGACCTAGAGTAACAGTAACGTTATGTTTGTTTTTGTGTTTGCCTGGAGGGAGAGGTGAGGGAGGGAGGAGGGATGCAGGGAGAGGAGAGGGATGGATGAGAGTAGAGGATGGTGGGATGGAGGGGGTGGAGGAGAGGGGAGGGAGGAGGGATGGAGGGAGAGGAAAGGAGAGGATGGAGGGATGCAGGGAGAGGAGAGGAGGACAGGGAGGAAGGATGAAGGGAGAGGAGAGGATGGAGAGGGATGAAGGGAGAGGAGAAGGTTGAGGGACGCAAGGAGAGAAGAGGGATGGAGGTGAGAGGAGAGGGAGGGGGTGTGGAGGTTTTGAAAAGATTCTCCCATTCTGGGAGATGCAGGTTGTCTCAAGGGATTGGCAGGATTGGAGAGGGGAGTTGTGGGTAGAGAGAGGGGGGTTGTGGGTATGGAGAAGGGTCGCACACACACACACACACACACACAGCTGACGCATCCCTATTCACTCTTTCACACACAGATTCACTGTCACACACACCAAATTAAACTATGTGAATTCACAGGTTCAACTGTATGAAATGAATTTTGAATGACTTGTTTTTAAAAGATTATTACAAATAAATGTTTCTTCTGTGAAATAAGCGTGCAGCCTGTTTTGACCCCACTCATCAAAGAATCGGAATCGAGAATCGTTAAGAACCGGAATCGAAAAGAAGAATCGGAATCGGAATCAGAATCGTTAAAATCCAAACGATGCCCAGCCCTAGCTGTCATGTGACGTGAATGCCAACGGTTTTGTAGTTTTGCGCATGCGTAGTCTGTTCTCACACTGTCTTCAAAGAGGTGAGGTGAGGCACAGTGCTACGCTGCCTCTCTGGGCTTTTTCCATTGACAGCATGATTGACAATTTGGCCATACAGTCTGGCCTACAGTGGCGTCCTCTGCTGTTCGCGGATTAAATTGCACGTTTCAATTTTCCCGCTAACGTGACATCGCCATCCACATGGACATCCAACAACAAAGATTTGCAACTTTTGAAGAAAAAAGGAACGTGATTGCAAATGGGAGAGCAACACCTAACCTGACCGATTTAACCCAAAGAAAGGGGCAGAAGATTGTACATACTTTTCAAACGGAATGGTACAAAAAGAAGCACTGGCTGTGTGACTGTAGCCAGGCTAACAAGCTATTCTGCTTTCCGTGGTTCAGATCAAAACGTTGACAAAACTAGCACTTTTGAGAAAGTCTGATAATTGCTCTATCACCGTTTTGGTCATACAATGGATGTGGGTGGGCACCTTGAAAAATCTTTCAAAAACATGTGAAACTGAAAGAAGCTCACTGAGGGGGTAATTGGTGTCCGTTGGTGTTCTGACATCAAATTCGCCGCAAAGTATGAATCCTGTAGGGTTTTATTGATCATTTTATGAAATCCATTGACTTGTATTGAAGCGACCGTTGTAGATGTGTAGATCAATCCACAGAGGGGATTCAGGAAGCGGAACTACTTATGGTAGCTATTGTTATTGTTTATGTTGCTAGGCTACCTAGTTTGCGGACGTTTACACGCGTATGTGCTGCGACTAAATAGTTCTATGCTAAATATTTAAAAAAGCCTTTACAGATGAACTAGAATCTTACTTTATGGCGAATTATATGTCAGAACGCCAAATAACACCTCAGTGAGTTTCTTGTCTTTGAAATTGAGTGTTTTATCATGTTTTTTGACTGATATTTCACAGTGCCCATCCACATCCATTGTATGACCAAAACGGTGGTAGAGCAATTATCACTTTCTCAAAAGTGCTAGTTTTGTCAATGTTTTGATCTGAACCATTGTATATGATCATAAGTAACCTTAAATAAAACCTATTTTTTTCCTACTATATAATTAATTTTTTTCTTAAATCCCTGGGTGAGGCACTGCCTACCCTGCCTCACCTGACTGCACACAACTGCTCAGATGCTCAAACATTGTCTGCTAGCTAGTGAAGTTGGGGAAGTGCAAACTAAACAAAAATTGTCTATTCAACCAAGCTTGTTTCTGCTTTAGCTTGGTGCCAAGGGCTGAGCATTAGCTGTGCTTTTAGAGACCCCAAGTTTGTTCCCTCCCTGGCTCAGAAACAGCCTTTCATATCCCTTTATAATAATAAAACTGTCCCTAAACCCCTAACTGTCTGTAATTTTTTATTTTTTTCTCCAATTTTGTGAGGCTGGTCTTAAATTCCATTCTGAGTGGCATTAAAATAGTCTTAAATCTAACTTGCCTCTAGCTGTAGGAATCCTGGGCGATACATAGGCATATTCAATAAAAACACAATTACAGCAGGCTTATCAAAGTAAACTGACGGAAATTAACAAGCCAACCCACATTTGAAAGTGCTTTACCTCAGTGCAAAATGTTTTTCATTGAGGATATTGAATTTGAGTTGTGCAGGACATTTGATTGATGTCTACCTGTTTTATGTTCCTTTCGTTTGAGGAGGCAACTGTTTGATTGGCTGAGGCTCCCTGCGGCACCAGGGCCAAGGCAGCGACCAATCAAAAGGAACAGTTCTGTTTGAGGTGGCTGACTAACAGTTTCCTGAGATTAAAGATGAAGTGTAAACATTTACATTGATTTGTAAAGGGAGGATTACGGCCCCATGCAGCGTTTTAATGAACCAAGCTCTGTGTGTGTGTGTGTGTGTGTGTATGTGCGTGTGTGTGTGTACGCGCATACTGGATTAACTCTAGGGATGATAGTGCAAGCCAAGATCTCAGGAACATGTATTGAGTTGGTTGCAGATCGATAGATCTAGGTAGGTAGGTAGGTGGGTGGGTAGGTAGGTAGAGAAGGAGCGAAAGATGATTAAGTCTAGGATGATGTTTATGGCAAGGGTCATTGTTCCCTCCGCAAGGGTCCCTCTGTAACACTGTCGTGTATATTTTAATTGTGGTTGCGTTGTGGTTCAGTTGCGTCGCGTCACTTGCGTAGCTTGCGTTGGGAGTCGAAAAAGTTCATCTTTGAAGCGTTACCGCAGCCGCCGGCACTAGGTTCATTCATGAGCCGCTGATGTCACAGGTTGTTCATGCTCGTCCACCGCATTACTCAACTGTTGTTGTTTGTCTGTACGCCGGGTGCTATGTCACATATTGAAATGTTAACAGTTCAGGCGAGAACGTAACGGATTCTCGGAATGTAGTCAGTTTATCGATACCCCCTTCTTGGCTTGTGTTCGCTGGCTGGTGCTAGCTCATGACACACCTGACATCCATTCGGCTAACGTGACCTAGCTACTGTAGCATAGCCATTATCGAGCGGCTTATGGCACAACACATCATGGTGGCTAGTGAGTAGAGCAGCAGGGTCTGCTGGATTTCCTCCGGCTGCAACATCAGCGAATGCGAGAATCACCCAGCTAGTATGCAATCTAAATATATACCCCTTATGAGCAATACAAAGAACTTCGACGAATGCTAGCTACCAATCCTAGTTCGGAAACGACAACGATGATGCACCTTTAGCAGTTGTTGCAGTTTATTAGCTTCTAAATAGTTTTGGATCAGTGTTTGTAAAGGCCGATGATTCGTTCCACAGCTTAAGTTAGCTGCCTGTGTATAGTGCATTCTTCTTCTGAAAAGAAAAAAAAACGTGACTCTGATGTAAATTGAATATCAAAAGACGCTTTATTGAGTTGAACTCCATAATTACGCATGCCATCTTGCAAGGGGATGACTGTAATTATGGGACTTTATTGCCAACGCTCGAAGTCCTGATGTCAAGGACCCTAGCCTTGAAAGACAGCCTCTCGAGGAAGATTGCAGGCCTTCCAGATGTCATCGTGAAGGTAGGCCTATGACTAATATAGCCTAGTAGGCTAAATCTCTTAGCTCTTAGACCTTATTTGCGGGGCATGTGTTGCACAACAAAGCTATTTCTATAAATTAAAGAATTCATCGGTCTGTTATCAAAATGTTTTTACATGGCGTTCAGAAATAGCCTACTCAGTTATTATTGGTCAGCAATCGTGCATGCACCTTGTTGGGATGTTTGTTGTGATGCTCAAACGGCTTGCGTGCAGTGTCTAAGCCTTATAATGGCCTATAGAGAAAACCCTGGAAATATAGCCTACATATTTTATGTATTTTTCAGGCCATTCAGACGCGTTTTGCTGCAGTACTGGACAGCAAAGACGCGCTTCTTGTAGCTGCCAGTTGTCCGAAATTCAAACTGCGATGGCTGAGTGATGAGGGAAAGAGGGAGCACGTTAAAGAGCTTCTGACAGCAGAGTGCCGCGCAACTGCTCCTCCTGCTGCAACCGACGGGGTTGAGTCTGCTACTGTGCCCACGATGCCTGCCTGCCATGCTGAAGATGACTTTTTTGCATTTGAGCCAGAGCCCATGGACTGCTACTCCGCTGAAAAAGAAGTTGCAGAATATTTGAGGTCGGGGTATGAGCTTGAGACTCTTAATTCCCAGGTGTCAGAAACACATACATGAAGTATAACACTCCGACTCCATCTAGCGCACCTGTTGAACGCCTCTTTAGTTTGGGAGGTTTGGTGCTCACCCCCAGAAGAAACAGATTGTCTGACAGGAGATTTGAAAAGCTTCTTCTAATGAGATTCAACCATAGCTTCACATCTGAACATTAGGACCTTGTCAGGGCAGACATGATATCACTCTAAATGTAGTGTAGCCTATATAACTTTAAGCACTTTTTGTAAAACCATTTATTTTTGTCATGTAATAGTATACAATAGCTTACTGTATTCTTACTGGCTAGACAACTTTAAGCACTTTTTGTAAAACCATTTCATTTTTGTCATGTAATAGTATACAATAGCTTACTGCTTACTGACTAGACAATTTCACCCAAAATGTGGTGTAGCCTAACTTTAGGCCCTTTTTGTTGTAAAACCATTCATTTTTGTTGCATATATAATAGCCTACTATATGTCCAATTGTTGCAATAGTGTTCATATTGTCGCAAAAGCAGCCTATTTAACATTAGGCCCTTTTTTTGCAAACCCATTCATTTTTGATGCATATAGCCTACTATATGCCCAATTGTTTTAATAAAGTCATTTATTGTGTTGCAAAAGCAGCTGACTAGACAACTTCACTTTTCTTTTCTTTTTTTTTGGGGGGGGGGGGGGGGGGGGGGGGGCTATAGTAAAGTAACGAGTAAAGTAACTGATTACTTTTGATACCAAGTAATAAGTAACTCATTACTTTTTCTGAGTAACTTGCCAAGTGGCTTTAGCTAGGACATCAATTTGTGCATCACCAAAATCTGAAAGAGATCATTAGGTCGTGTTTAAGCACTTTATCACCTACTGGCAGTGATGTCTGAATAGACCTAACTGTTCTGTTTGCTGAGTTTGATCTTATTCTGAACACACCCTGTACTACGAAGCTGGATTACGGGGTTAGCGCGATAACTTCAGGTTCAAGACTGGTTTATCCGTATCACGAAGGTGGATCTCTTTTCACCGCGTTATATCGACATGGTAACTTATGCTGGCGAGCTAACCTGCTCGGTGGCAGGTTAAGTTCCAGATAACGGCTCGACGCCATAAAAACACCGGTAGTCAACCAGTCAATACATGCGGAAAATGGCTTGTCCTTTCTTAGAGGATCCCGTGGAGCTCAGTGCGCATTCTATTATTTAAATAGTTAGAGGGTCTCTAAGGAAGGCGAGAGTATTTAAGGGGAGACACGGTAGGTGAAAAAATCGTTTTTCAACGCCCTGGTCAAATTTGAGATTTTGTGCTAGTTTGCTTCCATAACATGTCTTCTTTCATACTAGTGGAAATAAAACATCAAAAATACGCATTTAGATGTTTATTTTACTTCATTTAGTCTGTTTGCGTCTGTAGATTCTTCCTAAAATCACCAAAAGTTAGCCTTATTTCGCAACGAGCCATTCCGTGACCGCTGTCTGCAACGGCTCATCCCAGGTATCATTGGAAAGGTCTCTTTCTCGAGCGCAATGTTATCGCAACCAAACCTGTTAGTTTCATTTGTATCAGCAACCAATCGTGGAAATACAAAGGCGGGTTTGATGCTAAGCGTGAAATCTCATTGGCTGTTGTTGATTTCTGAGAACGTGATTGGTTCAGTGCGTCATGTGACATGTTTCCACTTCCTGATATCTAATCCAAACAATGCCGTCTGTGAAGCGTTCTAAACGTAATAAGCAACAACGACAACAGTGTTTGCCCGCAAGGTTGAACAGAAAACAAGAGAAACTATATGGAAAGGATTACATTTATGAGACAAAAAGTGCCTATTCGCGCAAGTTGTCATTAGCCGGTGCTAGCATGTCCAGTGAGCAGCAGGGAGATGAGGCTAGTGTTAGCATGTCCAGTGAGCAGCAGAGAGATGCGGCACGTTTGAATGAGCTGATAACTGGGTTGATTTGTCCTAATTGTGCAGGGACTGGTCTTAAAATTAACATAGATCCTCAGAATAGTGGGTTCTGTAGTACTTTGCTCTTAGAGTGCAGTCTTTGTGAGAAATGGCTATCGCAAAAGTGTCTACACATCGACTCGGCTTCATGATACAACTAGGAATGATGTTGCATTTGATGTCAATGTGAGGATGGTCCTCTTTGCGCACAAGTTAGGGTTGGGGTATGCATCCAAAAGATTAGTAAAGTGTTAGGGATCCCAGGGCTTCATCTGAAAACATCAGAAACATGACAAGAGGGTGACAGGTAGGCTATTGAAACGTGTTCCCTCTCTCTCTCTCTCTCCCTCTCTCCCTCTCTCTCTCTAGCCAATATCAGAAGCCTATACATACACAGTAGTCTCCCTCTCTCTACCTGTGGCATTACTACATGCATCCATAAACTGACCAAATAAACTGTTTTAATTTCAGTTGCTGAAATAGAGAGAGGTCTGGAGTCCTTGCACAGAAGCAGAGAGCAGATTAGGCAGGCATATGCAGATGTGGACCCAGAGGTAGGTAAGCTGATTGCCAATAAATGCAAAATGTTACAAAATTATTTCAGTTATTGAGAATTATTACAATAATTCTCAATAACCAGCGTTCAGTGGACAACATGAAGGCGGCAATATGGGGTAGTCTGCTTCACTGTATGTCCACTGATGACAACCCCATGCGCACCAGGAACATATTGTGGTTTTAGGACAGTTTTGTGGACTGCAGCTGAGTGGGTTCTACAAACCAGCTGCCTAGAACAGTTTTGTGGATAGCTAGTGTGGTGCCATCTGAGGAGTGACTCTGTAGACCTATGACGGCATAGCTTGATGTCTCCTATGGTGTTGCTTTTGACAATGGTTATATCACTTGTTTGTTTGGCAATCTATATTTAGCTTCTATTGGTGTTTACCCTGCATTGTTTACCAAATCTTTTCCTGTGTATTTATGAATCAGCTTACTCTTCATGTTCATTCATTCATTCATGTTTTCTCCATGTAAAACGCTTAAAAAAAACACAAAAAGTTAGATAATCTGTTTTCTCATGCATGTCCTCGTCAAATGTGTCTATCTTTGTCCATGATCTGTTTAACAAAATAATACAAGCTTTCTAAAAGGGAATGTTCTCTTCCCTACTAACATTGTCTCGTCTCTAGTCTCGTCTTACTAACACCCCACTCGTGGGCTGTACCTTGACGTGGTAAGTGGGCTTCCAACTAAATAGGTCTTATTTCTCTATACAAAATGTCTACTCCTGGACTATTCTGAATCCACAACATGCTGTGTTATTCAGTTTTCAGTTTCTATGTGTTTTCAGATGTTGTATAATGTAGTTACTAATGATGTGATTGGATATTGTGTTTTTAAATATTGGTTTCCAAAGCAAATGTATGTTTTTTTACAATACAAATTTTCAAAACCCGTTTTCTCAAAATGAGTTATTTCTCATCTTTGGGACATCAAAACCACCACTTGAGTAGCACCTACATACACCTAACTTGAACTGGAACTCTGAAGGGTTTGGCCAAGGGGGATTTTTTAAATTTCATTCATAGCCTGATTTATATAACAGTTTATCCCTAAAACATGGCGAAAATTGTCTTTTTATGACTGTTGACAGTATTTTCTGATTTCTGAAGTGAAGAAAAGAGATATCAAAAATCCCCCTTGGACAAAGTTTTGAATAGGGATATGTGAACAAAATGAAACAAGAATTTTGAATCTGGCTTGAACCAATTTAAAAAATGTATGTCCCGAAAGTATGTAAATTAGCGCATATTTAGCCTAATTTGCATATTAATCCATACGATTTCAGAAAACTTGTAATACAAAAAAGATGCTCCTTAATGTACCTAACAAACTGGGGGAGTTTGATAGTGATACCTATTAAGGATTTTTTTTTCCCTATTCACTTGGGGTGTCTCCCCTTAAAGTCCCAGTTAACCAAAATCAGAGATTTGCTTGAAAACACATTCTATGTGTTAGTGATGCATTGCTGATAACATGTAAAAATGGGATGAACCATGTGTAGTACTGAATTGTGAAGTTAGACCAGTTTTGTGTTTTTGACCAGTTTTGATTTCGTGATTTTCTGGGCGGGCTTAAAACGGTACCGGATGACGTAGAGCGGTGTTCTTAGCATATCCCCGCCCTAACACTATATAAAGCTAGAACGGATTTGAATCTTCGGTTCTCCTGCTCAATCTTGAGTCTAGAATTAGCTAGTTTTAACCAACAGTCTAGAATTAGCTAGTTTTTCTTAGTTAGCAATGCCTATGCATAAAACTAAACGAAAATGCATCCTTCCTGGATGCCAGCAGGAATGGGATGATAAGGTCTCCTTCTTTCACTACCGAGTAAAGCTGAAATGAGAAGCAAATGGGTTAGCATTTTTGAAGAGCCATGGTGTTACAGAGTCTGTCACCGCTAGCGCCCGCCTCTGCAGCAAACATTTCACTCCCGAAAGCTTCTGCAATTATAATATGAGGCTTTTGGGTTTCACGGACTCACGACTGGTCCTGGTGAATTCGGCGGAGCCAACCATCTCTCTCCCCGGCCTCCATTCTCCTCCTGTCGCATCAACCTTTGGTGCCGACACTGCTGCCTTGTGTGCTTATAGCTAATTAACGTTATAACGTTAGCTAGGTAACGTAAGCAATAGGAAAATACACTGCTACGTTAATCTACAAAATGTGTCTTGACATTTATGTGGTAATGTCAGCTATGATGAATTATATGTAATCTTAGGAGGAATTCTAGCTAACATTAGCTATGTAGCTTGTTGCAAATGGGAGTGTGTATATAACCTTAGTCTAGCTAACATAGCTAGCAGCACCGACCAGGCGACCACCCACCAAATAACGTTACGGATGATATATTATGACTATAAGCGTTAACTATACAGAAACTGCCTGCCATATTTGTGGCACCTGATGGGCGTATGGGTTCACCGGTAATAGTTACAGACAGTATATTTGTCCAGCGGGAGACCGGGAGGCGGGAGCGAGGGGGATGGTTAGGTAGACCAGCTGCAGCTGGAGAAAGACGCACCCTCTCCCAGTGAAGCGGTGCTCGGCGGCTACTGGCTGAACATTCCAGTTCTGTTGGATATGTTGCGGGAAAGTTGAAGCCGAGTGCTCGTTATTCTCACACATAACATTGCCAACGAGAGTGGATGAGTCTGTCCCGATTATCAACTCCGGTAGTGTACGCTTCTTCGCGCTATCAGCGCTGTTCAAGCCAGTGACTAAAAGGTACATTTTAAACAACTTTTTCCATTGATCCCAAGGGACGACAGGATCGCCTGTTAGGGATAGGAATGGGTCCGGAGGTGGCAGGGAGAAAATAGGGACAGACTCATACATTCCTCGTAGCCTGTTTTTGTATTTTGCATCTAAGGGCAGTAACACTGGCGCGTTGGTATAGAGTAGCTACAGTTTTACCTGTGTTGTTTGTCAGGAGGTAGGTTAGGAGGAAGCATCTGTGCGTTTGACTCATTAGACAAGTGTAATTTCAACTCCTCTCTGTTTTCACAAAGCTGTGCCTTCCTACCACAAAAGAGACGGCGTGCCAGTGTGACAATATGCAGACCAGAGAACGGTACTATTTGACAGGTTCTTCCCTCCACACCCCCTCCCCACGCAATTGGGTGTGGCTTCGGTGCCTTCAGCAGACACGCCCCCACAGTCTCAGACCAGAGAATGCTGCTGATTTTTAACCGATTTTGAAGCCTTATTTTATATACTTAGCGACATTTTTAATCACTCAGATTTGGCTGGGTGGTTAATGACATGTTTTCCTGTGGTGTGTGAAGCTCATAACAAAAATTTGAACTGGGTTAACCTGGACTTTAAGGAACGACAAAACCCATTAGAGTTTTCGGATGACTATTTATATGAAAGATACCGATTTTCCGCAGAAGGGATCATTTATATCTGTCAGCTTCTTGAGCCACATGTAGCTACAGTGACACGGCGAAGTCATGCGCTTACAGTCCCACAGACTGTATGTATTGCTTTGCGGTTTCTTGCTACAGGTAGCTACATGTATGCTGTCGGCGATGCAGAAAACCTGAGTAAGAACACGGTCTGTCACGCAATACGCAAGGTGGTCGTTGCCCTTACCAAGCTGCTTGACGCGTTTGTGACCTTCCCAGGCCACTTGGGAAGAGGGCTTTTATGAAATGGCAGGTAAGAACCTACTTGATATAGCCTACTGTAAACCAATATGACGTTTACTGTTGTAGCCAATGCTGCCCACTCTTTGCATAGGTTTCCCCGAGTGATCGGTGCTATAGACTGCACACATATCCCAATCTCCGCCGCCCTTGGAGAGAATGAGGGGGATTATGTGAAACGCAAGTCATTTCACAGCATCAATGTGCAGGTAAAGACACTTCAGTATTTGGCCTACTCATTCCTTGATATGATTGTTGCAGGAGCTGATGAAAGTGAATTCCTTCATGGCACATATGGAAATATTCACATCAATAAATATCACCCCCACCTTCCAAATTCAATTCAATGTCATTATGAGAAAAGCACATGTACAACCAAATTAGTGTCAACAGGAGCAGTACAGAACAACTAAACATCATCACATCATATCAAAATAGAAACCATCATACTCCCCCCCCCCCCCCCGCCCGCCCCCACACCATCAACAGTCTAGTGCAGTCCCTGTGTTCATTCAATAATAAATAGTCAGCAGACATGTAGCAGTAATTCAGTCAAATGCACATGCTACATTCACTTTTAATTCTATGGTCTTATGTTGTGAACCACAAATACTTTTGCAGATGACGTGTGACCACAACGGCATGATCACCAGCCTTGATGCGAAGTGGCCTGGGTCAGTGCATGACTCCCGGATCTTTAGGGAGTCTACACTGTGCCACAAGTTTGAGCAAGGTATGGCAACTGTAGCCTACATATTGTGTTTCTCATGTTATTTCCCACAATGCATGTGCGATACTGACCATGGCAATATTCCTCTTCACCTTCAGGGCTTTTCAATGGAGTGCTGCTTGGGGACAGGGGGTATGCGTGCATGCCCTTCTTGATGACACCCTATCCTAACCCAGAGCCAGGGCCACAAAACACATTCAATGTGGCCCTTACCAAGACGAGGTTCAGGATAGAGATGGCATTTGGGGTTCTGAAAGCCCGCTTCAGCTGCCTGCTCAGGGTGGCCCCAGAGAGAGCCTGCCAAATATTGTCGGCATGTGTTGTACTCCACAACATAGCTGGCATTAGGAAGGAGAGAGCTCCACCGGTCACCATGCAATGTCCCCTGATGTCGTGGACCCCATCACTTTGGATTACCCTACTGGCAGGGCTGTGAGAGAGGCCATCACCCAGCAATTTTTGGAGGCCTTTTGTGAAGTAACAACTTTTTATTGAAATGTAAATCAGTTGTCCTCTCGTTGCTAGGAACAAAGAGAGAGACATGTTAGTTGAATTGTCATCCATGCTAGGAAATAAATTACGTTCTTACTCATATTCCAGTTTCTCCACCTCCAGCCTCAGTTTCTAAATCTCCAGGCTCACTTTCAGCCGCTGCTTCTCTTTTAGGAGGATGTCAGCCTCTTTCAGGTGTATGTCTACCTCCAGCTGCCTCTTGTACAGGGCCCTCACATTGTCTGCTCCAACCTGAAACACATATACACTTGGTTTAACAACAGCAGTCCCTTGGCCAGGCTCACTTCTGATGTAACTGCAACATTTGACTACCCTGTTTGAATTAGGCTTCATACTTTACCCCTTGTAATCGCCTCAGCGGCCTATGGCAATAGGGCCTAGAAGTGGAGGCCCTAGATGTGGATGCTATGGGCTCAGGTGATGGGTAAATGGCCTCTTCCCGGAGAAGGAACATCATAGCGATGGAAGCAATTGAGTCATCTATAGATAGGGAGCACTAGAACCAATTGTGTCCCATCCCAATGCAACTCAGTTCCAGACAAATGTCCACACTCACCATCTGTGTCAGAGCCTCCAATGTGTGTCAATCTGTGTCTGAGCATACAGACACTGTAGCGTCGTCTACTGGCTCCAACTGATGGGAAGAAAATATGTCAATGGTGTATTTAATACATACGTGACCACAGATTACATGCCAGTGTAGGCTATATGACAGGTTGCTTCCACTGTTACCTCTGTATGGGACTGTGCTGTGTGTGTGGGTGGTGGCAGCAACACCAGAGTATCCCCATGGACTGTAGAGAAAGTTAATGCATTTTACTACTTACTATGACTAATGACTATTATTAATAAAAGTTTGCAATGAAATTGTGATTCGTTTTATTAGCAACCCTGTATTTTATTATTGAGTAATTTAAATACCTACCCTGTACATACTGTTGGGAGCTGCAACTGGCACCAGGGTCGGAGGAGACCCCCCCCTTCACCCCGTCCATCACAGGGCGACCCTCGTTGTTGGAGGGCCAGCTCCTCAGCAGGGGTGTAGTCCTTTGGAGCAGGGCCACCACCAGTCTTTCTGGACTAATTTTTCTTCCTATTGGCTACAAGCAATTTAAAAGGAATTGTAATTGTTCTATATGCCTTTGTACACTACAGAACATCATCCTAAAACAGTAATTTTTTATTAAACATTACATCCATGTAGGCTGTTTATTGGAGAAATTCAAGTAGGCCTACGCCTAGGCTACTTACCGGTTTGGATTATGTTTTTATGTTTGTTCTTCACTTGCTCCCATGAAAGTTTTCCATTGCCAGGGTTTGCACTGACTATATAAGAATAGTCCTAACGTTACATCTATTGTTATAGAATTTACATCTGGCCTCAAGACCTTCCTATTCCAAACACCTTAAACCTTTGTTCTTTCTCTCCTTTTGTAACTCACCACCTCCCTCAACCGTTCACATAGACAGGGTGGCCTCCAGGAGGTCCACACACCTAGAAATGTCTACTCCAGAATAACCATCCTTTGTCCTTTTGTCTCCAAGAAATTGCCGCCTTTTCTCATGTCACATGTCTGTATTCTCGGCCATGCCTGCCATTTCATATGACGTACAGTGGATTAGCCAATCACATCCTGGAAGCGCCGTACCTGTGTTTTGCTTGAATATAAGGCAGCACAAGATCAGAAGGCTTCACTTCTTTGGATAAACCACTCATGTTGCGTTTTCCAGGAAGTCCTTGCGCTCGTGTTTTCTCAATAAACCAGACTTAACCTTTTGAGCGAATCTTGGTAAATCCTTTTTGACTAGATCAGTTAAAATCCATAACACTATGCAACTCATTCATGTTAAGGCATGCAAACGTCACATCTAGGCCAGCATAGTGCGTTCATCATGGGGCATGTAGCAAGTTATATGGCTATTGACCAAACAGCTATATTAATTAAATTTAATATTGATAAGCCTATTAACTTACGCATTCAAACAGTCAGCAATTTTTTGCCAGCTTTCCTTCCTCGCTTTAGTTGCAGCAACCGTGTTACTCTTGGCCAGAATAATATGTTTGTAGTCTTCATATTTCTGAATGATGAGCGTCTGCTCCTCTTGTGTGAAGTAGGCGGCTCTAGATCGCTCCTTGTTTGTGATTGGCCATACCGGCAAACACCGCCTCTTTATATGTGCACGCGCTCATAGCTAGATTAGATCAGCTGGGTCGAGTTAACGAGTTGATAACCACCTTCGTGGTACCGTTTATCCGTGATTGCGGTTGTCTTGTTTACTCGAGCGAGCTAGCAAGAAGTTTAACTGGATGTGTTGAACTACGTTCGTAGTACAGGCCTCTGCTTTCCCCCTCTCTTGACTCTGGCCAGCTATTGAAGTTAACCAGCTTTGTAGCCATCTGAACATCCTGTGCTGCCATCCTTGAACCTGTCCCTGATGTTCTCAATAAGCCTGTCAGCACAGCATTGGCACTTTGGGCATCTGGGGATTTGATCTGAAATTGCACACACACAAACACAGTCTAATGAGCCAATATGCCATGGCAAATTGTGATGTATTATTTTGTTGCTATGAAAATCACAACTGCTGAGTATGTAGCCTGCTGAGTATGTAGTTAGACATTACTTTGAATGTTATTGTTGTCAATTGTTGTGTGGGTGAGAGAGACCGGGTAGGTGGCCCGGAGAGGGGTACACTGTCCTCGACCAGCTCTGACCTGAGGGGGCGGAGTCTCACCACCATGCCACTGTCCCCGCCACAGACCCCACAACTCAGCCCCTGAGTGGGCTAGAGATGCACGGTCTTCGCCGGTGGGTGCATGGAGATTGCCTGGTCCATAGTAGTTCTAGCAGTAGCTGTTACATACAGCTGCAGCAGCTAGCCCACCTCACATTTTCTCCAGGAAATCTACTTTCTAGTTAGGTGGGCTAGCTTGCAAAAGCTAGCCCAACTTGTGATATTCCCACTATTTCTTTCTTTCTTTCTTTCTTATTATTATTCTCCCCATTTTTTGTCTCAACTACTTCTTCATACTTTGTGCTAGAAACTTCATTAAAACTTTAAAATGTTCATAATGTTTAGCTCTTTAACGGATCCATTCAGATTTTTGATATATTTTATAGTTTTTTAGAAATGTAACTTTTAAAACTATTTTTTGTCCCATTGAAACTTCTTGAAACTGCTTTTGGAATGTTAAGAAACTTTATGTTTTTAGAATGGTGGCAGCAGTTCCTTTGAAAATATTCACACATTTTGTAAACTGCTGGCACTCCTACAGTTTTGACAGCTCACACACATATTATATATCAAAACGTTCACACAACGCTGCTGATTCGTACAATGTAAGTATCTAAGCTGTGTGACTTACAGTTTTCGCTGTATAACGATTTGTTCGGCAACTGCGCTCCCCATTGAAACATATGGCACCGCACGAACTTTTGAGCTGTTAATTTTGCATTTTTACCCTTTTTCTAACTTGTCGCCATGCCTACAGTTTTAACAGCTCATACACATATTATACATCAAAACTTTCACACAACTGTGCTGATTCGTACAATGTAAGAATCTAAGCTGTGTGATTTACCGTTTTTGCAACTGCGCTCCCCATTGAAACATATGGTGCTGCACTAACTTTTGAGCTGCTAATTTTGCATGTTTACCTTGTCGCCATGCCTACAGTGTTTAAGCTATACGGACATATTATACATAGACATGTTCTGCAAGTTCTCAGGATTCCTATGGTGTCAATATATAAGCTGTAACATTTATAGTTTTCACGATAGAGCTGTCTGAAGCGGACCATGTCTAGGATCAGAATGTCAGTTGGGATTAGAGTGGTGGCAGCTGTTGCTTTTTTTGAATTTGTGTGCATGTGTAGCCTCTCTTAAAGGTACAGGCACCCTTTTATAACTAATGTGGTATCACAGAACTCAGCCAAAGTGGAATAGAGACACATGATCTGCACTGGTGGGGGCCGGTGGGTAGTCCGCAGAGGAGTACACCGTCCCTGACTGGCTATGACCAAAAGGGGCGGAGCCAAGCCACCACGCCACTATTCACACCACAGAACCCACTTTTCAGCCCGAGTGGGCTAGAGACACACCGGTGGAGTCAGGTAGGTTGCCCGGAGAGGGGTACACTGTCCCCGACTGGCTCTGACCTGAGGGGGTGGAGTCTCACCACCATGCCACTATCCACGCCACGGGCCCGACAACTCAACCCCTGAGTGGGCTAGAGACGCACAGTCTTCATTGGTGGATGCATGGAAATTGCCCTAAGGTCACTGTATTGTCCCCGACTAGCTGTGACCCAAGGGGGCAGGGCCTAACCAGCACGCCACTATCCACGCCACGGGCCCCACAACTCAGCCCCTGAGTGGGCTAGAGACACATGGTCTTCACCGGTGCAGGTGGGTAGGTGGCCCGAAGAGGGGTACACTGTCGCTGAACAGCTCTGACCTGAGGGGGCGGAGTCTCGCCACCACGCCACTGTCCACGCTACGGACCCCACAATTCAGCCCCTGAGTGGGCTAGAGACGCACGGTCTTCGCCGGTGGGTGCATGGAGATTGCCCGGTCCGTAGTAGTTCTAGCAGTACATGCAGCTGTTACATACAGCTGCAGCAGCTAGCCCACCTCACATTTTCTCCAGGAAATGTACTTTCTTATTAGGTGGGCTAGCCCAACTTGTGATATTCCCACTATTTCTTTCTTACTTATTATTAGGTGGGCTAGCTTGTAGAAGCTAGCCCAACTTGTGATATTCCCACTGTAGCGGAGGAGCCATTGCGCAGCCAATCCAGGCCTGCTTCCTTGGGTCACAGATCCCAGATAAGGCCTTTCACACTAAAGGGGGCCTGTGTAAACACAAGGGAGAACCAGGGCCGTTCACACCGCTGTCCTAAGAACCACATCAAAGGACTCGCCCAGAACAGGCCCAACTTTACTACCCTCTCACTCTCTCTCTTTCACCAACTGCCGTACACAATATTGTCTGGAGAATTCCAGTATGAGGGGTGGAAGTAACAAAAATTAATAAATACATATGTGGTCGATTAAAATGCAATCGAATTAAATGTGTGAATGATTAAAATGCAATCAAATTCAATTATTCATTAAATTATTCATTAAATTAATCGTTAAACTGCACTTTTATCATTAGAGTGCGCTTTTATCATTAAGAGTGTGCTTTTATCATTAGAGTGTGCTTTTATCATTAAACTGCAATTTTATCATTAGCGTGTGCTTTTATCATTAGAGTGTGCTTTTATCATTAGATTGCGCGTTTATCATTATAGTGTGCTTGCACTTTTGTCATTCGACTGTGCTTTTGCCCTTTCCCAACACACACCACTCTAACGATAAAGCCTTTATCATTAGACTGGCATGTGTTGCATGTGTCAATCAACTGACCACGCCCACAGGTGTACATCCAGGCTATCCCTGTCGATTGGACATGTCTGGTCTCGCGACCGCGACCAGACAGGCGATTCTAGGGGGTGGCCCAGGTGCCACCCCTGTGATTTTGTCTGTATTTGTGTCATTTCTAATGAATGAGTCAGTGTCATAACTTAATTAAAATTGAGACTGATCTTTAATCCCCTAAATAGTTGAGCCTCCTACACACCCCTTAACAAAATGTACAACATGGTTTAGTCCACCACAGAAGCTCACGGACACTGCTTTCTGAAGGAGCAAGCAATTAGCTAACTTTATTAGAAGGTATTTGAACTTGGCTCACATATTCTTTTACTCCCCCTCAGAAAGATGTATTTTGAGTGTGTCAGTAATTAAAACGTTTTAACATAGTTATTAGGGCCCGAGCACTGGTGGTGCGAGGCCCTATTGAAATTCGAAGGATTATTATTATTCTCCTACCTTCTCCTTCTTCTTCTTCTCCCCAAACAAATGCCTTTTTGGCGGCCTAAACATCAATGAAAACGGATGAAACTTTGCAGATACGTCAGTCCCGGTAAAAAATTTGATAATTCATGGGTGACGGAAATGGGCGTGGCTAAACGGCTCAAGAGCGTCCCCTGGAAAATTTTAAATAGCGAGCCCCACCTTTCAGTTTGATGTAGGCGAACGAAATTCGATGGGCATATGTAGTTTATCGAGACACACTAAAATGTCTCTTGGACCTATACCCAACATGCAACAGAAAGTCCACCATTTTGCTTTTAATGTGCCATTTTGTCCTTGTTTTTACCATTTCCATACCTCGTACTTCAACGAACTCCTCCTACAGATTTAATCCGATCAACTTCATATTTGGTCAGCTTCATCTTAAGACCTTTGTGATCAAAAGTTATCAAAAAAATTTAGTTTTCACCAAACACTTTTGCCGTGGCGCCCCGCCAAAGTTTGACATTTCGCCATAAAACACGATGTCCTCATAACTCCTCCATACATTATCCGATTTGTCCGATATATCTCACGCTTCATGACAGTTCTGTCCTGAACACATCTATGTGTCAGTATTGCGTCATACTTATAGCGCCACCTATTGGTGAAACAGGAAGTCCTCATAACTCCTGCATACATCATCCGATTTGCACCAAATTGCTGACGCTTCATGAAGGTCACCTTCTGAACCCATCCATGCGTCGGTATTGAGTCACACTTACAGCGCCACCTACTGGTGAAACAGGAAGTACTCATAACTCCTACATATGTTATCCGATTTACTCCAAATTGCTCATGCTTGATGAAGGTCGCATCTTTAACACTTCTGTAAGTCAGTATCGCGTCATACCTACACGCCACCTACTGGTGAAACAGGAAGTCCTCATAACTCCTACATACATTTTCCCATTTACTCCAAATTGCTCAGGGTTGATGAAGGTCACATCCTGAACACATCTGTAGGTCAGTATTGAGTCATACTTATAGCGCCGCCTACAGGTCAAGCAGGAAGTCATCATAACTCCTACATACATTGTCCGATTTACTCAACATTTCTCAGGCTTCATCAAGGTACCGTCCTGAACACATCTATGCATCGGTATTGAGTCACGCTTAGAGCGCCACCTACACGTGACAGGAAGTTTCTCTCAGTACTGGACACCGAAATAGCACACCCTTTAATGGCGCCGCACCCCGACACGCGTGGGGTGCGAGGGCCCGCTCACTGCTGCTCGCAGCCCTAGTTTTCTTTGTAACACGATTTAATGAAAGCTAGCTAGTGTCATCATCGTCTCTCCACTTGCTTGTAAATCTAAAGTCAGCTAGCTAGCGTTATGATAGCTAGCTAGCTAGCTGAACTGCACATTAGCCTTCATGAAAAACATGTTACAAAAAACGAAAGTTTTTCTGATTGCTAGGCTAAATTTAAGGTAATCTGCTGTCATGGGAGTGGGACTAGAATTGAACTCGCATGATACTCCATTTTGTCATCAGATTGATAGTAGGCTAGTATGCAGCTGCTACTCACTCAAAGGTGGGTGGAGTGGATGAATTGGCTGTTTTTTAATCCAAAATTGGTTATTTGTTTGATTTGTGTATGGGTTTGCTCTTTGTCACCTTTTTCATCCCAGATGAGTTATCATCCCTGAAATGTGTTATAAAGTGATGTGTGTCATGCAACTATTTACAGTATGAAAATAAATCTGAGCATTCAAATGTAAGACAGCAGCCAGAGCAGCCAGCACTGTTTGTAGTGATGATAAGGATGACAGCCAGAAACAAATAGACATTTTAATACTTTTTTACTTGAGGCAGCTGAAATTGTACTAACTAGAAATTATTTCAGCGTCGGTAGAGATTTTTACTTGCAAATTATGGGAACTGCGATGGGAACCACAATGGCACCCAACTACGCAAACCTGTATGTTGGTCTATTTGAAATCAAACATGTGTTAGAAAGCACAGAGAACCCATACTTGCCTTACATTAGGTATTGGAAACGATACATTGATGACATTATTTTCTTGTGGACTGGGTCACTCGATCAACTTTCAGAATTTACAGACTGGTTGAACAGTAAAAGTGAGTTTCTTACTTTTAAATTGGAACATGGCAATCAGACAATCAATTTTTTGGATCTATGTATTACAAAAGAGAACAACAAATTGATCACGGACCTCTTTAGAAAGCCAACAGATAGGAACACTCTTTTACATATGGATAGTTACCATCCACAATATGTGAAGGATGCTATTCCAGTGGGCCAGTTCCATAGGCTGCAAAGAATCTGTGAGAAAGAGGAATGTTTTGATAAACAGGTGAACATAATGAAATCACGTTTCAAACAAAGAGGGTATAGGGAAGAGAATCTGGACACAGCCCTACAAAGAGTGAAGTCACAGGGGGATAGAAGAGTAAGCAAGCCATCCACAGTCTGTGTCCTCAACTTCACTGATAGAGCACATGAAATTAAACATTCTATCAGAAAGCATTGGCATATCCTCTCTAGTGATCCTAACGCTGGCCATTTGTTTGCTACACCTCCTAGAATTGCTTTCCGTAGGGGTAAGAATTTGAAAGATAAGCTAGTGCATGCTGACTGTCTTTATCAAAGACCTAGTTGTATACCTCCTCTACCAGATGGCAACTACAAATGTGGAAGGTGTGCACAGTGTAACTGCACTACCAAATGTAATACTTTTTCACACCCTTTGACAGGAAAGAAATACAAAATACGTGGTGTCATCACATGCTCAACAACAGGAGTCATTTATTTAATTAAATGCAGCTGTTCCAAGGCTTATGTTGGGATGACTACTAGAGCTTTGAAGGTCCGTATGGCTGAACACCGCTCAGCCATTCGCAACAGCAACCCAGATAGCCCAATAGCCATCCACTTTAAACAGGCCAAACATCCCATAACAGCCTTTAGCTATTGTGGGATTGAAAAAGTGGTCCTTTCTAGACGTGGAGGCGACCTTAAAGAAGCACTTCTTAAAAGAGAGGCCTTTTGGATAACAGAGCTCCAAACATATGGGACTTCTTTTGGGCTTAATGATGAACTTGATTTAAGTGTGTGTTTATGAAATATATTTGTATGTGTTCCTATTATATCCTGTGTATGAGAGATTGGTTTTGTGTACCATGATGGGACAAACTGCGGTGTGTTCTATGCACTGCTGGATACAATGTGCTGATAGACAGGTGTCTGATTAAGAGTCAAATTTTTTAGAGTTTTTTCTCCAGAGTGTTTTTCATGGGAGTGTTGGTGTTGTGTACTGTATGTAATGCGATGTCTTTTTCTAGTCTTGCCTCTTTGGTTCTCCCTTCAGTGATGTCGTTTGATGATGTCATCTCACTAGCCAATGGGGATGGGAAACACACACCCATCAATTATCCAATCACTTTGTATGGTGGTGTTTAAAAAGAACCCATGTCCTCATTGTAATCAAAATCTGTCCTGATGAAGGTGGCAACACCGAAACGTTGTTTAAAAAAAGATTAAAGCAGAGAAAAAGTGTGTGCGGGAGTCTAGTATTTCTCATTTGAAACCTTAAAGGGGATTTACTCCCAGCACCACCATTTTGTAAGAGTGTGCATGTTGGTTTTTTTCACAAGGATGACAGCCAGAGCCAGCTTGGATGTGTAGCCGGAGTCTCCAGCCTTACACATGGGTAGGATAAATCCTGCTAGTTCCAGACTTCCCATTGGTAAACATATTTAATTACCTTGATCATGTCAATGAGATTGTGGTTAGTTTAATTTCAGACAATGAACAGTTTCATTTTAATATTTGCTTTTGGATGGAGATTGGTTTATGGTGTCATTCGGGCTTGTTCTGCAGCAGCGCCAGGTTCTGCAAAATCTGGTTCCCGTGGTCCCGAAGACAAGGGGAGGTTACCGACAACAGTGCTGGCAATGGTGACTCTTTACATGCAGGCTGTGCACATCTGTATGTAGCCTAAAATCTACAGGAAGTGGCAGGGAGCAATGCAAGTTTTGTAAATAAAACTGCATTTTGGCACTCTTTGACCTTTTTCAATTAACTGCTGTCTAGTGTAAGACGTATTCAGCTGCTGCAGTTGTTCATAAACTGGCTGAATGACATGTGATCTGATGATTTTTTTTCTGAATCTAGCCTAAATATGGAGGTACCATGTTAAAATAATAAATTATGGACAGTGGACACTTGATTACATTTGTTTGGTGTCATGATTTTGACATTTCAATCACAAAACATGACAAATATGGACCATTCCTGTGATGTGTGTGCTGAGGAGGCTGGGGAACCAGTGTGAGTACAAATTATGGTAGTGTAACAGAGTTGTTATTGATAATTGAAGTTCGCCAAAATTATGTTTTATTTTATCTTCACCTTGAGTGAATTGTTGAATTGTTCTGGTTGTCCATACAGGCATACCATACATGTGACCATGTATTGGAGCGCCCCCGTGTGGTTTGGAGTGGGTGGTTGCTATATGTATATCTGCTGTTAAGCTGCCTGCTCGTCCCTTTTGACTGTGACAACGGACGAGTGTGGTGAGTTGAGATCGTGCTCTGCCGTTTTGTAGATATCATCGAATAAGATCCTATTGAGAGTATCTAAGATTGTATGATTTGTCAGATGTTTGTTTTCTATTTGTTTTCTGACGGTTAATTTGCTTCGTGTGATGTATTTTACTATTTTAGCGAGTGAGCTAACGTGTCTGTCTTGGAGCCGTTAGCTAGCTACAGTAGGCTGGCTACTGCCCGTCGCGTGGCTGGTGTTTTGACGGCGGGATCTTTTCCCCCTTTCTTTCTTTCATTTTGTTCTTAGTATGTAAAGGGCAGCACATCTGAGTGACAGCAACCATCCCATCTGTGTTAAAAACAGGTATGTTTGTGTGGAGAAATGTATGTGTATGAAGTTTGATATTGTTGAGTCTGCATAGATACATTTAGAAAAATTAGGAAAGTTAGGAAACTATACGATCACTTTGCATCTGTTCAAATGAGTTAAATCAGTAGTAAGCTGCGCCCTTTTGACTGTGACAACGGACGAGTGTGTATGTAAAGGGCAGCACATCTGAGTGACAGCAACCATCCCATCTGTGTTAAAAACAGAGTGTGCAATAAAAGCTGGATGAGCGATGAACCTGGCGTCCTGACTGGTGTGTGAGGCAGAAAGAAAAGAGAAGGGTTACATCTGGTGCCGTGACTCCGTGACTACGTTGGAGATCAGCTTAATCGCCGGTCCCGGGAGAAGAGCTTCTGCAAGCAACTCAGTAGACACAGCCCAGGTTACGCTGTTAGCGACAGTGATATTGAATGCTGTAATATTGCACGGTTGATGTCGTGAATTGTACTTTGATAAGCCTATATTGTGTTTTGTATATGATTAACAGTGTCAGAAGGGAGGAGTGATATGATGGCTGATGGGCAGGCTAGGATGATGTTAGGTAGAGGGAGGGTCGTTACTGATCATTCCGTTTTGCCATGTCCGGTTGGTTCACCTGTCCTGGGCGAACAGTTATTTACTGATGATGATGCGTGCAAGGCAGCACAGGGCCCATGTACATCCACTCCTTTACACCAGCCTAATGAGACAGATAATGCACTTAGGCATTTGAGTGTTCTAATCACAGAGTTGGGAAAGAACATTGGTGATTCTGTAACAGCTAGATTAATGTCGGACACGCACACGCAGTTCCGCAACAGTGATTGCAACAATGCGCCTCAGACACACAACCCTACTACCATAGACCTCTCTCAGTTGAACGTGGTCGTCAAATCAGACGCAAGAGAGCCTACTGTCTTCCGTGGTGAGGGAGCTGACAAGTGTTCCGTTCAAGAGTGGATTGACCTGATGACGGTCTACCTGAGAAAGAAGAATGTCTCTGCTGCAGATCACCCCGACGAAATATTGAGTAGGCTGATGGGAAGGGCTAAGGATGTTGTGAGAATAGGATTGCGTAGTGACCCGTCTTTTGATGTCGCTCAGCGCGCTGAAACAATCTATGCTATCCTCAAGCAGCATTTTAGTGATCTCTCATATTCCTGCATGCCACTCGCAGACTTCTATAGCACTCTGCCCAAAGCCCACGAGAGCCCTGTTGATTATTGGGTTCGTCTGAATAATGCCGCTGACATAGCAGATGAGTGTCTCCGACGTCAAGGGAGGGGGATGGAGGACCTGAATAAAGAGGTGGCCATGATGTTCGTGAGGCACTGCCCTGACCCATCTCTGTGCATTGTGTTTAAGAGCAAGCTTGTTGGCAGTTGGACAGCGAAAGAGGTGCAGGAGAGGATCGACGAGCATCAGCGGGAGCTGAAATCCGGTCCCAGTAAGCACACATTTGGCAACCACCAGACAGGCCGTTGCTATGGTGAGTGATGACATACAGTCAGGGGCAGCGTGTGATCCGGTCCCACCCGTGTTGCAGATATGCAAACAGACCATGCGGCATTCTCAAGGGAGTGGTGAGACTGCCTCATTGCAGAAGAGCATGGATAGAATGGCTGATGTGCTGGGTCAGGTCCTGAGCACACTATCCGAACGAGCTACTGCCACTCACAGCCAAGGTAGGCCTCATCCACAGCAGAGAGGGAGGGCCACAGGGCGAAGGGAATGTGAAATATGTCATCAGCATGGCCACTCCACCATTTCACATTGTATGCGGCACAACCTCTGTTTCAACTGCCATGAGCCAGGCCACATGAAAGACCAGTGCACTTCATCTTCGTCCCCCAGGTCACAGCCAGTCGCCGCCGCGGCTCCCCACTCTCCCAGTTCGGGAAACTAGACAGCTCGCATTTGGAGAGGGGAAGTGTGGGCTCTAGTGTTAACTCCCTCGGTAGCACACCAGATTTACAGTCGTTATATGAAGCGGTCAGTGAAGGGTTACCCAGTGATTCTCAAGTCATAGTTCAGAACACGCAGCGTGTATGTGGTAGTGATAGCTTGTTTTATACTCCAGTTGTTGTTAATGGGTGTACCACAGTGAAGGCTATGCTGGACACAGGCTCTATGGCATGTACTGTGAGTGAGAATGTAGAGAAAATGCTTGTTGCTGCTTGCTCGCTAGACTGTGATCTGCAGCAAAGTACTGATGTGATTTTAGTCGGATGTGGGGGGAAGAGAGTCTATCCAAAGGGAGTGTGTGAGTTGAGCCTCGAAATATATGGATGTAATGTGGTGGTTCCCACTCTGGTTGTTCCGGGTCAAGAGGATGACCTTATTATCGGAACCAATGTACTTAAATACCTCACTCACAGATTCAAGGAGTCAGAGAGATACTGGGAGATGGTCTCGGAGCCAGGAAGCCCTGATGATGGAGGGCGTGATGAGTTTCTCGCCATGCTCGCTGGTGTCGATCGGTGGAAAGGTGAGGAAATTCCTGACGTCGTCGGGACTGTGAAGCTCAACCGAGCCGTCACCCTGTTGCCTGGCCATGAGCACCTGGTTTGGGGTAAGCTCCCTGAGAAGTCACGTGGACACCCTGGCTGTACGGTGTTGGTTGAACCCACTACGTCTCGCTCCATCCCTCGCAATATCCTGGTTGGCCGTGTCGTGACTCCGCTGTGGGGTGATGGATGGGTCCCTATGAAGATCATAAACCCTACTGACAGACCTGTAACATTACGTAGGAACGCCAAGCTAGCTGATGTGTATCCATGTATAGCCCTGGAAGATGTGGTGACAGCAGACAGTACATGTGTTAAGTCTAACCAGCAGCACATCTCTTCTGAACGGTCCACACAGCTGCCTGCAAAGAAGACTGACATATCTGAGAGACTGAGACAACATGGACTGGGTGACTTGGTCCTTGACTCGTGTGAGGTGTCTGACAAGTGGAAGGAGGAAATGTGCAGACTCACCTTGGAATACTCCGATGTTTTCTCAAGAGACAAACTTGACTGCGGTGAGGCAAAGGGCTTTGTTCATAGGATTCATCTGGTGGATGAAAAGCCGTTCCGTCTGCCCTACAGACGTGTCCCGCCAGCTCACTTCCAGAAGCTGCGTGTTGTGTTGACTGAAATGGAGGAGAAGGGCATCATTAGGAAGTCTACGAGTGAATATGCATCACCACTTGTCCTGGTGTGGAAGAAAAATGGTGACCTGAGAATCTGTACTGATTTCCGCTGGCTGAACGCCCGGACGGTGAAAGACGCTCATCCTCTCCCACACCAGGCTGACTGCCTCGCTGCCCTGGGGGGTAATGCACTGTTCAGCACGATGGACCTCACCTCGGGATTTTACAACGTCCCTCTCCACGAGGATGATAAGAAGTTCACTGCCTTCTCCTCGCCTGTTGGTCTGCATGAATACAATCGCCTCCCTCAAGGTCTCTGCAACAGCCCGGCCAGTTTCATGCGCATGATGATGAGTATCTTCGGGGATCAGAACTTCCTGTCTTTACTCTGCTACCTTGATGACTTGATGGTCTTTGCACCAAATGAACGGGAGGCCCTGCAACGGCTGGAGATGGTGGCAACCTCAAACTTGATGGCAACCTCAAACTTGCACCGAAGAAGTGTCACCTCCTCCAACGCTCTGTCCACTTCCTTGGTCATGTCATAGACAGCAGCGGTGTGTCCACAGACCCAGCTAAGGTTGAGGCCATTGCTAACGTAAGAAAAGCAGACCTAATGTTTCCTGATGGCCGGACTCCTAACCCCAGGAAAGTTCAGTCATTCCTGGGCTTAGTGATGTGGTATCAACGTTTCATCCCAAATTGCTCCACGATGGCTAAGCCTCTCTTCCAGTTGACAACAGGGCCTAAAGAGAAGAAGTGGAGGAGAGGTCATGGGGACAGGCAGAGGCATGAGAACAGGTACCGGAAGCTAACCGCAGCAGACTGGACCCCTGAGTGTGAAAGCCTCAAGGATGCTCTGTTGGCTAGAGTTGTCTTGGCCCATCCGGACTTCTCCAGACCCTTTGTCTTATCCACTGATGCGTCAACTGATGGCTTAGGTGCCGTGCTTTCTCAGGTTGCTCCAGGAGAAGATAGAGCACGCCCTATAGCATTTGCCAGTAAGTCATTGAGCAAGGCTCAGAGCAACTATCCAGCGCACCGTCTCGAATTCCTGGCTCTCAAGTGGGCAGTTTGTGAGAAGTTTAGCCATCTTTGACAGTCACGTCACCTGGGATGCTGCGGCTAGGGTCAGAGCCACAGCCTTGGCGAGCCATGTTCAGAGTGTCACTGACATAGGCCAAACTGCACTGCCATCTATCCCAAAACAGGTCCTTGGGGCCAGACAGCAAGCTGATGTCGAGCTCGCCCATGTGCTCTCCTACGTCGAACGCCGCCGGCGACCTTCCAGACGGGAGAGATCTGGTGTGCCGCTCAATGCCCTGAAGCTATTGAAGCAGTGGGATAAGCTAGTGTTGGAGGATGGACTTCTATATCGAGTGTCAAAGGACCCAGTCACTGGAAAGAAACGGCATCAGTTCGTTGTGCCCGAAAGTCTGCGGGAGGACACCCTGCGTGGATGTCATGACGATGCGGGTCACCAAGGCCAAGAGAGGACACTCCACCTCATCAAGCAGAGGTTCTACTGGAGTTCTGTGGAACGTGATGTGAGGAACCATGTCAAGTGTTGTAGTAGATGCGTCATGAGTAAAACACCTGAGCCGGAGGGTCGAGCACCACTCGAGAGTATCAAAACTACAGCGCCGCTCCAGCTGGTCTGTATAGATTTCTGGACGGCTGAAGACTCCAAGAACAGACCTGTTGATGTGCTGGTGATAACAGATCACTTCACCAAGCTTGCTCATGCTTTCCACTGTCCAGATCAGACCGCTAAGCAAGTAGCCAGGAAGTTGTGGGACAGCTACTTTTGTGTCTACGGTTTCCCTGAGAGGATTCACTCTGATCAGGGTGCCAATTTTGAGAGTGAGTTACTAGCGGCCCTGCTTCAGATCTCCGGCGTGAAGAAGTCGCGCACCACAGCTTACCACCCCATGGGGAATGGTACAACTGAGCGTTTCAATCGTACTCTGGGGAGCATGATCAGAACACTCCCTCCGCGAGCGAAACAGGCATGGCCACAGATGCTGCACACCTTGACGTTCATGTATAACAGCACTCCGCATGAAACAACTGGATTTCCACCCTTCTATCTGATGTACGGGAGAGTCCCTCACCTGCCTGTCGATGTGCTGTTCAAGTCTGCCTTGCGGGAAGATGGTGATGTCTCCTACCCGAAGTATGTGGAAAGCCTGATGAAAGACCTTAAGGAGGCCATGGCCTTTGTGGAGAAACATGCCAGCGGTGAACAGAGACGGCAAGCTGAGATATATAACAGGAGAGTCAAGGGTGCGCCGATCGAGCCAGGTGACAGGGTTCTTCTGGCAAACAAGGGAGAGAGAGGACGGAGGAAGTTAGCGGACAGATGGGAAGACGTTGTGTACACTGTCGTGGAGAGCAACCCTAAGACCCACACCTTCCAGATCCGTAATCCTGTCTCTGGTCAGACAAAAGTGGTCCATCGCAACCTGCTGCTGTGTGTGAACTTTCTACCGGCCCTGCCGCAGGGTGACGCTGACAGTGTCTCCACCGACTTCAGTGCTGGTGGTTCGGATGGAAATGACGTCTCTGGTGTGCGGTCTCTGACCTCTGAGGGGGAGATGGACGGGTCAGCTCGGACACAACACTGGGTTTCTCAGATCCCTGTGAGTCATTTTGCAGTGGGTAGCAACCCGCCCACCCTTCCGCACCAAGAGGGTCCTGATCATGAAAAAGATGGGAGTGAAGTGGCTGAAGAGGACACCAGTCAAACAGCCGATGGCAAGAGCACAGTCTGTCCTTCAGATGCCATCAGCATGGCTTGCAGTGGAACGGACTCTGATCCACACACTACACACAGAGCCTCACTTGAGCCTAGCCGTGTTCACGACGGCTTTACCACAGTAGTATCCAGAGCAGGCCGCGTGGTTAAACCTGTTAACAGGCTTATTCAAACTATGAGCAATCAGAAGCTTTTGAGCATGCGAACACATACGTTTAGTACATGGGCTAGTTCATTGTTCAACGTCAAAACAGCCAATTAGGAACGAGACCCAGCAGTCGGGTAAAGTTTTCTATTCTTTGTTTTGGGTCTTGGGGAGGTCTAGGGGTCCTCTTTTGGGAGTGACTTTTGTGAATTGTATAGAATGTGTAAGCTGGCACATTTGTGTCATCATTGAAGGGTTAGTGACAAGGCCTGCATTTTCCCTCATGAGTTCTTATGGAACAGCCTTGTGGCTTGACAGTACATTGTTGAACAATGTTGGTTCGATTCCTGTGTGTGACCTGACCGTTCTTTCATGTGTTCTATGTATTTTGCCGAATTCAGGAGGGGAGTGTGTAACAGAGTTGTTATTGATAATTGAAGTTCGCCAAAATTATGTTTTATTTTATCTTCACCTTGAGTGAATTGTTGAATTGTTCTGGTTGTCCATACAGGCATACCATACATGTGACCATGTATTGGAGCGCCCCCGTGTGGTTTGGAGTGGGTGGTTGCTATATGTATATCTGCTGTTAAGCTGCCTGCTCGTCCCTTTTGACTGTGACAACGGATGAGTGTGGTGAGTTGAGATCGTGCTCTGCCGTTTTGTAGATATCATCGAATAAGATCCTATTGAGAGTATCTAAGATTGTATGATTTGTCAGATGTTTGTTTTCTATTTGTTTTCTGACGGTTAATTTGCTTCGTGTGATGTATTTTACTATTTTAGCGAGTGAGCTAACGTGTCTGTCTTGGAGCCGTTAGCTAGCTACAGTAGGCTGGCTACTGCCCGTCGCGTGGCTGGTGTTTTGACGGCGGGATCTTTTCCCCCTTTCTTTCTTTCATTTTGTTCTTAGTATGTAAAGGGCAGCACATCTGAGTGACAGCAACCATCCCATCTGTGTTAAAAACAGGTATGTTTGTGTGGAGAAATGTACAGAGCCGTGGGAACTATTTTGTGGGAGGGGGTGCTGTAAATATGAGGGTCTGGTGGTCCTCCCCATTGACATTTTCGACCTACTCAAAAAGATTGCAAACAATAGGCTTACACAGCCCCGCTGACTGATTATGATAGAACGCGTCATGTTTATCAATGAGCATAGCCTACCACCTATAATGCAAAATCAGGTCGCAACTGACACAAACCTGAGCAAACATGAAATGTCTGCCGTACGCTATATTGCAAACAGGTCCAAAGCTTGCAAACAATACACAAACCCGCAGACTGATGACAGAAAGCGTCACGTTTATCATGCGTAGCCTACCGCTTAGGGCTATACGTTAATCAAATCAAATCAAGCTTTATTTGTGAAGCTCATTTCATACACAAAGGCAACACAATGCGCTTTACAAACGTAGGCCTACGTTAATGCAAAAACAGGGCCCATAACGTAGGCTTTATTCACCACAGAAAACAATCAAGTCAGTAAGAAAGAACAATGCACAACATTGCCAACACTGCAATACAAGTCTTATTACAAACCCAAGCCATTGCGCCCAGCACACAAGACTATCCAAATAGATATTACATTTTTTCCAGCTCAAGACTATAAAAGTAGGCTTCTGCACGGCGGCAGATTATAATTAACCATGTCTTACCTTGAGCTGCTGCAGGGCGGGTCAATCACATCAGACCAAACGTGGCCTTGCGCTCGGGGGTTGTGTTGATAAAAGCTCTCATGAGGGTATGTATGTCCAGCGAGTTCAGAATCTCCGTGTGGACATGCATCAGGGCCAGGTGAGTAAGTCTCTTTTGTGTCATGGTACTGCGCAGCCATGTTTTCAGGCGACGCAAGGTAGAAAAAGTCTGCTCAGATGAGGCCACAGAGATGGGTAGACACAGACATAACTCTATGAGTTTTTCAGCTTCTACAAAGAGAGCTCTTGTCTGTGGATGGAGCTTGGATATACATACTGCTCAATCTTGAACTGTGCTACAATCCGACCCTTTGGTGATATTGCCAAGCATTTTGAGCTGCAGATCTAGGCGGCCTGTGTCCAGCTCCTTGGGGAGGTGAAGGGGCTCGAAGTCCACTGGTTTCCCCTCTGCTGCTCGGATTACTGCCCTCTCTCTGGTTGCTGCTATTTTCATAGCATCCTGATCAAACCTTCTCGTCAGCTCCGCTGACACCAAGTCAACCGCCTCATAAAAGTCACGTCTCCAAATCACCGTTGCTGTGTCGTGCGCCACGGCCTCTGGAACCGTGGTTTGGCGATAGCGAACAGGGGTTTTGCTCACCCTTGGGGCAGTGTCTGGCATCTTCAGGCCCATTTCTGGAGCACACCTTTCCACTTTACGGACCTTCTCCACGATTTCGTCATCAATCAATCAATCAATCAATCAAAGCTTTATTTGTATAGCGCATTTCATACCCAGAGGCAACACAATGCGCTTTACAGAGAACAAGGGAGGTGGGCATACGACCCACTCTCTACATATTCCAGAGGGAAGCAAAAAAACAGTAATCACCCGGGGGCCAGATAAGTGAGCTGTAAAAATTCTTCCCTGACCCCTCTCAACAAGGCGATCGAGCAAGCTCCAGGAGTATGTTTGTCTACCGGCTAAGAACATTTATGAAGCAATACATTGCATTGAATTACATTTCAGAGTGAGAGAGGCTAAAAACATCATAGGGGAGAGAATATTCTACGGACATGCTACATCATCCACAGTAGACACAGAGGGTTCATCATCTCTCAGTGACACTACGCGCTCTTTGAGCACATTTGCGCATTCGAGCGCGCCGAGGGCACTTGCTTTGGGGCTCTGCAAGCTCTTGGCCACTGCCTCGCAAGGCTCGAACAGGGCTTCACTGCAGAGAAGACCGAACAATGTTCTCCCTTTTAGAGCCTGTTTGTATAGTCCCCCGATCTTTGCCCTTGCATCCCCTCTGACACTCTTGTCGTCTTTCAGCGTTTGCAGGGTGGCCAGAAGAGTGCTGTATGAGGAGCAAACGCGTTTGATGGCTGTCGTGCGGACGCACCACCTTGTCGGGCACAGGCCTAGGATGGTGACAGTCACCTCGTCACATCCGAAGAGCGATTCGTAAAGTTGTTTCCGCTTTGCTGATTCTCTGATTACAACCGCAACACCCTGTACAAAGTTCAAAGTCTCGGCCACAAGACTCACTTCGCGTGTGACTTCTTGTAGAACCAGGTCCAGCGAGTGGTTACTACAATGTACATACAGTGACTGGGGGCATTCTTTTTTAAGACGAGCCTGAACTCCAGAAAAACATCCAGACATGTTACTTGCTCCATCAAAGCAATATCCTGTAAGGCGTTCAATAGGAAGGTTCAACCTTAAAAACACATCCTTAATGCACATGAAAATAGTTTCTCCAGTGCTGTCTGGTGCACTATAAAATCCCAAAAATACGCAATGAGATTGGAGGCTGTTCCTGTCAACAAACTGCAGATTACACGAGAACTGCTCTGTACTACTTGCGTCGGTGGTGCCATCGGCTGTAAGCCCATAAAAACTGCACCCCGCTGCACGGACGACAATATCCCTCTGGATGGCATAAGCAAACTGTTGGATTATCTCATTCTGAATGGTGTTGGACATCCAGTTGTCTCGTCTCGTGACCCACTCACGTTCTTTCGGGAGATCATAGGTGCGTTCAAGCATTAGCTCATAAAGTATTCCATCATGTAGTGTGTCACCCCTGAAGGCTATTCCCTTGCTGCCTAGGAATCGAATGGTTCTGAACAGTAGTTCCAAGACGTTTTGCTGCTGTTTGGCAGCGGCATCAGACAAGAGGGCACTGATAGGAATGTTCCCCAAAGCAGCATGTCTCTGGACTGAGTCTGTGTGCAACTTGGATTTCTCGTGCTCTTTGAACTTTTCAATGGCTTTCCGCCAGTTCGCAAATCCCCCTTTAACAAAAGTTGTAGCTTGTTCTCTCAGACGATCATGGTTTATCAGCTTTCACGCACAAAAAACACAAAACACGGTCACTCTCTGCCTCGTAATGTAGCCACCTCCATTTTGTAAACCACACTGCTTTGAAGGTACAACTAAAAATCTCTGAGCCAAAACGCCTGCCTGGAAAATTGAAGTCTGTTGGCTGAAAGGGCTCCTCAATTCCTGTTAGGCTACTGCTGCTAGCCTCTCCTCCCGCGTACGCTGCTGCTGCTGGAGTAGGTACGTTAACAGGCCCGGCTTCGATCTCGGCGGCAATGGTGCTAGTAGTAGTAGGCCTACTAGGCCGCAAAGTGAGAGTGGCAGTGCTGCATTCCTCATCCTCAGGACGCTGGACTTCTTCAGTTCTTGTGCTTTTTTTAGGTGGTCTGATAAAAAATTCTGAAATTCGCTTCTGAGTGGCCATTGCGATGCTTCGGTTTGATCTCCACTAACGTATCGTTCATTTGAAATGCACCAACGGATGTAGGCTAGGCTACGTGCACAGCGTCAGCGTTTATTGGGTATTAATAATTATTAAATTATTCATTGCACATTTTCCCCAAATCTTCCTCAAACAAACAAATCTTCCTCAAACAAACTACCTTTAGATCAGTAACAACAGACAAATTATGTAAAATGTTTTAATGCATTGATTAAAAAGTGTACAACGTCAATCCGCCCCCCAAACATTTTTTCACTCCAGCTCGCTAGGGGGTGCTGCAGCACCCTCAGCACCCCTAGTTCCCACGGCCATGGAAATGTATGTGTATGAAGTTTGATATTGTTGAGTCTGCATAGATACATTTAGATAAATTAGGAAAGTTAGGAAACTATACGATCACTTTGCATCTGTTCAAATGAGTTAAATCAGTAGCAAGCTGCGCCCTTTTGACTGTGACAACGGACGAGTGTGTATGTAAAGGGCAGCACATCTGAGTGACAGCAACCATCCCATCTGTGTTAAAAACAGAGTGTGCAATAAAAGCTGGATGAGCGATGAACCTGGCGTCCTGACTGGTGTGTGAGGCAGAGAGAAAAGAGAAGGGTTACAGTAGGCGCTTATGCAGTGAAGTTTATTAAAACCGTTTTAATTGTGATTCCTGTAGTGGGTGGAAATATACAGTTTGTAAAAAAAAAAAGAAATCTTGAGGCCACTATAGCTTGTAGGTATGACTTGTGCTTTGGGAACGTGTGTTTTGCTTCTTCACATGCACGCATGCAGAAAAAACAACTGAATTGCCACTCCGGCATATCTCTGTGCCCCCCCCCCCCAGTCAAAAAGGTCTAGAATCGCCACTGTCTGATGGTATTGGGGTGTAATCCAAGGCACTCAGCTATTCCAAAGGCGGAATAGCCGCAATTGACAAACCACTCCAACGTTTCCTGAGAAATGTTTAAACGTGGTCTCCCTACTAAACCACGTCTGTCTGCATGTACGTCAATGGGAAAAACTGGCTTCAGTTAGCTGTAACGTTAAAAGTTCGCTTGTAGCATCAGCTACTAGCTCGACCACCCTTGGATTTATTTGAACTCCGCTAGCTTGTGCATTAACAAGAAAACATTTTAGCCATTCCAAGTTGAAAAGGAGGACGTCGTCGCTTGGGCCGCTGATAGCAAGATCTCAACAGACTTGAAGTTTATTTACAATAAAACCCTGCACATCAGAGGCTGCCTGCGCCATTTTTTGAAAACTGCGGTCATGCGCATGACATTTTTCATCAAAAGACATGTCCAATCGACAAGGATAGCCTAGATGTACGCCTGTGGGCGTGGTCAGGCGATTGACACATACAACACACACCAGTCTAATGATAAAGGCTTTATCGTTAGAGTGGTGTGTGTTGGGAAAGGGCAAAAGCGCAGTCTAATGATAAAAGTGAAAGCACACTGTTATGATAAACGCACAATCTAATGATAAAAGCACACGCTAATGATAAAAGTGCAGTTTACTGATAAAAGCACACTAATAATGAAAGCACACTTTTAATGATAAAAGCGCACTCAAATGATAAAAGTGCAGTTTAACGATTAATTTAATGAATAATTTAATGAATAATTGAATGATTAATTTAATTTGATTGCATTTTAATCATTCACACATTTAATTTGATTGCATTTTAATCGATCACACATTTAATTCAATTGCATTTTAATCGACAACATATTTATTTATGAATTTTTGTTACTTCCACCCCTCATATTCCAGAGCCTGCATTCATAAGATCCATTCCAGCCATGAAATAGAGTCATTCTCCCAGTGCCAGTGTTTATCCTTATCTGTGAATAAATGGGGTTTGGGGAGCGAACGGGCTCAGAGCGGTATTAAAAATTGTGAATCCAACATGTGAGTGTGATTAAGATGCAAGTGTTTATACTCTACGTGCTCCGGCCAATGTACTGGATATGATAATGTCATTTTTATTAATGTCCTTCCAATGTGGTGGTTATGAGATCGGATTAAAACATATCCTGGAAAATTACTATCAGTCTCTCCGACCCCCAAAGGAGAGGTCACGAATCAACTGGTCTCCAACTGGCCAATCACAGGACTGGGGCACAAGCACCCACCCCCGACAAGCCGCAGGTATTTATGGCGCGTTCCAGGCAACCCGTAACTCGTGTTTCCGACCTTCTACACGTGAAAATGCACTGGAATGGCAGTCAAACCCGTAACTTCCCACCCGTGAACTCGTACCAGATCGATGTACTCCCAGTTGCGCTCTCTGACGTCACACAGCCCTCTAAGCAAGATGGCAGCCCACATGGGTATGGCGACAAAGATAACTTTAGGGCAACGTAAAGTAAATTTGTACATTGTAATCAAAATAATACAAACAATTATGCACTACAATCTGCTATGTGTATGTAATGATGCCCAAATATGTTGACAAGAGATAGCTAGTGCTAGCTAGCTAACATTAAGGTAAACCTGAACGTGACCATGCAAACAGCGAAAAGTCAATGATGTCAATAAATAAATTGTAACGTACGATTTCTTAGAAATTAGGCATACAATGTTTATCTTGCCAGCTCTGACAATGTGCCAAATCTCAAGCTTTTACCATATCGGCTTGTTTACATTTATCCAGAATGCCTTGCATTCAGACAGTTTGCTTGGAACGCTATGAAGTCGTGAGTTGTGACTTGAAGTCGTAACTTACGGGCTCAAAATCCTATCTGGAACGCGGCATTAAGCTGCGGGACGCCATTGTTCTTTCTCTTGTTCCAACTCTTGTTTCATGTGTTTTAAAACATCCAACCACAAAATTGTAAACTATGGGTATAGGTTATTGCCTGGTGCAGTAGCCTACTTCATCTATCCCTGTGGATGGGGATATACAACTACTCGAAAATACCAGGATGGCTGTGAGTTCGATTGCAAGATACCGTCTAAAGTAAAGTTTTTGTGTCGTGTTTGTACAAATAACACATCCCACGTACAACAAAATAATCTTGACAAATCTAGCGACTTTTCCTGGTCATTTGGGAATGATTGAGATGACAAAGCACTGCGCATTCCGTGGTTCACATTACAACCGATTTCACCAAAGCTGAGGGTAAGTCTCATCCTCTCCATGACACTCGGCCAGTCTGACTAGATAGTAGCGTCATATTTCCAGCTCAGACACCAGGAAGAGCAGCCTGCAAATGAATCACGCGTGCACAACTTATGACCAATCACAACAATGATTTTGTACAGTTACAGTAAACACAGTATATAATATTCATAGATATGTTTTTGTCCTCTCTCACGTTTACTATAAATACACACAATGACTGTTCATTCAGTTGTGGGTTGAGCGGAGCGGAGCAGAGTTATTGAGAGAGTGAGTCGAATGAGAATGAGAGAGTGAGTCGAATTGTTTGAGTAGATTATTGAGTTGGAAAAACACCAAATGGCTGCCAGAAGGTTCAATTGTGAGCAGGTTTTGGATATGATATTTGTCCATGGGGTTGGTAGAGAAATTAGAGATTGAGGATTACTGGGCACAATTTTGGACAACTTTTACACCTGGATTTGGCAAAGTGATGTCTAGGAACAGATTTGAAATCATCCTGTCATTTCTACATTTTGTAAACAATGATGAGTAGGCCTATGTTGAGAGGGGACAGCAGGGCCAGTGTGGGGTGGCTCTGTGTGCTGTGCCTTGCAATGAGAGGTAGCCTACCACACTCTGAAAAACTATAAACAGTGTCACCTGGATAGATAGGTACACTGGATAGATAGGTACACAGGCCTCTGTGGCTAAGAGACGCCTTCTGTTTACGTGAGTGATGCTACTATGTGGCATAGTAATTAGTTTGTTTACTACTGTTGGCTTACCATTTACTGTTTTCCTGTTCATTTGATATTTGGATAACATAACAAATGGACAGAGGTGGGGAAATCTGTTTAAATAAGTTCAAATTGATTCAAAATATCCCATATTTCCTTAAAAACATTGCATAATTCAAGATGGCCGCCACCCTATGACATCATAATATGCAAACTAGTTGGATACATTTAGACCCAAAATAAACTTTTGGTCATTCCAAACATTTGTCTCATTTACCGTGAGTCTCTATCTCTAACCACTTTAAAGCCATACTCTTGAAATGTAGATGTCAATATATATATCAAGTGCCAAGAGGGTTAACTACTTCATACTTTGTTCTAGAAACTTCATTCAAACTGTTTCTAGCAGTAGCTGTTACATACAGCTGCGGCAGCTATCCCACCTCACATATTCTCCAAGAAATGTACTTTCTAGTTATTATAGTTCTCCCCACTTTTTTGGACCTTTATAACTTATTTATACTTTGTGCTAGAAGCTTCATTCAAATTTAACAATGTTCATCGTCTTTAGCTGTTTCCCGGATGTATTCAGATTTTTGATATTTTTTATAGTTTTTTAGTAATTTAACTTTTAATAGTAAATTTTGTGCCATTGAAACTGCTGGTGGAATGTTCAGTATCATTATGTTTTTAGAGTGGTGGCAGTTGTTGCTTTGAAATAATTCACACATTTTTTAAACTGCTGGCATTCCTACAGTTTTGAATGCTCACACACATATTATACAGATGTGAGAACATAAGAATGTTACTTGACCCGCGGTATTCTAACAGACGCTTTACGGCATTCCGCACCACCGCTCGCATGCCCATAGAGGGCGCAGTAATACTAGGCTACTCATTGACCCATTGCTGTAGCTCATCTCGCACATTAGATGAGCCTACCTTGTTCGTCCACTTGTCAATGTTCCAATCAAATTCCTGTAAACATATATCCCACCCTCATAGCTTATTTGCGTTGGAAATACGTCAAACTACGGAAGTTAGATGATCTCAAACGTCTGTTTCAGTGCGACTTTAATGTCCGGATATAATTGGCAGTAGGGCGGGAAAAAACCCTATCAAAGGCCAAGATTAGAAGGGGTTTGAAGATGTAATTGGTCATTTTAAATGGGCCTACTACAAGATTCCTGGGATTTATTATTGATAAGAGAGAACAAACACTGCGTTATAGTGTTATTAAATAAATCTATTGGTATAGGAGGGGCACTTGTCACTATTAAATGTCTGCCTATTCTTTATTACAGTTTAATTCATCCCTATCGTTCATACTGTAGTATAGTTTAGGAAAATACATTTCCAACTACTCTCCACAAAATGTTGATCCTTGAATCCATTTTTAGGATTGCAACCCGATCAGAGCAATCTTCTGCTCCCCTATTTCGAAAACTCCAGTCTTACTATTAATGACATAAATATAATATATTTTCAAGTGATGGGAAGATTCCTTATGGACTTCCAGTCGCCCAATTCAAGACTTACTTTAAAGTCAATTATGAGGTCCACACTTACTCAACTCATCAATGCTTAGATCTTCATCCTCCTAAATCTCTCACTTGCAGGGGTCCATTTTCAATCAGATTTAGGGGCACCAACTTATGGAATGGTTTTCCCACCTGGCAAAAAACGTCCTCTATAAAATGCTTTAAAGGATATTTAAAACGGGAACAGAAATAGTCAACTAAGAACTGATCACGTGTTGTTCCTC
Source organism: Borostomias antarcticus (assembly GCF_949987555.1). Taxonomy (NCBI): domain Eukaryota; kingdom Metazoa; phylum Chordata; class Actinopteri; order Stomiiformes; family Stomiidae; genus Borostomias; species Borostomias antarcticus. The sequence goes on from NC_140252.1 coordinate 8,351,251, forward strand.
ATATTTAAAGAGAACTAGTAAATTCATTACTCCCCAAAAAACAGATAAAAACCCCAAATAAATCAGATTTCCAACATTGATATTTACGTTTCTAGCTGTCTAGTGTCGCCATCTTTAAATTCCACGTCACACTATGTCACTGGTATGGTGAAACCGGCGGCGCGTTTAAAGCAAACAAGAAGATAACTAGCTAAAGTAGCCTAACAAAATGAGCGATTCAGACCAGGAGAGAGAAATCGTGGTGCCTTTAAACCCCATAGCATATGCATATGAGCCTGTGCGAGAAACACCAATCGTGCAGTTTGCAGGTGGTTGTTCGGGGTCAGGAGCGGGTCGGCCGCAACGACTGGTGCAGCTGTGGGTGTTGCATCCCAATGCCGACCGCGGTGGAGAGTATTTGCTGCCAGGAGGCAAACTTGGACGATTTTGTGGGTGAAGGCCAGTGCATTACCTCGAAGAGGACTTTCAAGATGTTATGTGGGGAGAGAGATGTACTGGAGGTGGCTATGCTGTCCCTGAAGGACATCAGGGCTGAGCTTACATGATTTGGAATTAATCAGCTGCTATAGGCTATTTGATGTTAATCAACACAAACCAGCCAGGTACAATCTGAGGAGGGCACCTGCACTCATTTGTCTGCATGAATGGTGTTGTATTTACGTTAGCTAGAAAGCAGTAGAGGAAGGTAGCTAACGTTAGCCAGCCCGGGTAGCCACGTTGTGTCAGAAACGCACGCTAATCAGCATTATAATCGAGACACCCTAGGTGTGCAGGAGCCCCCCTGTTTTATCACGAATATAGTGGATGATTCGTGCTCTTTCAGACTGTAGAAGTTATGTTAGCTAACTTGCAGTAAGTAGGCTAATTCTTCTGAATGTTTCTGACGTTCACAACTCTACTGTAGGCTGCCGTAACGTTAGGTTACACAAGTTAACTTAGCGGTGTCAAAGCTGGGCTATAACTCAAGGAAAGTTAACAGACCGACCGTCTTTCATCTGTTTGTAGTCTGTTGTATTTTGTTATTTGCATAGTTTTTGGACATTCATTTAGGCTATTATTACATAGACAACCTTGTTGTAGCCTATCATTACTGTAGGCTAGTTTTTTTTATTTTTAATTCTGGACATCAATGCAAATGCATGAGGCAATTCTCAATGTTCATTCGAGTTTAAATAAAGGTAGCCCAAATAACATTTTGCATACTTTTTTCAGACTCTTCAGGTTGACAGCCTACAGACAGTTCACTCTTTGGACGAGAGGGCATTTGGGGAAAAGATATCGGATTCCAATCCCATCCTACACTGTGGCTTTCATCAGGAATTTGTTCCCCTCTCCTGGATACCATGGATTCGAGTATGCTTGTGATGAATTTGAAATATAATATACCATTGCCAACATTGTCATTGTCTGTTTCAATTTATTTTTTGTCTTTATCTGCTCGTATCTTGTCTCGATTGCTGTAGTATATGCTTAGGCTATGCTTTGTTTAGAATAATAATATGCTAATAATAATAATACGCCTTACACATACATATGATTATGGAAGTATGAATGAGTATCAGTGAATTTTGTACTAGAGTCGTCATGTAGCCTGCTTATATTATCACACTATTTATGATACCATGCAAATTGAAAACCGGTATGAAAGTAATTTAAAGTAATGCAATTATGTTCCAATACTCAAATAGCCTACCCCAATGTTTTCAGAGAACTGAGTTTGTGTTCCACCTCTAAAAATTTTTTCAACGAGCCTACACATAAGCGCCTGCGCAGTCACCCACCCCATCTGCGTGCGTGAGTGTGATACAGTTGGAAAGCGACAGTTGAAAGTGAAGTTTCCTGTTGTGTCCGATGAAACAAATCATTCGACTTGATCGGCGAGATTACCATCCAACGTGGTCCGGTGTTGACATGATGATATCCGGGAGGAAAAAGGTAAGCCTGTAGCGTGCAACCCTGGAATTCACTGTTTGTCTCAATATGTAACATTGAAAATAGGTCATATCGATCCTATCTTCATATCATGCGGCCAGTCGTCCATTAGGCTAGGCCTAGGTGTGTGCATGTGGATGAATATAACAGGCCCAGATTCAGACTGCAATTATGGCCTCAAATGTTTTCCTTAGATTGTCAGCATTCTCACATAGGCCACTGCATCAGTCAATATATTGATAATTGATGATTCACACTACTCAACAGCTGCAAAAAGACATTTAACGAGCAAAATTGTAAAAAAAAAAATCATACCTCAGTTCTCTCACTTTCTCACACACCGATTCATCGTTCCAACTTTATAATATAACAAATTATCATCAGTCCTATTGCTATCTGTAGGCTATCTATGTTATCCTATTGCTGTACAGTCATCACTCTCCTCGTTCGCTTTCTTTGCTCTCTAGGCCTACTGACTCATCTATTGTCTCATTTTTGTTTTTTCCCCTGTGTTATCGTATCTGTTCTGTACATGTTTGTCTATTAATACAGTCTCCCTCTATTTTGCTGTCATTGTGTTCTCTGTGGCTGTCTCGTTCCTACTCACTCATGTAATGTCTCGTTCCTTATGTCAGCCAGTCTTAACTCTGGATTTTGACTTGACCACTACTTTTTGGTCCTAGGTGAACCTGCTCAAGTGTCTTGCCACTGACTGACCCTTATTCGGCCTTACAACCCCTCTGTGCTGACCCAAGGTAGGGGGTGCTTCTTGCTTCTGTGCCTCCAGTGCTGCCTGTATGGAGGTTGACTCTACACCTTGAGATAGCGCCATGGACTATTTCCTTGCGGAAACTGTAAGTCTTCTTTTCTTTGATGGGCACCACCACATATTGGTTGGCCGCCTTTGAGTACTGGTGCTTGAATCTGTCCTGTCCAGCCTTGGTTTTGGCCCTCTGTCTCTCCACGTTGGTGTTGTGGTCGAGTACAGCCAGGTGAAGATGTGCTGCAAAGCTCTGGTGAGTGAACTTCTTTCTCTTTGTTGCATATTTATTGTACAGCGAATGAACACTTTCCAGTTCGCCTGTATGGATGCCCTCTGTTACCTTGTCCAGTTTTTTTAGAAGCTGCTTGTCCAGCACAACCTTCTGAAGGCTCTCAAAAGCTGAAGACCCTGGGAGAAGCCATGGACGTTTGCTCGCGTCTTCAGGGGAGTAGGGAGGGTGGTCACACCTGGTGAGGGTCTCACTTGACACCCACTCATGCACATTTGTTATGTGTTGCAGCACAGAGGTCCACCTCTCCTTAAGTTTGGTTTCATCTCCTCCACAGGTAGAGACTGAGTACCAGAGATGGTTGGTGATCATCTGGATCCACTCACCCAGGTCAGCGTTGTTGCATTTGAACAGCCTCTTTTTCACATTCTTCACAATGTGCCACAGATCATATTCGTGCTTGATTTGTTGGTGTTCCTCTCTTAATATTTTTTGCACAGACGGGTGGCAGTCACTCTCACAGTCTCCTGAGCCACCACCATCTTGGACTCTGTGTCAAGCATAGAATAGGTGCCAAAGGTGGCATTGTGACCTGGGCTGTCGTAGCGTGCATTTCCGGAGAGGATGAGGGGCTTATCACTCAAAGCACTCATGATGCTCTCATTGTGCATCGACCAGGCATGATTGACTTCAGGGATGATGTAGGCTTTTTGGATGTTGCACCACTGCCTCTGTGATATAGCCTCCAACTCAATGCTGTCACACACTTCAAGGAACGGACTGCACTCATTTCCTGTCACAAAGACTGCAGCTGGAACGGAGATGTTGCATTCCATCACTCCCCTGATTAGCTCTTGTGAATGCCAGGTGTAGTTGTGGCCATCCACACACTCTGTTTTAACAGTGACCCCAAATCCACTCTTAGACAGTGTAGGTGGCTCCACAAGGCATTTACCACAGCCCTCCCAGTGACACATAGAAAAGAGCATTAGTAGCTGTTTGTTAGAGACTATACTCTTTCTGTCATCTGCCCAGTTTGTTTCCTCCTCCACATCGCTGGAACTCACACCATCACTAGAGGTTACATTAAAATCCTTGTCTCTGTCATTAGGACTCTCCTCAAATGAAAACTCAGATTCTTCCTGCTCACTGCAGTGTTGTTAATCTGCCATTTCCTCAGTGTGCAGTGGTGATGAGGTTCTTCTGGGGACGGGTGTACAGTGTGGGTAGCTGAAGCGGTCCACAGCAGCAGAGTAGGAATGGTCATTGATGATCATTGTGTTGTTGGCTATGTCATCAGTTACTGTTCCTACGGCCCTGAACTGTTTTCTCCTGCCCTCGTGAATGTCCTTCTCTACTGGGCCTGTCTGGTTGCTTACACTCACAATCACACTGGCATCATTGAGCGCTTCCTGTTCCTCGTCCCTGTCACTCCCTGTCCTCTCACTGTCCATCTCACTGCTGACCAGAGACACGCATGCCTGCTTGACCTATGAATAGTGGAGAGGGAGAGTCTGTAAACCTCTTGGAGACCAATAAACATTAGTGTACTGTCATAATATTATGCAGCTGATTACTGTACTGTATACTGTCATAATTATGATGTGGGCCTACACTTTCTGCTGGGCGTAAGCATAGCCTATATCAAGTACTATGTAGCCTGTACTATGTAGCAAGTATCCTTGGTTATGTGTAAATATGTGTAAATTCATAATGTATATAGTTTGTATAATTATGCCTTTACTGTGAGATGCCTGTCTTTGTTGATTGTGTTGTTCATAATGTGCAGGGCCAATGCATTGCAATTAAATTCAGTAAATCTCCAGACTTACATTTGGTCCTCCCTCGTGAGAAAAGGTAGGATTGATTTTTATGAAATTAAATAGAATATTTTAAAGAAATTTCGAATTACTCATGTTGTTTTATGATTAGTGTATTGTAAGTGTAGCCTACATTTTATCTTGGAACAGCCCAATGCATTAGACAAGGTAAACTGGTTTGATGTTTGAGATTACACCTGGATAAATTAACGATGTCCAGTGGTGTATTGGGAGAGGGGTTGCTTGGAAATATGAGTGACTCATACTTGACACCTGAAACCTTTACGTCACAGGGGTCAAGACGGTCTAAAAAAAAAATCTTGGAAAAAACATGTCAATGTTGTAGTTTTTAAAAACGTAAATGTTGTCGTAGTTGGGGGGGGGGGGGGGGCGGGGGTTATTACTATGTAGGCTATTCATGATTCAAAATATTTATTTTTTGGCTGGAAAAAGCCAGGCCAGCCGTAAACGCACGCGACCTGTCTACGTGTCTGTAGTTTCTGCAAACCGTGTGGGTGGGATTAACCTTTTTTTTTTTTAACTATGGGAATAACTCGGACTCGGTAATCTCGGATAAAAGTATAGAAGCAAATCCCAAAAAATATTACTTTCACACTTTGGATTAATTTATTTGAAATAAGTTATGTCGCCTTAACTTCCTATATCATTTCCACTCCTCTTTAAGAGATCATTAACTGCTGCTTTGTAACTGCTTTTCACTACCTATTAGTAATATCAATGTATTCATGCCAATGTGAATCAATACATCACTTACAGACACATAAACACACTTACATATATGCACACACATGCACCATAGTCCATACATACATTTCCTTTCCTGATTCAAATAAGCTCTTCGGGTTTCCTGCCTCTTCCTGCACTGTTCTATCATTTGTTTTTGTTCATTATTCAATATTTTAAATTGTGCAAAATAAAACTAAACTAAACTAATAGACAGTTGTTAGACTACTGGGAATAGAAAGACAGTTATTAGACTACTGGGAATAGACAAAGGTTAGACATGAGAGAAGCACAACGGCTCACTCCTCTGAGACGCGGTCTCTAACCTGACCCACGGTGCTGAGATACAACCTGTGGCTGTGAGTCCTGTGTCCTCCCCCACTGCAACCCCACGTTGCTTCCCTGCCGACCCCCAAGGGAACCTCCCGGTAACCACCTCCCAATGTCAGGGGTCCAATAAGCGGCTCTCGAGGTCAGGAGAGGATACCACACCACACGCGCACATCCGGCCGCCACTTTTTACCCACGGCGCTGTCACCATAGCAACTGTAGCTCACCATGTCCATGGCAAGGGCAGGTGCCTGGAGAGTAGGAGGGTGATAGAGACAGACAATGAGGGGATGTGACTGGTGAAGGCCATGCCTGAAAAGAAAACGAGAGAAGGAAAGAGAAAGAGAGAAAGAACAGAGAAAAACAGTTACTGTACCTCCGGTCAACAGCAAAACCTATAGACCCAATAACATACTCATAGTACACATGTCTGATGGCATACTCATAGTACAGTTTTAATAACATACTCATAGTGCAGTTTTAATAACATACTCTCAGGTTTAATAACATACTCTTAGTGTACATGTTTAATAACATACTCAAAGTACACAGTTTAAATAACATACCAATAGTACAGTTTGAATAACAGTGTACAGGTTTAATAACTTACTCTTAGTGTACAGTTGTAATATGATAGTTTTAATAAGATACTCTTAGTGTACAGATTTAATAACATACTCTTAGTGTACAGGTTTTATTACATACTCTTAGTGTAGAGTTGTACAACATACTCTGTGTACAGGTTTCATAACATCATTCATAGTACTACCGTATTAATAACATAATCATAGTACACCATTTTAATAACATACTCATAGTACACAGTTTTTATAACATACTCATAGTACAGTTTTAATAATAGTGTACAGGTTTAGTAACACACACTTTGTGTACAGTTTTAATAACATACTCTTAGTGTACAGATTTAATAACACTCTTAGTGTAGTTTTAATAACATACTCATAGTACACAGTTTTTGTAACAAATTAGTAGTACAGTTTTAATAATATACCTATAGTACAGTTTTAATAATAGTGTACAGGTTTAATAACATATTCTTAGTGTACAGTTTTAATAAGATAATCTTAGTATACATATTTAATAAAATACTCTTAGTGTACAGGTGTAATAACATACTCATAGTACAGTTTTAGTAACATACTCGGTGTACAGGTTTAATGACATACTCATAGTACAGTTTTAATAACATACTTGTAGTGTACAGGTTTAATAATATACTCTTACAGGTTTAATAATATACTCATAGTGTACAGGTTTAATAACATACTCTTAGTGTACAGGTTTAATAACGTACGCATAGCGTGCGTTTTTAATAACATGCTGTTAGCGTGCAGGTTTAATAACACTCATATTACAGGTTTACTAACATTATCTTAGTGTAGTTTTAATAATATACTCATTACAGTTTTAATGACATACTCATAGTACAGGTTTAATAACATACTCTTATGGTTCAATAACATACTGTTAGTGTACAGGCTCAATGGCATATTCTTAGTGTACTGTTTTAATAACATACTCATAGTACAGTTTTAAGAACATACTGTTACTGTACAGGTTTAATAACATTCTTAGTACACCGTTCTAAGAACATACTCGTAGTGTACCGTTTTATTAACATACTTATAGTACACAGTTTTAATAGTATACTCTTAGTGTAGTTTTAATAACATACTCTTAGTGTACAGGTTCAATAACATACTCTTAGTGTACAGTTTTAATAACATTCTCATAGTACACAGTTTAATAACAGTCTAAGTGTACAGGTTTAATAACATACTCATAGTAGTTTTAAAAACATACTCATAGTACAGGTACACAGGTAAAATAACATATGCATAGTACACAGGTTTAGTAACATGCTCACAGTACAGTTTTACTTCTCTTGTTTCCATGGTTTCTGGTTGCCCTATTCTCTCCCAGTGTCTCTTGGAAACCAAAGCCCTGTTGTTGTTTGTGTTGTTGTAGTAGTTGTAAAGTAATTCTCTTTTAGCCTGGAGGCAGCCCGATATCAGACAGAATTGTCAGCTCGTTACACTCCGTTGAGAACTGACACTGATTCCAATCTAACTGATTTCCATGTGGGATGAAGATTTGATTATAACATTGCTGACGCATCGCCATTAACACCTAGACACTGATGACATCACTGAGAAAGGTGAAACAGTAATGTAACCGTAGTAGGCTACAGTAATGAATGGGAGGGTGGGGGGATACACTACTCTGTTTCTCATACCAAATAGGCTACTACCAATCGTCCTTCAAGTAATGAGTTCCCAGAAGCCCTCGCTGCGGCACCTCACAGGGCGCATTGTCCAAACGCTCAGCTTGACAATGCTCGACAACGGCGTTAGTCCCGCCCTTGGTGCTGGAATAATCGTTACAACCGCAGCCCTCATTTGCTGATGATTTTTTACTTGGAGAATCAGCTGTTTCGCATGGCAACACCAGACCCAGAATCAGTCAACTTCGGAGTGGGCGGATTCGAATATCTGGACCCAGGCTAAGACTTCCTCACAAAATAAAACCTTTTTTTTTTTGCAATACAGTCTGGACTTCTAGTCACCCAGAACATTTTCTAGAAATTACAAAAAATGGGCAAATCAGGGACTGCGTTTTAACTGCTGTTCCTCAGGGGGGACGAAGACCCTGATTGGTTCCTGTAGTTGATGTGTGAAAATTAAATACAGACAGTGTAACAGGCTCAGCAGTTATCTACTTAACAGGTTCAAGTTCCCGGGCACACCAACACAGCACGAAGGACACAGATTAAAGTTGCAAGATAGGATTTATTTTATTGCTACTATTCTTTAAAACCAAACCTTGCAAGGAGTGAAGTATTTAAAATGATAAAATGATTGTCCACCCGTCCGGTGCGAGGACAAGCAAAAAAGTCAATTCTCAGGAGTCCATTCCAGTCCTTGTGAAGAGCCGCGTTTTCCGGTGCGCCAGCAGGGAGGCGTGCTCCAACGAAACTCCCGCGTCAGTGCAGTCCAGTCCGGGACTCCGGTGCCAGGAACTCCGCTCCGCCGGTCGAGCGCTGTCAGAGAGGAATGCGAAATACAATCAGTGCTCAGTCTAGCCGGCAATTTCAAACCGATCCACCAACGCACAGCGTGATCACTTTCCTTTCCATCAGGAAATGCAGGCCATCAGAAACACGCTGTCGTCCGTCTCGACCCGGTCCTCTGGATCCGACGACCCAGGCTGAAGAGAGGGGAGCCACCGCACGAGGAGCAGAAGGGATCCAGTTCACAGCGCGGCTGCAGCAACTTCAGCACGTCCGACCGGCTCACAGTTCTTTTTTTCTTGAACTGTCCGCGTCCTCCTAATAAAGGTGTGCGGGACACGGCTGGCGAGTGCGCACTGATTAGTAACGCCCCAGTGTGTCAATTAACCTGTGCCCTTGCATTGACAGGTAAGCAGTTCCAAGTCCATTTAGAAGCAAACAGTTTGTGTTCATCACTCCATACACAGCAAACATTTACAAAGTCAAACAGTATAACCACACCAAACAAGCAATCACTGCTAATGTATAAATGTAAATTTCACAAGACAAGTTTGCTGTCACTGCTATACCATAACATCAATATCAGTCCAAGTGACACTCCTCCCCCCTTTCTCCACTGTCATCCCAGCAGATCCTTAATGTCCATTACACTACAGCAGGCAAACAGTCTCCCAAAGCAACGAGCAGTAATGTTCACGTTAGTAGAATAAACACAGCCATAAGTGCAGTTATTGCAGAAATAGACTCAATAACAATTAAACAAGAACCAGAGTATGCACTAGAGAAGTTTCTAGGAGGAAAATACGTTTTCACCATTCTTCCAACTGGATTTGGCAAACACTGAGTGAAGTTAAACAGTAATGTAACCATTACAGGCCACTGTAAAGACTTTGTTTCTAATACTGTGTTTCTAATACCAACTAGGCTACTACCAATCGTCCTCCAAGTAATGAAAGGCATAGCCCCCTCCTAGCTCCAGACCATGGTCAAACCCTACACCCCCTCCCGACTGCTACGCTCTGCCACCTCAGGGCGACTGGTTGCCCAGTCACTCCGAGGCCCCTGCGGTCGATCGACACGGTTACGGCTCTTCTCTGTCCTGGCCCCGCAGTGGTGGAACGAACTGCCCACTGACGTCAGAACAGCACCCTACTAACACACGCAGGTTGCGCAAACGTTCTACATACGGCCGCTATAGGTGACGATTCATCTGCGCCACGTGCGGAAATTACGCGGCCATTTACGGAAATGCGAGATCTGCCGATTAGTAGCCGCTACGTTAGAACGACACGTCATTCAGAAGTTGCGGCCGCGTGCAAAAAACGCACGTGATCACGTGGGCAGGAACTTCCGTAATAAACTCACTTGGCTGACACTTGATCTACACGTGAGCAGCAAGTACCGTCTTAAACTGACTTGGCTGACACTAGATTTACAGGTATTTATATGACTTGGTCTGCACGTCTTTTTCGCACGGTCACTTACTTACTAAACCCTGACCACTGGCTATATTTAGCATTTGCAGTACCACTGGCTATATTTAGCATTTACCAGTACAAAAACGAATTAATGCTATATGGGGATATAGCAGCAAGCATGATGATACAAACCAATATAAGACTGAACACCATTAACAGTTTAGAACATTTTATTACACAAAGTACATTGCAAAACAAATTAAAAGTATACATATTTACAAGGATGAGGTTTACGGTCTGTCACATTACGCATAGCCAGAAAAGCAAAAAAAAGTATGTACAACCTCTGGCTAGCAACCCATTATCTGACAATTGCAAAAGTTCTAAAAACAAAAATGAAACAAAGTGCGCATTCTGTGGCAGGCAGACCGGGAACAGACCGTTGTATCCCACAAAAAAAAGGTTAAAATTTACAAAAACTATTTACAAAAAAGGCATCCATCCTGGCAGGCTGGAAAGGCAGGTTTAGGGAGACGGGCTGGGGGTCACCCACATCTGAATCGAGGGTCTGGGCAGAAGAGGTCATCCTCATCTGAATACTCCACTGTGGTCAGGGCTGGAGCTGCGGTCAGGGGCTGGGCTGGGGAGGTCAGCGGTCAGCTGGGCTGGAGCAGATGCCTAAGGACATAATGAAATGGCTGTAAAAGCAAGTCGCATACGTTCATTGGAAGCGTGCCATGTCACTGGATACGAGAAAATTAACTGCCTGACATCACATACCTTTTTGCATCGAGCAGGGGCATGTTTCAGCATCTCCTGCAGCTGGGCAGACACCTCCGTCACAGTGGTGCTTGGCTTACAGGCCATAACTGCACCTTTTAACCAAAAAGGGAATGGTTTCAATGCACATGGCATGAAGCAAAGACAATGTATTATTTTGCGAAAATATGAACAATCCCTTACGTAATATGACATTGTAGAGGGTCATATTCTTCAGAGGCTTCTTCCCCCTCTTCCCAGCGACGCTGTAGACACACCACACTCTGTGTATGGCAATGGCTGACAGCACACGCCGGACCACATCTGGCAGATCTTTGCCGCAAATGGAACTCAGATATCGTGTCTGCAAAACATAAAGACAATCATTTACTTTTACATTTCCTTAACACTTCCCTGCAAAAATAAGGAACAAAGTTCTGCCCTGAAGTTACTCACCATCTTCCTTTGATGATCCTTGTCCTTCAGCTGCTCCTCCAAGACCAGCAGCTCCTCCTCCGTTTTAGCAGGGTGCAGGTCATCCAGTACTGCTCCCCGCTAGCTGTCTGCAGACTCGCCGGACAGTCTCTGCTCCAGCCTCTGCTCCAGCCTCATCATTGTCTGTGCCATCTCCCTCAGACTCTGCATGACGCTGGAGAACTGCTGACACATCATCCTCTGGAAGTCTGGATATTAAACACAGATGTGGCTATAAGTAATTGTACGGTCCCATAATGGATATTCAACTCAAAGTATATCCCTACATGCAGCATGAAGTAGTTCACAAAATTCAGCATACCAGCATCTGCAGAGCTTGATGGCAACACTGCTGGAGCTGTTGGTCTCACAGGCGATGGCATCAGAGAACTACCTGAAAACCAGAGGATAAAGGGATGAGCAGGAAACTATGGTGCTGGCGGCGTAGTGATTCTGGCATAAGGGGAAGAATCAACTCGACATGAGACATGTCAGACCCTGACCTGGTCTGGCCGGGGTGCTAATCGTTGATGCATGCTGCTCGTGCCTGGACGTCTGAAGGGCTCACAGCGCCTTGGCTCAAAGGACCCGGGCGATGAACATCTACTGCCGAGTAGTGAGATGTGAGATGAGCGAATTAGTGAACTGAGTACATGAGTCTTCAGAAAGTCCTGAGTTAACTGTCAGTGTGCAAATATGCATAGACATTTCACCAACACAAACATGCATGGATACCTGCATTGATAACTGGCAGAGCAGGCCTTCCGGCTCTGGCACCTGGCATAGCTGGTCTGGTCTGAGTTCTGCCGACCGGCTGCCTGGGCACTGGAACATATAGTAGAGGTAAATTAGCTCAGATTAGTCAACTCAAGTAGTACGTTTTTGGGACTGTTGAATGCCCTTTATTATATTACCTTCGTCACTGGAGTCATAGCGCGTGTTGCGCTCTCTTCCTTGTGTCTTGGGAGTTAATCCATTGATGACTGCTGCTCAACCACCTTCGCCAAGGCACTGGCTACTTCATAATGCTCTGTGTGTTCCTCAGCAGAGACAGAGGTTGTCATGGCTCCTCTTGATGTGCTTGTGGAGGTAGATCTGGGAGGTATAGGAGAATGGGCACTCAGAGCAGGAGAACACCCAAGTCTTGCACAACTCTAACATCACAGCTAGGAGAGCGAATGAGAGAGACCATTAAAAAGGATTATCTCACCTGTAGTACAAGTTCAAATATAGAGTGATTATACGTCATTGTAAATGAGAGCTTACTCTCAATTGATTCACGAGGTTAAATAAAGATTGAATGAATATGTAGCTTGTGGGGGGTAACAACCACACAACTGTGGAGAGAGAATGAGACACTTGGTTCCCTCCTCTACTGGTGTTCATGGCCATGGCCACACACCTGGAATACTCCAACCCTGATTTAAAGGCATAAAAGTGGGGAACACATTCTTGAGACGGTTCCTAAAACTGGAGGGAAAAAAAACGGGAAAATGATCTTCCCTCTCCTCATCACTCACTTCTGCATGGGGCTGAGCTCTACCCTGTCAGCAGTGGCAATACATGGGATAGCGGCTCAGCACACAGGAGAACTGCACAGAGAGGAAGGAGGAGAGAGAAAACCAACAACAAAAAAGGCAAGAAGGGTTAATAACTGAGCGAATCTTGCAAGTTTGCACTACAGGGAAGCAATTGCTCAATTTCCCTGATATTGTGGCGTCACTGGCGTCAGTGATGCGTCTTATGAATCTCACATGTCTACCGCTAACATTAACTCAATATCAATATTCCCATTTGTTTATCCCGTCTATGGAAACGTATGTGCATTTGTACTTACGTGTGCCTGCCTATATTGATGATCAGGTGTTTCTCCACCTAAGGGCTGGCCAGACAGAACCATCAGAGACCATTGGGCTGAGCTGAGGAGAGAGCGACATGTTAGAGTGTATGTGTGCATGTATATGGTGCTCTTCTGTTAATACTCATGAGGACATTCAACTGAACAAGACTCACAGAGCCTGTGGTGCTGTCCCAGGACTGCCCCTGGCCACGCCTGTCCCCGTCTTAGCGCCTCTTCCTGTCCCGCTCACCTCCTTCTTGCTCAGTTCAAACAAGAACTGGGAGGTTGGCAACTGAGAGCATGGGAGGGGAGAGGGGGAGAGAGGGAGAGAGAGAGAGAGTGGGTGGGTGACCCTCTCGTTGGCTGACATGCACACTCCACAGGACCACGTGATTTCTGACACGTTTAGAGGAACAGGGCAACATGTCTACCACCCTTCACACTCAGTAATTAAATAGATTTTGCAAGACACTATATTAGTAGTCCACATCATGAGTACCTATTATGCAAAATTTGGATTTGTATGTGAGTGAAAACGTAGTACACAATTCTTTACCCGTTTGACAGCATGAGCAACCATTTCAACAGTTAAGAGTAACATGAAATCACATCCCAAAACCACCAAGATGGCTGCTGTAACCAAAAAAGCCAAGATGGCTGCTATAACAAATCCTGCTAGCTAGCCTAGCTCCGTTGTTGGGGCTTCTAGTATTCTGTTAACGTTAACTTTGGAAAAATGAATGCCTAAAAACAAACACATACTAACGGTGTCGTGGGTTAATGCGAAATCAATGAGTAAGCTAATTATCGCATTTTATTCCAAGCGATGAAACAGTACGAACGTGCAGGAGCTCGCGCGAGCCTGCTAGACTCGAGAAGACTCCACCATTGCCCGTAATTAGGAAACAATGGCCCACGACAACACTTCATAAAAGTTATAGTGTACACAACTGAAATATTCTCAAGTTGCCAAGCCAACATTATAATTTAAGCTACAATTACACAAAAGCGAAAGTTATAACAATTATTGCGACAGAGTAATTTTACGTAGGCTACTTAGCTAGCCATGATGTACAAAGGCTAATCACGTTAGCTGGCTAGCTAGTTAGCTAACATTGGAAAGAGAGCATCTGCATATAGATAATCATTACAAAAGGGTAGCTTGCACATAACGTTGGTGTTTTATCTGGGACGATACCAAAATACATAGTATGTATGTATACATACTAATGTATACATTGAAATTGAGATACTTACAGGATCTGTGTTGTCGCGGGGACAAAGACAGCGTGTTGGTCTTTCTCAATCGTTTCTGTTTCAAACGGAACGGAAGTATAACCCGTCGTCGTCTTTTTCTTCTTCGCTGGGTTTAGTGGCGGATCGCAAACAACTTTAATGTGCATACAGCCACCTACTGTACCAGAGTGTGTAACTTGTTTGTCTAGTTCTTCAATTGTGTCACCTAAGAAAGTAGCCCAATGCCTTGCATTCTTTGTTTTACGTTCACTGCTCAGCGTTCATTGCTCACATTTAGGTTGCAAAATTAGGACTTTATTCATAGGCATATTTTTTATCATTATTTTTATTAGGCCTAGACTGCAAATCTTTAGTGTTAATATTAACTGTAAATGAGAAATTACACACAAAACAGACATGCAGGATTACTCCTCATTATTACAATTCTGTAACTGTATGACTTCAAAATTTATTTTAAAACCTAAGTAATTTACAAATGTTCTGACCCACTGTGACACATTTCCAATAAAGTCAGATTGGGACTGTGATGTAACCACATTGTCACGTTATTTAATTACATCGTAGTTACGGATTTAAGCAGCAGTGGCGGCTACGTTCCCTTACAGTGTCCTTGAGGACGGCTATTTTGGTTATTTTGCGACTGAAAAGGCAAGTGTCAGCTAGGTGTCAGCTAGGTCCGCTGCTGGTACCGTCGCAAAGTTACCACAATACCACCAATGTGTCCCGTCAGTTTTACGTACTGTGTTAGTAGGGCAGACAGCCCATCTTTCGTTGCAGGCTCAAAACTCATCTCTTCAAGAAGTACTATAATGATCCACTCTCTTGTAAGCACCTGTTGTATTTCAGATTGGAATTCTTGCACTTGATTGACTAGATTATGCTCTTAGTCACTTGTTTTAGAAAGGAGATGCACTTGAGATTAAACCTCTTTTCCAAGAGAGACCTGGGGCCTCATTTATAAAGCTTGCGTATGCACAAAAGAATGCGTACGCCACTCCTGAGCAAACTTCGGGATTTATAAAAAACAAACTTGAGGGAGAATGGCGGAGAATGTGCTTACCTCCAAGCACACTCTGTCCCATGCATATGCACATTTCTGGCGAAATGAGAAACTGCGATCCTAAAGGCAGAAAGGTGAAACCCGAGAAACGCTTTGAAATTGACACCATTGTGAACAATAAATATGTCCGATATTGCAAAATAGGCCTATTTGCACAGTCCAACTGGGAATCATAATCAAATGGATCTGTCGTCGCTAAACAATTGATTCATTTAGGCCTATTAATTCTCATAAATAATTCCTGTATTTGTTTATTTATTTTCATGAATTTAATTATTTATTCACGTAAATAATCATGTGGACTAGGGGTGTGTCCGAATACGAATATACGGATGAGCACAAATAGTAGCTTTTTCCCGAATAGTAAATTTGTACGAATATTGTAAAAAATATTCGGGAGGGGGGAGAACAGTCAAATACTGTATGAGCGAGCGATACGCGCACGTTCTGTCTGCTTGTTGACATGACACGACGAGGGAGAGAGAGAGACAGAGGCGCACACGCTTGCAGTCTCGCACCTGCTATCTGTTTAGACGTCTAGACAACGCGGAGAGTGAGAGAAAGTTTGGAGCGCGCTGAGAAGCCAGATAGTAGGAAGGCAACGAACGTAAGCAGCACCGAGGGCTTTTGTCCCTAGTTAACTGGTTTATTGAGACAGTTATTGGATTTTGTTTTCTTGTCATAGCCTACCTGCTGCAATAGCCTATGTGAACTGTAGCGTTTGTTTGAGCAGAGGAGGACCGGTAGCTAGCTTGTAAGCTCAGTGTAGTATATCTAGCTAACGCTAGCTATTTCAGCTACGCATGCTCAGCCTCTCACTAGCCTATATAATATCCGGCGATTTTGAAATATGAAATAATGTAGTGAAAGTATATTTTAACAACTGAAACACAACTGATCAAATGTTTGATCCATGCCGTTCAGTTATCAGCACAACAGAGTAGTCTAGTGTAGGCATAGGATAGGCTATAATCAAAGTCCTTATCTCTGATAATAACAATAATAAACTTAAGGTTATTTACATAACCCCGGTTCTATGAGTAATATGAGTGAGGTGTCTCACTATGGGAGGCACGCCCCGCTGCGACCTCAGAAGCTCTATCTCATTCCGCCAATCCTGATTGGCCGGTGGAAGAATCCATCCGCGCCAGGGGGGGTAGACCCACCTGCCTATATAGGCTGGCGCCGGAGGGATCACCTTCATTCAAGATAAGCACCTCTTCTCACTCGCCCAGCAAAAAGGGTTGTCTGGTGAGACACCTCACTCATATTACTCATAGAACCGGGGTTATGTAAATAATCTAAAGTTCTATTTCATAATATTCGTTTCGGTGTCTCACTATGGGATATGGTAGCTCCCGTAATGCCAGACAAGCTTATCAGCGTCCACCAACCGACAAGTTGAGAACTCCATTCAAATCAAGACTGCAGGACCGCACTCGCCACGCACGGGGCGGAGACGTCCAGCATATAGAAACGAACAAGTGAGAGGCGAGGACCAGCTCGCCACAGCACAGATGTCCTGAACAGAGACCCCCCTGAAAAGGGCCCAGGATGCAGCCAAGCCACGGGTCGAGTGCGCACGCAGGCCCGAAGGCGGCAGCAGACCCTGACTCGTGTATGCCAAAGCAATCACCTCCACCACTCAGTGGGACAGGCGCTGCTTCAACACAGGTTGACCCCTACGCAGAACAGCCCAGGAGACAAAGAGCTGATCGCTCCTCCTGAGGCCCCTCGTCCTGTCCATATGAGTGCGCACAGCACGGACAGGGCACAGCGCATGCGCCTGCTGTTCCCCAGACGGGACAGCGAATGCCACAAGGTCAATAGGGGAAAAGGAACCCACCACCTTAGGCACAAAGGCCGGGTTGGGCCTCAGAATCACCTGGGCATCCCCCGGGAAGAACTGGGTGCACGACGGGTGCACCGAAAACGCATGGATATCACCGACCCGCTTAGCCGAGGCCAGGGCCAGCAACAGCACAGTCTTAAGGGTAGACACGGTAGGTGAAAACATCGTTTTTCAACGCCCTGGTCAAATTTGAGATTTTGTGCTAGTTTGCTTCCATAACATGTCTTCTTTCATATTAGTAGAAATAAAACATCAAAAATACGCATTTAGATGTTTATTTTACTTCATTTAGTCTGTTTGCGTCTGTAGATTCTTCCTAAAATCACCAAAAGTTAGCCTTTTTTCGGAACGTCTCGCAGCGTTTCTTTCGTTTGGACCCGGTCATGCCGGGTATCGTTTGAAAGATCTGGCTCTCGTGCACAATGTTATCGCAACCAAACTTGTTAGTTTCATTTGTATCAGCAACCAATCGTGGAAATACAAAGGCGGGTTTGATGCTAACCGTGAAATCTCATTGGCTGTTGTTGATTTCTGAGAACGTGATTGGTTCAGCGCGTCATGTGACACGTTTCCACTTCCTTATATCTAATCCAAACAATGCCGTCTGTAAAGCGTTCTAAACGTAATAAGCAACAACGACAACAGTGTTTGCCCGCAAGGTTGAACAGAAAACAAGAGAAGCTAAATGGAAAGGTTTACATTTATGAGATATAAAGTGCCTATTCGCGCAAGTTGTCATTAGCCGGTGCTAGCATGTCCAGTGAGCAGCAGGGAGATGAGGCTAGCGTAAGCATGTCCAGTGAGCAGCAGAGAGATGCGGCGCGTTTGAATGAGCTGATAACTGGGTTGATTTGTCCTAATTGTGCAGGGACTGGTCTTAAAATGAACATAGATCCTCAGAATAGTGGGTTCTGTAGTACTTTGCTCTTAGAGTGCAGTCTTTGTGAGAAATGGCTATCGCAAAAGTGTCTACACATCGACTCGGCTTCATGATACAGGAACTAGGAATGATGTTGCATTTGATGTCAATGTGAGGATGGTCTCTTAGCGCACGAGTTAGGGTTGGGGTATGCAGCTCTCCAAAAGATTAGTAAAGTTTTGGATCCCAGCGCTTCATCTGAAAACGTATCAGAAACATGACAAGAGGGTGACAGGTAGGCTATTGAAACGTGTTCCCTCTCTCTCTCTCTCTCTCTAGCCAATATCAGAAGCCTATACATATGCACAGTAGTCTCCCTCTCTCTACCTGTGGCATTTCTACATGCATCCATAAACTGACCAAATCAACTGTTTTAATTTCAGTTGCTGAAATAGAGAGAGGTCTGGAGTCCTTGCACAGAAGCAGAGAGCAGATTAGGCAGGCATATGCAGATGTGGACCCAGAGGTAGGTAAGCTGACTGCCAATAAATGCAAAATGTTACAAAATTATTACAGTCAATGGTGATGCCTATTAAGGGGAGACACCCCAGGTGAATAGGAACAAAAAAAATCCTTAATATATCCTTAAAACTCCCCCAGTTTGTTAGGTACATTAAGGAGCATCTTTTTTGTATTACAAGTTTTCTGAAATCTTATGGATAAATATGCAAATTAGGCATTATATGCGCTAAATATGCGCTAATTTGCATAGTTTCGGGACATCAATTTTATAAACTGGTTCAAGCCAGATTCAAAATTCTTGTTTCATTTTGTTCACATATCCCTATTCAAAACTTTGTTCAAGGGGGATTTTTGATATATATATATATATCTTTTCTTTGCTTCAGAAATCATAAAATACTGTCAACAGTCATAAAAAGACCAATTTTCGCCATGTTTTAGGGATAAACTGTTATATAAATCAGGCTATGAATGAAATTCAAAAAATCCCCCTTGGCCAAACCCTTCAGAATATGGATTGGAACAAAACTGGAAAGTTAGGTGTATGTAGGTGCTACTCAAGTGGTGGTTTTGATGTCCCTAAGATGAGAAATAACTAATTTTGAGAAAACGGGCTTTGAAAATTTGTATTGTAAAAAACCATACATTTGCATTGTAAACCAATATTTACAAACACAATATCCAATCACATCATTAGTAACAACATTACACAACATCTGAAAACACATATAAACTGAAAACTGAATAACACAGCATGTTGTGGATTCAAAATAGTCCAGGAGTAGACATTTTGTATAAAGAAGCAAGACCTGTTTAGTTGGAAGCCCACTCACCACGTCAAGGTACAGCCCACGAGTGGGGTAAGTAAGACGAGATTAGAGACGAGACAATGTTAGTAGGGAAGAGAACATTCCCTTTTAGAAAGCTTGTATTATTTTGTTAAACAGATCATGGACAAAGATAGACACATTTGACGAGGACATGCATGAGAAAACAGATTATCTAGCTTTTTGTGTTTTTTTAAGCGTTTTACATGGAGAAAACATGAATGAATGAATGAACATGAAGAGTAAGCTGATTCATAAATACACAGGACAAGATGTGGTAAACAATGCAGGGTAAACACCAATAGAAGCTAAATATAGATTGCCAAACAAACAAGTGATATAACCATCGTCAAAAGCAACACCATAGGAGACATCAAGCTACGCCGTCATAGGTCTACAGAGTCACTCCTCAGATGGCACCACACTAGCTATCCACAAAACTGTTCTAGGCAGCTAGTTTGTAGAACCCACTCAGCTGGAGTTCACAAAACTGTTCTAAGCAGCTGGTCTGTAGAACCCACTCAGCTGCAGTCCACAAAACTGTCCTAAAACCACAATATGTTCCTGGTGCGCATGGGGTTGTCATCAGTGAAGCAGACTACCCCATATTGCCGCCTTCATGTTGTCCACTGAACGATGGTTATTGGGAATTATTGTAATAATTCTCAATAACTGTAATAATTTTGTAACATTTTGCATTTATTGGCAGTCAGCTTACCTACCTCTGGGTCCACATCTGCATATGCCTGCCTCATCTGCCAGACCAGACCTTGACATTTAGTTTGCTATCGCTAGTTGTGCTGCCATAGAGCATAGGCCTGTTGTGGTTTTCACATGCCATGATCTTTAGAAATGTCTTTCGAAACGAAATAGCTTCCTCACTTGCTCCAGCACTAATGCGCACAGCGCGCAATCGTTGCTCCAGCACGCTGTGCGCATGCGTGCTGGAGCAAGTGAGGAAGCTATTTCGTGTCTAAAGACGTTTCTAAAGATCGTATTACAGAGGCATGTGAAAAACCACAACAGGCCTATGCTCTATGTAAGTACAACTAGCGATTCATCAAGACAGATTGATGAAAACAACCGTTTCGCGGCAGAAAATAGATTTTTAGAAACTGCATTCTAAGTGCCCCGACCACCGCCATTACATGGATATACTGGCTCGCGCTGGATTTTAAATTTCTTCTACATGCCTCCGAACTACACCAAAGTGATCTCGGTGAGTCAAACGTCTTATAATATGTCGTAAATAAGGTCCAGGTTGTCAAAAACGAGCATTGTCCTTTAAGCTCCTCCAGAACCACAGCCAGATCCCAAGGCGGCACCAAGGGTCTGGAGACAGGGAGGAGCCTACGCGCGCCCCTCATGAAACGGCAGACCAGCGGATGCTGGCTCACCGTCCACTTGCCAAACCCCACGTGGCAAGCGGCAATAGCCGCCAAGTACACCTTAACCGTGGAGAAGGCCCGTCTTTTGTCAATCAGGCCCTGCAAGAATGACAAAATCGCACCCACCGGGCACTGAAAAGGAACATGGCCCGCACCGCGGCAGCACTCCTCGAACACCCTCCACTTAGAGTCATACAAAGACCTAGTGGAGGAAGCACGAGCACCCTGAATAGTGGCTATCACGTCCTGTGGGAGCCCCACAGCCGACAGATTGAGCCACTCAGGGGCCAAACCCACAGTTCCAGGTGCTCTGGGTGCGGGTGGAAAACCCTCCCCCCCCCCCCCCCCCTGCGACAGCAGGTCCCTGCGCAGCGGGAGCCGCCACGGCTGAGCGCGCAGCAACCTGTACACCTTCGCCAGCCAGAGCATAGCAGGCCAATGCGGAGCTACCAAAAGCAGGGTGTGGCTGTGGTCCCTCACCCTGGACAGGGTAGGGGGTATCAGGGCCAGGGGAGGAAACGCGTAAAGAAGCCCGCGCGGCCAGGCGTGCGCTAAAGCGTCGACGCCCAGGGGAGCGCTCATGCTGCTGCTGTGAGTAAAAGCGCGCACCAAGCATTGTCCTCCGACGCAAACAGATCCACCTCGGCCTGCCCGTAGTGCGCCCAGATCTGTTCCACCACCTCCGGGTGCAGAGCCCACTCCCCGTACACCGGTGAGCCCCGGGACAAGAGGTCCGCACCCGTGTTCAGGACCCCCGGGACGTGCGTCGCCCTCAGCGAGAGAAGACGGCCACAACTCCAGAGGATGAGTCTGCGTGCCAGCATGTGCAACTGACGGGAGCGCAACCCCCCTTGGCGATTGATATACGCCACCGTCGTCGTGTTGTCTGTCCTGACCAGGACATGATTCCCCCAAGAGACGGGAGGAAATGCCTCAGGGAGAGGAACACCGCTGAGAGCTCCAGAAAATGTATGTCCTTGTGTATCCCACCCCAGCCCGTCAGGCTGGCGTCCGTAGTGACCACCTTCCTGGACAACACAGAGCCCATGGGCACGCCCTGTGTCAGGAAAGACGGGGCCCGCCAGCGGCGCAGCACCCGCATACAAACCGGCGTCACCAACACCCACCGTGCGCCATGACGCACGGGGTCCAGCGCGCATGAGGCCACCCAAAGCTGGAACTCCCTCATGTGCAGGCGGCCAAGCCAGACCACGAGGATGGCCGACGCCATCAGTCCGAGAAGCCGAAGACAAAGCCTGAACTGAACGGACCCGCCCAGGCGAAACAGCGCCAGGCATGCTCTGAAAGCCTTTACCCGGTCCTCTGAGAGGCGCGTGGTAAAACTCACTGAGTCCAGAGACAGCCCCAGGAAGACAATGCTCTGCACCGGGGACAGCATGCTCTTCTCCTCGTTTATCACGAAACCCAAATTGAGTAGGTGACGCACGAGAATTTGCGTGTGCGCTCTGGACTCTTGGTGCGACCGCGCCAGCAGCAGCCAATCGTCCAGATAAGTAGCCAATCGGATGCCCTGCCGCCTGAGCGGGGCGACTGCCACCTCCGTGCACTTCACGAACACCCTCGGGCTCAAGGACAGGCCGGACGGGTGCACGCGGTACTCGTAACAGACCCCCCTGAAAGCAAACCTGAGGTACTTTCTGTGGAGGGGATAAATGGGGACGTGGAAATATGCGTCCTTCAGATCGATGGAAGTAAACCAATCGTTCTGACACACCAGACGCAACAGGGAGGCATGCGTGAGCATCCTGAACCTGTATTTCCTGAGATATTTGTTCAAAGCTCCAGAATAGGAAATATCTGGAGTAAAAACCGCTCTGGCTCTGTTCGGGGGGTACGATACACACAGCTCCCTTGTTTAACAGCGAGACGATTTCTCTCTGTAAAACGCGAGCTGAATCCCCCACAGCATGGGAATGTATTATGCCTGCGAACCGAGGGGGGGCGACAGTGAACTGAAGCCTGTAACTCCTCGAAATCGTCCGCAACACCCAGGGAGACGCCGGCAGCCCAGCCCACTGCACTTGCCTGCGACACAGCTTGGACTGCAAACCCTCTCCCAACGCGAGAGGCCCCAACCGCGGTGCTCTGGCGACCTCCGGTGGCAGAGTCGCACCATCGCACCCGGGCGGCACTGCGCATGTGCGAGCCCGTAAGGCGCAGCACAGCGTTGTGCTCTCCTCCTCGCCGGCAGAGACCCGCCGGGGAGGGACAGCGGGTATTGCTACCACACTGCTCATGAGTGAGTTGGGCATTAATTTGGCATTTTTTATTTGCTGCGCCCTCGGCCACAGGCCTGGTTGCGACAGCGGGACACATTTTATTTTCTGTGCGAAAACTTGTGTGTGTGCGTGCTTGTGGACATAGGGAGGGGCGTGCGCGCCAGACCTCCCGTGAACAAATGTCCTCTCTCTCCCGGTCCGCTCCAGAACGTGGAGGGACCCCGGGAGCACGCTTGGCTGCCAAAACAGTGACGCTGGGGAACGGGGAACAACCAGCCGGGTCACTGACAGAGATGGAGGGGGGGGGGTCAGGCCGCCCGTTTCTTCTTCCGGGCCTCGGGGTAGACGGCACGCGCGGGCGGTGCCGGCGGGGCCGCGGACGAGGCCGGGGACTTGCCGCGCCAACCGGCTCTAGCCCCCTGTCCGGGCCGGGGAGGCGGGCGCGCTGGGGCTGTGGCTGCTTTGGAATCTTGAACTGAGCAGCCATAGGAGCCGCCTTTGCAAAAGATTTCCTCTTCACAGGTGAGGAAGGAGCCGGGGGTTTCCGGGGGAGGCAGAGCTGGAGGGCTTCGTCATCCCTCTTCTTGGCCTCGCACCGTCGCTGCATGGAGGCAAGCGCAGAGCCAAAAACACCCTCTGGGACGATGGGCATGTCCAACACGTCGTCCTTCTCCCTGTCCGACAGGTTGGCGAGGCTGAGCCACCGCGCCCGTTCCTGCAGGACCAGGGTCCCCATTGCTCTCCCCGTGGCCTGAACCGCGTAGCGCTGGATGCGGAGACACAGGTCAGTGATGACCGGGATCTCCTCCCAGGCGGACGGGTCCTGCCCGTGTGCGAAGTCCTCACACAACTCCGCTTGGTAGGCGGTGAGCAGGGAGAGGACGTTCAGGGCCCTGGCCGAGAGAGCTACCGCCTTGTAGGTCTTCTCAGTCAGGGCTGACTGGAAACGGTCAAGGAGGGGCTCCGGGAGGAGACCGCCGACAGCTGTGGGTGAAGGTGGGCTGCGACGAGCGGCTCCATCGGAGGCATGCGGAGCAGACCCAGGCTCTCCATACCCTCGCAGTCGAGGGATGAGGCGCCGGGAACCGGGCTACTGCCGCTGAACGGGCGGTCCCTCCAGGATCGCGCCATCTCGTTCAGCAGCTCCGGGAAGACAGGGAGAAGACGCTTCGACGTACCCCTGGCCGAGGGCAATTTCTTCCCCTCGTAGCGGGACCTGGTGGTCTCGGCTACGGCGGTCGGCCACGGGATGTCCAGTCGATCAGCTGCGCGTTTGCACACGTCGAACATGTCCGAACTGGGGAGGGGAGAAGCTGGTGTGCTGCACTCATCTCCATCCCAGGTGCTGTCAAGGGCCCCGGGCAACGCAGCCCGGGCCTGAGGGGAGAAAACGTCCTTCTCCTCGTCATCCTCTGAGATGAGGAGATCCGAGGGGTGGTCCTCATAATCGTCCCCACAGTCCAACTCCAGGACGTCTTCCTCAGAAGCGGGAGCCGCGACCATGTCGAGCTGGGAGCCCCAGCTGGCACTAGCCCGCGGCAACCCTACTGTAACGACCACCTCTCCATCCTCCTCTTCGACGTCTGGGACGACGGAGGGGAGGAGGGGGTTGCATTCAGACAGGCTAGCCTGGCAAGCCAGCCGTCTGCGGAGCCTCTTGACCGTGAAAACAGCGCAGTGTTGACACGAGCCGGGAGCGTCGAGAGCCAACCGGGCATGTTCCAGCCCCAGGCAGCCCGAGCAGACCTAGTGTGGATCTTTGCTCGAGATCTTGTTCCCACACCAGCAGGTGCGGGGCTCCGAGTCTTGAGAAACTCTGGCGTGAGGAACTTCGGCCTCCATCCTTTGCGAGGCGGCGGGCAAGCAGGGATTCGAGGCAGCCAGCTAGCCGGTGCAGTTAGGTGGATGGGCTAGCTAGCTGGTGTGCTCGCTCGCCAGTGACGGAGAGGTTAGCTGGGTTAACACCCGGTCGGACGAATAGTGGTGGGGCTCCGGCCCAGTAGCTGGCGTGCTAGCGAGCCGAGGAATTAGCTGGAGAGCTAACTCCAACGGTCGACCACCGTGGGGGGGTGACGAACCGCGACAAAACTAGCTAGCTGGTGTGCTAGCTAGCCGCGAAGCCGAGAGATTTAGCCGGAGGGCTAAATGCTCGACTGCCGAACGCCGTGGAGGGGCGTCGAAGACTGCCTAGCCGTGGTGGGGCTGAGGGAATCCAGGTAAACCTCCGGTCTCGAAGACCAGCGTAGCAGAAGGTCCAACAAAAAACTAGCTAGCGCCCGGCGACAGAAGCCGATGTAAGATCTGTCTGTGGACAGTTGAACTAGCTAGCATGGACGCGAGAAGCTACTCCGAGTGAGAAGAGGTGTTTGAATGAAGGTGATCCCTCCAGCGCCAGCCTATATAGGCAGGTGGGTCTACCCCCCCTGGCGTGGATGGATTCTTCCACCGGCTAATCAGGATTGGCGGAATGAGATAGAGCTTCTGAGGTCGCAGCGGGGCGTGCCTCCCATAGTGAGACACCAAAAAGAATATTAAGAAATAGAACTATTTAACCAGATTTTAAAAAAAGAAAAAGAAAAAAAAAAAGAAGAATTTCACTATGATACCCTACTTACCCATGGTTTAAGCACTGTTGAAACTTGAGTAGGCTATAGGCCTACAATTAGGCCTATAGTCATTTTCCTCTGCTTATTGACCTATAGCCTAGGCTACATTTAATTTGGCTTTATGTCATATTTGCTGTGCAAATGCATGATTGATTGAATATGTAGCTTATAAATAGAATATTTGGGTTGTTGGAATATTGTTATATTGTTTATTGAACATTTGTAATGTTCTTTTCGTCCACAGTGGCGTCTGGTGGGTCCCAGAACCGGGTAAGCCAGGACCAACGAAGCACGCACGAGCAGCGCACACGATTTTTCAAAGCATGCCCTGATGGGCGGTTTCACAGCACCAGAAGGGCGCTGAGCAGTGGCATTTTTATATGTGACCGCCGCTGGTAATTTGGTCCTCAACTAGGCAAAGGTAATTTTTCATTTTTTACAGATTATGAAAGTGCAGATTGTAAGCTTTCAAATGAGGTCTCATACATTGAAATCTGAACATAGTTGAAGAAGATATGCTTATTTGAATGCTAGTACTGCCAAATCAACTTAGCTGAGAATTCCTCCTCCAAAGTTCTCCAACATTTTCACACCTCTGACTGCCAGGTAATGGGCGTGAACAATAGCCTGGTAACCCCACCCCCAGCCACTCCCCCACTGGACGATCTGTCATTATCTGTCAGAGTGGCTGTCAACTTGGGGTATTAACTGAGAGTGGCTGCCAAGTGGGGTGCTCTCTCACTGATGAATCCACACTCTTTGAGTCAGTATTAATCTTGTTCTTAACTGCATTCACAACACAATATAAGATGAAGTTCAAATTTAACGTTCTTTATTGTCACATACATGATATAAAGTACAAGCATAAGTAGTAAAGTGTACAAAAAAAGGCAACAGTCTAAGTGTTAAAGTGTACAGTCAGTTTGTAGTATGTTGTATAGACATGGTGCATAGTGTTCATTGTGATCAAGTGTACAACAAAGTAATAACAGTCCCCAGCTCAATACTCAAGGTAATAACAACTGTACTCAGCTCAGTATTCAATATTCTGACAATGCAGTCTGTGCAAGTGTGGGCAAGTCTGTGCAAGAGAACAAGTAACGCTTCAGTATACAAACAGGAAAAGGCTGTGGCCTTTCTCCTGCAGTGCTGTCCGTCCTGATGATCTACAGTGAATCTACAAGCGGCAGTCTTGTTCTGAGCTGCTGTGGAGTTTGGTGGGGGACATGTGACGTTTGTCCCTCATCAGAACAGAACTCTCTGATCTTGTCAAAGAGATACGTCTGTCTGGCCATGTCCAGTCCGGGTGGGGCTTGCACAAGAAGACCTTCTCTGGGGGGCAGGACATCAGGCTTGCGCCGGTGCCGGTGCATCACAGTGTTCTCTGGCCACAACCATGCCAGGTCTCTCAGCATCAAAACTGCAATAGAATAGAAGGAGGAAAATACATTAAACTATTGCCCACAGTACTGGCACTCCATATAGATAAAATAGTACCAGAATGTGTTGATTAAATAGACTAGCTAATGCATGATAGGATGAACGTATTCTCACCTGTTGTGCAAAATCAAAGCTGTAGTGCATAGTGATCTTCTTGCTGGCTGGTATGAAGGGAGAGCTGCAATTCCTTACAAGCTGGAGCTGGTTTTTGCTCATCCTGTAACCAAAACAAAGAAAAAGGTGTCAGACTACCATAGCTCTCATGCTCTCTCATTCTGTTTCTCTCTATAATATAGCTACCTAGCTCGATATTAGCTGCCACGCTGGCTAGTTTATGAACAAAGGGCTAGCTCAGCTAACTAGCATGTTAGCTAACGTTAGCTAGCTAGCCTTTGTTATGCTAGCTAGACTTAGTCACTTGTTTAGAAAGGAGCTACTGCTAAACGACTAACGTTAATGTAATATAAACAGCACAGATAGTATAAAGATCAGCTTACCCCAAAGCAAAGCAGAATGCTTGGCGGTGGTGTGAATCTGCTACGTCGTTCGCGTTCGCTCGGTAGCAGCATGCTTTGCTGATACAGTCATCTCTGCATCACAGGTCATCAAGAATAAACTCCGTGTACGAACGAGTCCTGCTCTGCTGGAGTTTTAGCTGCTCTTAAAACTCTTTCCATGTCCTGGATGCCATCCCCGTCTTCTCTTTAGCAAAAGCTGTAGCATCCATGGTTAAACTTGGAACTGAATGTAAACAGCCGGCGTGTTGGTGAAGGGTGGGGGCGGAGAACCCGGAAGCAATAGCCAATGAAAACAAATCATGCTAATCGATCTGCCCGCCCCCAAGCCCGGCTCGAAATCAGCTAAAAACGAGCTTAGTTTGCAGACTAATTAAACGTATTTCGTGAACCTAAAACTGTTGTCTGTTATAGTAAGTAGGTTCTTCACAACTTCAACTTTGGTAATACACCAAAAAACAAAAAACGAAAAAAAACGTTTTTTTATATATTTTGCCCTCTAGCGCATTTCGGGGTTTGCCGAGTTGCGGACCAAATCACCAGCCGCTGTCACATATACATGGTCCAATACTCAAAACTGCCAAATTAGCTATAAATGAGAAAACTGTGATACGAGTTTGTTGTTTTGTTACTAGGGCGCAGCCCTTTTCAACGTGACGTCACTGGTATGGTTATAGCTAGCTACTGTACACTAGCTTCTATAATGCTAGCTACTGTACACACTGACATGGCTTTGACGTCTGCTAAAAGATCTACGGGGGTAGTTTATTGTATTGCTCCAGGCTGTAGTAACGAGTTCTACAGAACTACATCAGCCGGTCTGGAGACATACTACCACCGATTGCCTTTGAAAAGGAAAGCTGTCCTGTAATGCTGGCTAGCAGCTCTGAAACGAGCTTGCCCGCCAACTGCGCCGGAATTCAGGGTCTGCAGCGATCATTTCTTGCCAACGGACTATGTGGAGAGCTACCAATTCGACAAGACAGGGAAAATGGAGAAAATAAGAACCAGACGACTGAAGCCAGAGGCAACGCCAACTATTTTAGATTTTTCGGGCTACAGCGTAGGGACAACAGACAGACCAACCCAGAGCAAGGGCCAGTCGTGCGTGAGCCGCAGAGAAAGAGCGCTCAAACACGCAAGTCAGGCAGAGGACAGACTGGTAGGTTTAGCAGTTGCAGCTTGCTGAAATAAACTGAAGAGGGCCTACGAGTCACAAGCTAATCAAGCCTCAAACTTTTTTGAACCAAGATCTACTTTTCAAGTAGCCAGGCTGCCGAAATCTAACGTTAGGCTACCAGTCCAGTTTCAACATCGCAAATGCACACACAGCCAGACACGCACACTGTTTCCAGTCTGCATAGCAATTAAACTCGAAACACATTCTTTCTCTTGGTCTCTTGGTCCAGTCTCTAGATAACCCTAATTAACAACCCAGTCAGTGATTAGGCTATCTAGTGGCCCCCACTTTACCCAAGTTTCAATAATGGTCTTATATGGCCTACATTTCATGGATGCAAGCCGA
Organism: Borostomias antarcticus; assembly: GCF_949987555.1. NCBI lineage: Eukaryota > Metazoa > Chordata > Actinopteri > Stomiiformes > Stomiidae > Borostomias > Borostomias antarcticus. Next base: position 8,380,682 of record NC_140252.1, read on the forward strand.
ATCGATCAACTAGGCTACCCATAACGTTAGGCCTATAACTTGGACACCAAGGCTAATATCGTTAATAAAAACCACAATTAGGCTACTTCACAACAACGCCATGCCACACGAGGCACAACAGTTTATCACACATTTTCTCGAACAAGGTAGAGCTCTAGATAGCAAACATATGGTCTTACCTTAATTTCCATCCATCTTCCATCTTCATCCGCTTATCCGGGGTCGGGTCGCGGAGGCGGCAGCTCCAGCAGGGGGCCCCAGACATCCCTTTCCCTAGCAGCATCAACCAGCTCTGCCTGGTTTAGCCGCTCACAGGCCAGTGCAGAGATGTAGTCCCGCCACCTAGTCCTGGGTCTACCCTGCGGCCTCCTCCCAGCCGGACACGCCTGGAACACCTCCCTAGGGAGGTGCCCAGGAGGCATCCTCACTAGATGCCCGAACCACCTCAACTGGCTCCTTTCGACGCAAAGGAGCAGCGGCTCTACTCCGAGTCTCTCCCAGATGACTGAACTTCTCACCCGATCTCTCAGGGAGACCCCAGCCACCCTCCAGAGAAAACTCATTTCGGCCGCTTGTATCCGTGATCTCGTTCTTTTGGTCATGACCCATCGTTCATGACCATAGGTGAGGGTGGGGACGAAGATAGACCGGTAGATCGAGAGCTTTGCCTTTTGGCTCAGCTCTCTCTTCGTCACAACAGTGCGGTAAAGCGACTGCAGAACCGCACCAGCTGCTCCGATTCTTTGGCCAAGCTCCCTCTCCATGGTTCCCTCACTCGTGAACAAGATACTTGAACTCCTTCACTTGGGGTAAGGACTCATTTCCTACTTGGAGCAGACAGACCACCGATTTCCTGCTGAGAACCATGGCCTCAGACTTAGAGTGCTGATTCTCATCCCAGCCGCTTCAGACTCAGTTGCGAACCTATCCAGAGAGTGCTGGAGGTTGCAGGCAGATGATGCCATCAGGACCACATCATCTGCAAATAGCAGTGACGTGATCCCCAGCTCACCGAACTGCAAACCCACCTCCCCGCAGCTACGCCTCGATATCCTGTCCATAAAAATCACAAACAGGATTGGTGACAAAGCGCAGCCCTGGCGGAGGCCAACCCCCACCTGGAAAGGAAGACGACTTACTGCCGAGGACAAGGACACAGCTCTCGCTCTGGGTGTACAGGGATTGGATGGCCCTAAGTAGGGATCCCCTCACCCCATACTCCCGTATAACCCTCCACAAGACCTCTCGAGGGACTCGATCGTAAGCCTTCTCCAAGTCCACAAAACACATGTAGACAGGTTGGGCAAACTCCCAAGCCCCCTCCAAGATCCTTGCGAGAGTGAAGAGCTGGTCGGTGGTTCCACGACCAGGACGAAATCTGCATTGTTCCTCTTCGATCTGAGGTTCGAATATCGGCCGGACCCTCCTTTCCAGCACCTTGGAGTACACTTTCCCTGGGAGGCTGAGTAATGTGATGCCTTTTTAATTGGCACACACCCTCTGGTCCCCTTTTTTAAATATCGGGAACACCACCCCAGTCTGCCACTCCTTTGGCACTGACCCGGACTTCCACGCAATGTTAAAGAGGCGTGTCAACCAAGACAGCCCCTCAACACCCAGCGCCTTCAGCATTTTTGGACGGATCTCATCAGTCCCTGGGGCTTTGCCACTGTGGCGTTGTTTAACTACCTCAGTGACCTCCTCCAGGGAAATTGACGATGACCCCCCATCATCTTCCGGCTCTGCCTCGATCGTAGAGGGTGGATTAGTTGGGTTCAGGAGTTCCTCAAAGTGCTCCTTCCAACGCTCAACAACCTCCTCAGTTGAGGTCAGCAGTGTCCCTTCCTTGCTTGGATGGTCCCCCGCGTTCCCTTCCTGAGGTGTCTGATGGTCTTCCAGAAACACTTTGGTGCCGACCGAAAGTCCTTCTCCATGGTTTCTCCGAACTCCTCCCACACCCGCTGCTTTGCCTTGGTCACGGCCGAAGCCACAGCCCTCCGGGCCAGCCGATACCCTGCAACTGCTTCTGGAGTCCCCCGGGCTAACATATCCTGGAAGGCCTCCTTCTTCAGTCGGACGGCTTCCCTGACCACCGCTGTCCACCACGGTGTCCTAGGGTTACCGCCCCTTGAGGTACCTATGGCCCTCAGGCCGCAGCTCCCAGCCGCAGCTTCAGCAATGGAGGCTCACTCATGCTCGATTACCCCAACCTCCACAGGGATGCCAGAGAAGCTCTGCTGGAGGTGGCAATTGAAATCTCTCCGGACAGGCTCTTCCTCCAGACGTTCCCAGTTCACCCTCACTACACGCTTGGGTTTTCCAGGTCGGTCCAGATGTTTCCCCCGCCATCAAAACCAGCTCACCACCAGATGGTGATCAGTGGACAGCTCTGCCCCTCTCTTTACCCGAGTGTCCAAAACACATGGCTTAAGATCGGCTGATACGATAACAAAATCTATCATCGATCTTCGGCCTAAGGTGTTCTGATGCCAGGTATACTTGTGGGCATCCTTGTGTTCGAACATGGTGTTTGTTATGGACAAACTGTGACTGCACAGAAGTCCAACAACAAAACACTACTCGGTTTCAGATCGTGGTGGCCCTGCCTCCCAATCACACCCCTCCAAGTTCCTCCATCATTGCCCACGTGTGCATTGAAGTCCCCCAATAGGACAGTGGAGTCCCCTGCAGGAGCCCCAAATAGGACTCCACTCAGGGTCTGCAGGAAGGCTGAGTACTCTGAACTGCTGTTCGGTGCATAAGCACAAACCACAGTCAGTCTCCCCCCACACAGTCCTAAGGCGCAGGGAGGCGACCTTCTCGTCCACTGGGGTGAACTCCAGCACAGAGGTGCTCAGCTGGGGGCTAGCTAGTATAGCCACACCTGCCTTATGCCTCATTCTGTGAGCAACTCCGGAGAAGAACAGGGTCCAACCCCTATCCAGGAGTTTGTTTCCGGTGCTGGTGCTGTGCGTGGAGGATAGCCCCACCAGGTGTAATTGGTATCGCTCCACCTCTCTCACAAGCTCCGGCTCCTTCCCCCCCAGCGAGGTCACGTTCCATGTCCCCAGAGCCAGGCTCTGCCGCTCGGGTCCGGTCCGACGGTGCCCACCGCTTTCACTGCCACCTAGTTGGCAGCACACCCGACCCCGACACTTTCCTCCCGCGGGTGGTGGGTCCACGGGACGAAGGAGATGGTGTTTCCACGTAGCTCTTTCGGGCTGGGCCCGGCCGGGCTCCATGGTAAGCCCGGCCACCAGGCGCTCGCAGGTGGGCCCTCTGTCTGGGCCTGGCTCCAGACGAGGGCCCCGGGCTTCCTCCGGGCCTGGTCTCTCTTCCTCTTTGGTCTTCCATCATGGGTTTTTTACCTGTTACCCCAGGTAGGGGGGCTAGGGGGTACTACCACTTGCCCAAGATGGACCCCCAGACTAGTGGAGGGAAGGAGGCATCTTACTTCTCCATTCTAGTTCGCACTGAAACTAGCCACTGCCCTAACTTCAATCAATCAATCAATCAATCAAAGCTTTATTTGTATAGCGCATTTCATACCCAGAGGCAACACAATGCGCTTTACAGAGAACAAGGGAGGTGGGCATACGACCCACTCTCTACATATTCCAGAGGGAAGCAAAAAAACAGTAATCACCCGGGGGCCAGATAAGTGAGCTTCTCGAAGAATCGTGAGATTCTTCCCTGACCCCTCTCAACAAGGCGATCGAGCAAGCTCCAGGAGTATGTTTGTCTACCGGCTAAGAACATTTATAAAGCAATACATTACATTAAATTACATTTCAGAGTACGAGAGGCTAAAAGCATCATAGGAGAGAGAACATTCTACGGACATGCTACGACATCCACAGCAGACACGGGGGTATCTATCGGACTCCGGGAGGTCTGCTGGTGACAGTGGGGCATCCACTGGACCTGTTTAGAAGATAGGAGGGAGAGAGAGAGGCATACGATATCCACAGCTCCACAGCTGACACTGGACCTGGTTAGAGGATAGGAGGGAGAGAGAGAGGCACTAGGGGAGGCAGAAAACGGTTAGTAGCACACTGAGTCATTGAAGCAACACAGCTGTCAGAACAGAACAAGCCTGTTTCAGGATAACCAGCTTCTGTACACTACTTGATATACATACATTGCATAGCAGGATAAATACCAATGTATACAGATGATTCACAGGTAGGTTTGAGGCTGCCTTTCTGTGTCTCCTGGCTAGTGATTGTAGGCTAGGTCGAAAAGGTACGTCTTGAGGTCTCACTTGAACCCTACTAACACAATCAGGTTGCAGCAATGTTGCAGAAACGTGCAATTTAGACTTTTGTATGGTCCACTCAACGTCAAGTTAAACGTGCATGCAACGCAAACGCGGTATCTGCACACAAGTTGCTGCAACGTGCAGGTCCAACGTGTCTGCAACGTGCCTGCAATGTGTACACAACGTTGTGATTTCCGTGATGATTTCGATGTATATTGCTGCAACGTTGTATACACGTTTATATATTACTTTGTTACGTTGCTGCAACGTGGTCTACACTTCCGTTGGCTACATATATAATTTGCATTACAAAACAAATCAGCTCCTTGCGCAAGCTCCACTACTTCCTGAAACTCTACAGGCATATTTCTTTACCGTCCTATACTATTGGATAGCAATAGCGATGAATCCGGTGTGCAGCACACCTGATCAATCACTTCCATCCACTAGTATAGGACAGGAAAGAAATACGCCTGTAGAGTCAGGAAGTAGTGGAGCTTGTGCAAAGAGCCTATTAATGTCATAGTCAATGCAGCAAGCAAAATTATGGTACAAAAGTTATGACACAACACCATTCAGTCAAGAACAATTTATTTTATTAAAAAAGTACACAAGGTCTGGCCTGCAACATGATAAACAAGTTTAAAAACAAAAAGGATTAAAAAAAAATACAAAAACAGTTATTTACAAAAAAAAGTTATTTACAAAAAAAATGGCAGGCTGTGCTCAGATAGGCTGGCGGGGGGGGGGGGGGGCTGTGCTCAGATGGGCTGCGGGTGGGCGTCAGATGGGCTGGGGGGGGGGGGGCTGTGCTCAGATGGGCTGGGGGGCAGCTAGGAAGGGAAGTCTTCCTCATCAGAATGCTGGGGAGTGCTCAGATGGACTGTTCTTGGATGGGCTGTGCTCAGGCGGACTTCTGCAGATACCTAAAGACACAATGAAATGGCCGTAAATACACAACGCACATACATGCACAAAAAAGTGGTACACAATCTTTGGAACCATGCAGTGTCACTGGGTAGGAGAAACCAAAAAAAAAGACATCACTTACCCTTCTGCATTTAGCAGGGGCATGTTTCAATGTCTCCTGCAGCTGGGCGGCCACCTCCGCCATCGTAGCCTTTGGCATGGAGACCATCACTGCACCTTTAAGTGATCAAGAAAGGTAATGGTTTCAATTCACATCGGTCATGGAACAAAGACGATGTATTAAAAAATATTCAAAATATGAACCATTTCTTACATGTTAGAACATTGAAGAGTGTCATACTCTTCAGTGGCTTCTTCCCCTTCTTCCCGTGCACACTGTAGGCGCTCCACACCGCATGTGTGGCTACAGCTGACAGCACCCGCCGGACTGTGTCCGCCAAGTCTCTGCCACCAATGGCACCTAGGTATTGTGTCTGTAAAACAAAGAGTCATTTACTGTACCCTTCCCTGCACTGCAAAAATAAGACAAAGTTCCGCCCTGCAGACACTCACCATCTTCCTCTGATGTTCCCGGTCCTTCAACCTGGCCTCACAGACCTGCAGCTCCTCGTCCGTTTGGGCAGGGTTCAGTACATCCAGCACTTCTCCCTGGGCTCCAGACTCCACAGGCCGCGTGCTCTGGGCCAGTTCCCTCACAGTCCGTGCAAGCTCACGGAGTTGCTCCCGCATCTCTGAGAACTGCTGATGTACAGACCTCTGGAAATCTAGATAAACACAGATGTGGCTATAAGTACATTGACATAAAACTAAATGAAACTCAAAATATATCCCTGCATGCAACATGAAGTGTCCCATACCAGCATCTGCAGAGCAGCATCGATTAGGTAGAGGGGTACATGGAGTCAATGGTGCTGGAGCCGTTTTATTGGGCGACGGCATCACAGACCTAACTGAAAAACAAAAGGGATAAAGGAAAGGGATGAGCAGGAAACTGTATGGTGTTGGCAGCATGCTTTGGCTTCTGGCATTTGAAGGAAAATAAATTAAGACATTAACAGGTAGACATCACAACACCACAGCAGTACATGCCACTCTTACCTGGTCTGGCTGGGGTGCTATACATGAAGCCTGGGCTCGCATGGTTTTCGCTCACAGGGGATGAGCTCGGAAAATCTGCAAGATGAGTAAATGGTATTCAATCTAAAAAAGCCAATCACAGAGCTAACTGAATGGGATTAGCAGGAAACTTTATGGTGTTGGCTTTGGCTTCTGGCATTTGGAGGGAAACTAAATAAAGACAAGACAGGTAGACACCACAGCAGTACAGATGTTGGAAGTTAGAAATGTAACTTGCTGCAGCATTTCACGTCGCGGTATTTGGCAGGGAAATCCCGTTGGAAATCTCGTGGGATTTCAGACGGGTGTTATTTCGTTTTAGTGATGCACCACCGCCAGGTGGCGTCTTTGAGTAGATTTAGCAGGCTGGGCTCAGTGTTTTTCTCCTATAGTCTACGAATGAAGCATCATTAAATTTCAAATTCTTTAATTTAAATGCTCTGTTGTAAAGCACTTTGAGCTGAAGGTATCTGTATGAAAGGGGCTATACAAATAACGTTTAATTGTTATTATTACCTTGTTCTCAAACACATGTTTTATCCATCTCGATGTAATTTAATTATTACGAACACCTATAATATATCTAGGCCTACAGTAGCCTATCTATCTCGGCAACTGACGTTGGGTCAAGACGTGGTGTCTGTTAAGTCAAATGCGCAAAATAACAGTATTGTAAATATATTTGTTAGTAAAGATGTGGTGAACGTGAGGGTTTTGCGTTTTGTTTCTGGAACGCATTCAACTGGTAGGCTACTCGTAAACCCCGGAAGTAAATTTGAAGACGGGGCACCAGCTAATGTAGCCAAGTCTGAGCGCAGTAGGCTATATGGCTTCAGCACGATACAAAGACAAAATAAGCTTGATCGGAGGTGTGGATCCATACAAAATTGAAATAGTCGCCATGAGTAATGATCACTCATTGCCAATCATATCCGGACATTAACTATCTTGTGCATATAGCGGCAGGTTTGACAGTGAGACATCAACCGATAATTGTAATAATGCGATTATTGAAATGGTCTTGTGAACGCCTTTATCTGATTTCCAAAATCGGGGTAAGGTCCATAGGACGATTGTGGGTTTTCATTTGCACATAACTATATTTTATATATATAAAACATTGAAGTCCGCCAGTCAATGACTTTCCCTAAAATTGTGTTCTGTTGCACCCCCTATTGTTAAATTATAAATGAAAAAACATACACAATATTTTGTTATTTGAATGATCTTGAATATATATATATATTCAAGATCATTCAAATAACAAAATATCGTGTATGTTTTTATTTATTTATACCGGCCGCCAGCTGTTCAATGAACGGCTATAGGGAATGCGCAGTTTCGCGCTGGCTACAGCCTATTATATGCACAGTTTCGCGCTATGTAGGCTATTATAAATATGTATTATTGATTGGGGAGCTTGGACTCGCTGGGGACTGGTGGAGAGACGCAGAGCCTCCCCAGACGCGACATCTCCAGTTGGCTGAAGAGCTGCGCGCTCTGGCGTCCGGCGCCCCTCGCAGTGTCCACAGAAGAATACCCCCCTTGCTGCAGCAAGAACAGAACTGTCTATCTACTGTCTACTTAGGCTATAAAAGAAATTCAATAGGGCCTATTGAACGCCTTACTTTGTACAGTAGGCTACAATTACAAGACGCATAGGCCTAGCCTACCGTACAAAATGATGCGTTCTCATATGCCTATATTAACTTAGATACTTAGAGATGTATTTCTCTTTCTGTTAGGATCAAAAGTATCATGAAAGCGGTTGTCATTTGATTCTGGAGCAATAACAATGGAATGATGATTAATTTACTAAAATCCATTTTCGGTTTAAATAAATATCCAGTACTGTACCTAGGCTACTATAATCTAACGTTAGCTGAAACCAATCAACAGCGAAATTAGGTGAGGTGGAAAACCGTTTGGAAATGGAAAATGTGAACGCACTCAGTCTTGCACGCACGCAGTAGCCTTGTACTAGAATGGATTCCCTGTCTCACGTTCTGCCTTTATTCAGGCTATGCACCTTGCAATCAATGTATTTTTATATCTACAGTAGACTGTAGACTCTGTCTTTTATTTCGCTACTGGTATAGCCTACTTTCAGTGTGCGTCGTTATACTGTAGGCTAATAGGCTTTCGCGACCAAGGACCGAATGATATCCATTGAACAGTCAAATCATCGCTAACAATGAAACAATGACTAGAACTTCTCCTGGGGACAGGGTGTGTTCAGATGGTATGGTAATACCATATGGCCATTATAGCGTGAACAATACAAATGGTAAGTGCAGCAAGATATTTTGAAATAAGATACCGTTGGTCAATGTTTTTTTTCTTCCGTTTTTTTTATTTGCAAAAAAATTTCACACATGCATGTCATTGATATAGAAACACAAAATAAAATGCCTTAATCAATAAACAGTTATGTCATCCTCTGAGTCCGAATGTAGGCTAATAGACCGGCAGCTCTAAATGGCTTCCCAATCAATGAGACATGGTTGTAAAAATGATGTTTTATTGATGAAAATGATAAAACTGAAAAACATGGAGAGTCATTGCATTGATCGATGCAGTCCGCTACCAGCAAACACTGAAAATACAGGTCCTCCAGCGAACCTGGACTAGACTATTGTAACCCCCCCCCCCAAATTCTTTTATATTCAAATAAACTGGATGAACCGGTTTCCTAGCCCTGGATCGTGGGAGGGGGGTAGCCTGCGTTAGCGGGTGCTTTGCCATGACTGGCCATTGAATTCGCTAGTTTGATTGATAGATGGATGGATTAACGGTCCAAAGTAGATTGTGCAAGTATTGTATAGGCCCATGTGTAAGAGATGAATGGCTAAGCATGAACTCAGCCAGAGGTAGGCAGATTATCAGCATTATCACCAGTCTCAATTTATGTCTCAATTTATGTGTTGCCATTCATTTAAACCACCATCTCATCTAGACTACTTCTGTTGCTGCATTTTTACATTTATGCTTTCATGATTTTAGAGCGCAATAAACATTTTACAGGATTCCAAAAAGTCCATCCATTCATCCAACTTTGTGCTGAGCGCAGCGCAGGCTGGTAGCTTACTGTCAAGGCTCACGACTGATGCACTCCCTTAACACGTCTCAACTCCCGAGACCATCAAGATAATTTCAATATGAAAGACCTTGGGATTCCAGGAGTCAAGGCCGTTTCAGACGGGGAGCGACATTCCGCCTGCGTTCTCGCTCGGATCAGCGGGGGACGCACGCGTCTTGCGCGCAGCGGGGAAGGCTGACTACAATTCAGCTCTTGTCGCGGGCGGGCGCGCAGCCTAGTTCCATATGAGAACACTCCTCGGTCCAATTCCGTATAGTAGATCAGCCTGTGTACTTTCAACGAATGTATTATTAGACATAATATCATAATAATATATATAGCCTTCAACGACCTCCTGAGCTGCCTGCCTGATGGCCTCAGGGCTAAAGAGACCGCGCGTCGTTCCTCACCCTAACTATTGGCATGCTATCAATGAAAGAAAATACATTGTAAATAAACATAGTTTTAGGCTATTGTTTTTATGTAGGCCTATAGATTAAGCTATTTGTGTTCATAAGGTAACGTCATTGTAAACGAAAGTAGCCTATAGCCTATAATCCAATTGACTGGAACCAAGGGGTTTGACAAAAGTTATGAGGCAAAATAATTTGTCTTGACTGCATTCAAGATGTATCTTTCACATTAAAACTACATACAAAGCTGGGAATGCTAAGAAAATTGCATATGTTTGCAAACTAAAACAAGTGAACACAATTTTACAATCGAAAATGCTTATGAGACCATTATTTTACTTATATGGGGCAAAAGTGGTTTCTCTTCCTGCTTCTGCCTAAGCCCTCCACAATACCACAACACAACGGTGTCATGTTTTACCGAAGGAGAAGTGAAGAAGACGGTAGCTAGCAGTAGCTAAAGCAGTTAGCTAATGTTAAGATCATTCCTCTAGCTGCTTTGCTGCTAATGCGAGTTCGTCTCCGTTCCTGCCCGAGAAACAGAAGTTGAACTAATAGCATCAAAATAGCTACAGCTGTACTATCGTGCAGCTTCACAGGCTGCTATTAGCAGACAGCACTAAAGTTGACAAAATCACACTTGCACATCATTAGAATTCCAACCATTTATATGGGATTTATCATTCAACTAAACATGGAACCTGAATACTACCTGATATTTCAACCTGCTGCCATCTGTGATCGGCGCGTCTGTTTGTTTGAGTCATGGATATCTTACGCAGTTATATTCCATGTAGTGTCCCAAAACTGTTAAATCATTCCCCATGTAGTTCACTATGAGTCGCACTCAATACATCCATGGTAATAGGGAGGGAGTGAGTGAACCATTTCAAACACATCTCTGGTCATCTCCGTTAGCCATCTTCCTCGTCCTGATGCCATGTTCCATATGAGAACACTCAGTCAGCCTAATGTATTAAACTTCTACTTGTCCCGACAGTTAACAGATATAGACCCGGCGACATTTACAGAGATAGAAACTATAAATAGATAGGCTTTGTTCGTAATAATTAAATTACAACCAGACAGAGAACAAGGAGTTTGAGAACGGTAGGCGAGATGAGCTACAGCGCTGGGTCAATGAGTGGTGTTACTGCGCCCCTATGGGCAGGCGAGCGGTGGTGCGGAATGACGTAAAGCGCCTGTTAGAATACCGCGGGTCAAGTTACATTCTTATGTTCCCACATCTGTACATGCCACTCTTACCTGGTCTGGCTGGGTGCTGTATGATCTGGCTGGGGTGCTATAAATGGGGCCTGGGCCCCGCTCGCCCACATGGGACAAGCTTGGAAAATCTGCAAGATGAGTAAAATGGTATTCAAAATAAATAAAAAATAGTCCAACTATCAGTGTGCAGTAGGCATAGACATTTCATTTCAACACAAACATGCATACCTGGATTGTACAGCACACGTGGATTGTACTGGACCGCTGGCAGAGGCCTTTCAACTCCGGCACCTGGCACCTGGTCTTTGGCCTGCATAGTGGGGACCAATGGCTGCCCGGGGCTTGGAATATCTAGTGGAATATCAGTAAATTAGCTCAGACTACTCGATTTCAAAAGTACTACTCTTTTGGGACTGTTGAATGCACTTTAGTATATTACCTTCGTCACTGGAGTGATAGCGCGTGTTGCGCCGTCTCTTTCTAACTTCCTGGCACTCGTCATCGACGACTGCTGCTCAAAGACTTTTGCCATGAGCCTGGCACCTTCGTAATGATCTGTGTGCATAAAGTACCATAATAAATACATTTCAGCCATCCTGTTTCCTCAGAATAATGAGTCATGATCTTTTTCCCCCCCGCCAGTATTTTTTAACAGCTTAAAATGCAAAGAGTACCAGTTGTGGACTTGGGGAAAACCCGGACTCTGTGGAGCGCCCAGCCAGGGTTAGGTTCCACGCAGCTCTTTATCCGTTGGCTGAATTTGTTCATCGGCGAGGAACACATCTGCAACTGTGAGTGAAACCATGTTAGTACCCGCTTCCCTGTACTATTGAAAAGTAGCACCAATCAGAAACATTGTTCACACAAACATGTTCTTACCCCATCCTTTTTGGAGAGCCAGGATACTGGGACAACCGACAGTGTCCTCCCCCAGAAACTCCACACTGCAATACAGTCTGCCCAATAAACAAAAAAAATTCAGGTTGTAAACACAAGGACCCTATGGTAAAGTAGGCAGAGGGGAAGAAGCGACTAAAACAACAATTCAACAAGTCATTACAGCCGATAAGTAATTAGTGACACGCCACTATTCTATCCTTTTTTTAATTTATTTTTTATTCTCTGCCGGCATCTGACCAGGACAGATGCGGTCAATGGCGGCTAATCATCAGTGTGGAAAACAACAGCTAGTTTAGGCACCGCGATTACCTCGTGGGTGGCAGTCTCCCACTTTACAGACAAATGGAAAATATATAAAGCATTATCTTGGCTTCGCCTTCACCTTTGCCTATGTAAAATTAACCTAAGATTCGTGATGTCCTTAGAAAGCCTGACACGAGCGAGCTCCCAATGTGAGTCTCAAATTCAGCAGAGTCAAACAAACACATATTCACATTTCCCTCAGTCCAGCGGCCATTTTATATTAACGTTAACTAACACAAAAACTTAACAGCTCAGACCATTCGCTTATGTTTCTGCAAATGTTCGCGGCGAACACAAAGCCAGCAATAACAGAAAAAAGATTTGCAATAGTTTGTCGGAGTATTTTCAATATTGTCTAAACATTAGTCAAGTTCGGGCCTTGACTTAGCTAGCATTAGGTAGCGTGTTAGCTAGCATTAGGTAGCGTGTTAGCTAGCATTAGGTAGCGTGCTAGCTAGCATTAGGTAGCGTGTTAGCTAGCATTAGGTAGCGTTCTAGCTAGCATTAGGTAGCGTGTTAGCTAGCATTAGGTAGCGTGCTAGCTAGCATTAGCTAACGTTAGCTAGCTAGCATTGGGCTTCCAATTCCTGAACTTAGTTTAGCGTGCAGGTTATGAGTTACTTCTGTTTACTTAAATTATTACCGGTAAGTAAACAAATAAATAGCTAAACCAACAGTCAAATCAATGTAATTTGATGAGGAAAAACCCCGAGGTAACTGGTATAACTTACCAGAGATGAAGTGCGCACCACACTGTGGTGTTGTTGGTCCCCAATCTGCTCTCTTTATGGATTTAAACCACAGCTTTCGACGGTTCCTCTGAAAAGGGGGACATCTCAAGGGGATGCTGAAGAATCTGAGGCCATCATCTTGTCCTTTTCTGTTTGTACAGTTCACAGCACAGCAGCTTTGAGGCATAATTAGCTACATGAAACGAGTAGCTAGCGAGTTCGTTCCTCGTTCGCTCGTTCCTTTTTACCGAGAGGCTGCGTGCTCGCTCTGCTGTGACGTAGGCGGCGAACCCATCTATAGGGAGGGAAAGTGATCTCATCGCCCCCTAGTGGAAGCGTTCCATAATGCCGAGAGAATGAATGGGATTTCTCGACACGTCTTTTGAAAAATGATATCTTGGTCGACACCGAAACGTTAGTTTTAATTAATGAAAAAGCATTAAATGTTAACAAACAGGGAAATATACAATCAATAACATTTCTAAGATGAGTTATTCACCTCAACATACAGTACAATATGAAGGATATAAGCGAAAATTTAAAAAAAGAACAAAAGACAGGAGCAGTTTGGCAAAGAATCCTGCCTACTTTAACTGTGAACCAAGCAAGCAGTGACGTCACGGGATAGCCCGATTGCAATCCTAATGCTAGCCTAATAGGACTTTAATCCAACGTCACAGCAACGTTATTTAATGACGTTGCAGGGACCCATATTGCAAATGTTTCTGCAACGTTGCAGAAAAGTCTAATTAGACTTAGGAGGGTAAAGTTATTTTCGACCTTAGATGGACGTTGTCACAACATCGCCTGATGGTAACGTTGCAACTTACCTAAGTACAACTTATGTGCAACGTTGCTGCAACCCACTGTGTTAGTAGGGAAGACCTCCGTTGTTTCGGCCCTTCTTAGGCACTCCGGTAGGGTGTTCCAGAGGTTGGGGACATAGAAACTAAAAGCTGCCTCTCCGTGTTTCTTGGTCCTGGCTTTTGGAACTGTTAAAAGTTCAGGACCTGAGGATCTGAGTGGTCTGTTGGGCATGTACTTAACAAGCATGTTTGAAATATATTCTGGTGAGTGACTGTGGAGAGATTTATAGACTAGTAATAGTATTTTAAAGTCTATTCTAGAGTTGACTGGTAACCAGTGTAGTGATTTTAAGGCTGGTGTGATGTGTGCCCTTCGTCTAGTCTTAGTGAGGACTCGTGCTGCAGCATTCTGTATCATTTGTAGCTTAGAGATTGCTTTCTTTGGTAGGCCTGATAGTAGAGCATTGCAGTAGTCCAGCCTGCTTGTGATGAAAGCATGCATTAATCTTTAGGTGTCAATTAATCTTTCGGTGTCAAAAGTTCTTCATAGTTTGTTAAAATAAAAACATACATGACGATGAGGAGGAATTATACTTCATAATTCATGATAATAATATATATATATATATATATATATATATAAACAGCAATTCTGATGTGTTTAAAGCACAGCAATTGCAATGCCAATTAATATTAGGCTAAAGAAATGACATTTCCCCTCTGTTTAAACCGTTTTGAATAATTCGCTGTCAAATACAAATACAAATAGTGGGCTCCCGGCACACCCCTAATGTGGACAGCGTAGGCTATGTGCTCAAAGCAATCAATATGTGACCGCCGCTGGTAATTTGGTCCTCAACTAGGCATTTTCATTTTTCAGTTTTTTACAGATTATGAAAGTGCAGATTGTAAGCTTTCAAATGAGGTCTCATACATTGAAATCTGAACATATTTGAAGAAGATATGCTTATTTGAATGCTAGTACTGCCAAATCAACTTAGCTGAGAAATCTCCCTCCAAAGTTCTCCAACATTTTCACACCTCTGACTGCCAGGTAATGGGCGTGAACAATAGCCTGGTAACCCCACCCCCAGCCACTCCCCCACTGGACGATCTGTCATTATCTGTCAGAGTGGCTGTCAACTTGGGGTATTACCTGAGAGTGGCTGCCAAGTGAGGTGCTCTCTCACTGATGACCCCACACTCTTTGAGTCAGTATTAATCTTGTGTTGTGAATGCAGTTAAGAACAATATAAGATGAAGTTCAAATTTAACGTTCTTTATTGTCACATACATGATATAAAGTACAAGCATAAGTAGTTAAGTGTACAAAAAAAGGCAACAGTCTAAGTGTTAAAGTGTACAGTCAGTTGTCTGTTTTATAGACAAGGTGCATAGTGTTCATTGTGATCAAGTGTACAACAAAGTAATAACAGTCCCCAGCTCAATACTCAAGGTAATAACAACAGTACTCAGCTCAGTATTCAATATTCTAACAATGCAGTCTGTGCAAGTGTGGGCAAGTCTGTGCAAGAGAACAAGCAACGCTTCAGTATACAAACAGGAAAACAGGAAAGGCTGTGGCCTTTCTCCTGCAGTGCTGTCCGTCCTGATGATCTGCAGTGAATCTACAAGCGGACAGTCTTGTTCTGAGCTGCTGTGGAGTTTGGCGGGGGACATGTGACGTCTCGTCCCTCATCAGAACAGAACTCTCTGATCTTGTCAAAGAGATACGTCTGTCTGGCCATGTCCAGTCCGGGTGGGGCTTGCACAAGAAGACCTTCTCTGGGGGGCAGGACATCAGGCTTGCGCAGCAGCTGAAACTCGACTGCCGGTGCATCACGGTGTTCTCTGGCCACAACCATGCCAGGTCTCTCTGCATCAAAACTGCAATAGAATAGAAGGAAGAAAGTACATTAAACTATTGCACACAGTACTGGCACTCCATATAGATAAAATAGTACCAGAAAGTGTTGATTAAATAGACTAGCTAATGCATGATAAGATGAACGTATTCTCACCTGTTGTGCAAAATCAAAGCTGTAGTGCATAGTGATCTTCTTGCTGGCTGGTATGGAGGGGCCCAGGGAGAGCTGCAAATCCTCACAGGCCTGGAGCTTTGCTCATCCTGTAACCAAAACAAAAAACAAAGGTGTCAGACTACCATACCTCTCATGCTCTCTCATTCTGTTTCTCTCTATAATATAGCTACCTAGCTCGATATTAGCTGCCACGCTGGCTAGTTTAGGAACAAAGGGCTAGCTCAGCTAACTAGCATGTTAGCTAACGTTAGCTAGCTAGCCTTTGTTATGCTAGCTAGACTTAGTCACTTGTTTAGAAAGGAGCTTCTGCTAAACGACAACGTTAATGTAATGTAAACAGCACAGATAGTATAAAGATCAGCTTACCCCAAAGCAAAGCAGAATGCTTGGCGGTGGTGTGAATCTGGTACGTCGTTCGCGTTCGCTCGGTAGCAACATGCTTTGCTGATACAGTCATCTCTGTATCACAGGTCATCAAGAATAAAACTCCGTGTACGAACGAGTCCTGCTCTGCTGGAGTTTTAGCTGCTCTTAAAACTCTTTCCATGTCCTGGATGCCATCCCCGTCTTCTCTTTAGCAAAAGCTGTAGCATCCTTGGTAAACTTGGAGCTGAATGTAAACAGACGGCGTGCTGTTCTTATGGGCAGGGTGGGGGGCGGAGAACCCGGAAGCAACAGCCAATGAAAACAAATCATGCTAATCGATCTGCCCGCCCCCAAACCCGGCTCGAAATCAGCTAAAAACGAGCTTAGTTTGCAGACTAATTAAACGTATTTCGTGAACCTAAAACTGTTGTCTGTTATAGTAAGTAGGTTCTTCACAACTTCAACTTTGGTAATACGCAAAAAAACAAAAAACGAAAAAAAAAGTTTTTTTTAGCTATTTTGTCCTCTAGCGCATTTCGGGGTTTGCCGAGTTGCGGACCAAATCACCAGCCGCTGTCACATATAATTCAAATACTGTTGTGAATGACTTGTGAACGTTCTTCATATTTATACTGCTATGTGAATCCCAATTTTGGTAGAGCAACAATCACTCTAGTCGTAGAGAAGGCCCTCTCACCGCGGGAAAATGACAGTGCCAACATGCAGCCTAGCCTTCCGCAACAAGAAATCTCTAAGTGTGCACTGTTGTCCATGACATATTTACTCATGCAATGTGTAGGCTAATATATTATAAGGATAGCCTTATATGATTCACTGTAAGCTGTTACACTGAAATAGGCTGTGTTTGTTGGTGGTGTTTCATTGCCTCATTGTTTGACTCAGGAATCCTCATTCATAGGGCACCCATTATTATAAGCGATTTAGGCTATATAGAAATCGCCATGCATATTTGATAAATGAAATGGGCTAAATTGATCCAGTGTAGATCCGGGCAGATAAGAGTGCTGTTAGTTGTCTTAGATGTTATGGATATTATGTGTCATCGGCTGTCCTGTTTTCATGACATCCAGCATTGTCGGAAACAAATGCCCTCACCTCTACATGTCATCCCTCTGATCCATTGTCTCCTATAGCCTACCCAGTAGCCTAATGAAATCAATCAATCACATGTGGTTCATATATTGTCAATGACAATCGCACCTGTTCCATATAATCATGTCCGTGGGTGGGTATAAAAAGGCATGCAATTCAAATGCGTAATGACGCACAATGGCTGCTTTATATGTAGGCCTACTGCTGTTTGATCTTTATATGTAGGCCTACTGCTGTTTGATGATATGGATGAAGGAATTCGGAGAGCGAGTCTTCAGGGGCCAGCAAGACCTACTGGCCAATGACGACAAGTGGCTCATGAGCCACTTCTGCTTCTTTTCTGGCACGTTTGCCGTCATAGTAGATTTGGGCTGTATCGATTTCTGTGAATTACGTTTCATTGGCCATTTATAGGCATTTATGGGCGTTAAGAGGGTGGGACAAATCGCGCTCACGTGCGGCAAGTTTAGAGTTGATTGAGATTTATAATGGGGAACCGGCGTGCAGGGCTTAAAAACGAAATTATTTTTCAATCGGTTTTATTAACCAGCATATTTAACGTTTCCGTTCTTATGTTCCGCCACCAACATAGCGTTCCTGAACCGGTTAAAGGCAAAATGCACCCTAGAACAACATCAGGCTGAAAAACTAGAGCCCCATACAAAAATATAGGTGATGGCGAGTCCTATAGACCGGACTAGCGGCATCTAAAGAAAATCACGTTTCAGAGTCAGCACTTCCAGGATATACCGCGTCGAAACGCGTCGACATATCCTGCCAGCAAATCAAGCAAGACTACAGGGGGGTGGGTGCTTGGTATGATTGACAGTTATGATTGACAGCTATGACAAGCACGGCGGAGGGGGCTAGCGAGCGAACATACGCCCCCTAGTTTCACATTTCAGAGCTGACTGAACATCTGTGAAACAACAAAATAAGAATGGAACGCGATAACTTGGAAGATTTTATAGAAGATGAGGAAGATGTTGATGATTCGGAGGAAATTCAGGGCTATTTGTTTGAGCCTGAATTTACAGCAGACGAAATCCGACAACGGAGAGAAGAACAAGAGGCTGCCGCCAGGCTAGTCAACCCAGGCGATGAGGCTGGATTAGCGGCCGCGATTCCTCGGTCTGGCAGTAACTGGTGGTGTCTGTGCGAAAACTGCCCAGCTATGCCGACAGAGACAGAATCTCTCTGTTGCCAAGAATGGGACCGTGGACAGTTACTGCTTTCAGAGATGGCAGAGGAGATGGAAGAGGAAGACGGGGCGCTTTGTCTGACAGAGCATGGTAGTCACGCAGCCCATTTGGATCGAGGAGTTTTGGAAACTTTTTTCCGCTTAGATAGGATAAATTGGAAGAGGAGACACAGACCGGAGGGTCCCGGAGGGCAAATGACAAATAAGTAAGTCAACCTAACGTTATACGTAGATCTCTGCTTTGAATTGTCTAACCTGGCTAACGTTAGCTATCTGCATTTCATATCTGCCTATTTGGCTAATCTGAGTTCCAGGAGCCCAAGCTGAGGCAAATAGTTGTCTAACTGCAATCTCGTCAATAATGAAGTCATTTTATAATGTAGGCTGTAATGTTAGCTTTGTTTGGCATGCAATGGTGCTTTGGCTAATGTTCGTAAGCTAGACAGCAATTTTAATGTATTTTCTTTGTATCTAGACAGTACCGCTTGGCTGGCTACAGAATTGTCCTGGAATGGGTTTTACGGGGAGAACGGCTCGGAAGACACCGACGTGCTGTTCTTCCTGCTTGTGTGGTGGACAGTATTCGCCAGCTATATCCTTCTGCGGATGGACAATACCGTGGCTTTATCGAGGTCAATGAGGCTTTGGAAGGAATGTATCAGTAGGCCTACCTGATGTGTAATGTTAGGCTACAGTTAGAAAAGTCCCCCTGTGCGCGCTGTACTCCCTGCAGCAGTGAGCATAACATCTAGCAATCAGATCTGAGGTTTGCATGTTATCTGAATAGCTGGTTATGTCCGTTTGCATTTTCTGTTATTTATTGCGACTCAGTATGTAACATTACTGTTGTGTTCTATTGTTACCTAACCATACGTACTCCCTTTTTTGCAATAAACATTCTAAACATTGGCACCTGGACTCTTCTTCTACACTTACTCACCTAAAGACCACCAAATAGTGCCCCGACCTAACACTGTGAAGTGATCGCTGTTACACCATCTATATAGGCTATATCACACAGATGTATTCATTATAGGCTATATCACAAAAAATACTATTTCACATATGTACACAATGCAGGAGTGCAATATTCAAAAATCTTATTTACTTTCAAAGGCATATGATTACAACAAAACCAGGCTTTTAGTTTTACAGATGGTTTCATACTCTTGTGGATTTTGGAAAGGAGAAACAAAGTGTATTTGCAAGGTAGTGGTATTGGGTATCATTTTTAAAATCTAGTCTTATATGTTTGTGCTGCATCTTCTTTGGTTGGCTTTGGGGCTGCGGCAATGTTGGCTGGCAGGTCTGGTCTTGGGAGACGGGAAGATTCATCCTTGAAGATGAGACTTTCATCTTGCCTTCGCTTCCACACCAGCTGCATCAATGTCGTCCGGAAGTTGGTGGTGTGTGGCTCATACCTCTTCTTTGTGACCCATTCCTTATAACGCTTGCTCCACACTTGATCGATGACAGGTTTGCCTAAGACAGAGGATTATATGAACCATCATAGGGTGTGCTGTTCACTAATACGGGCATTTCTCTCTAACATGTTTGCACACACAATATCAATGTATAGGCGTACTGCTCACCATTACAGTCCACCTTCTGTTTACGAGTCAAGTTCTCATTGTGCTCCATGATGGCTAAGTGCGTCCTCTGTTTCATGCTCATGTTGGAGAAATGTTGTCTTTTTGGTGCATATTTGAGGAGAGCACCATGGAATACCTCCAGGGGACCTAATTGTTTTGGAGAGATGAATTATATTAGCTTTATTGTGAACAAGTGGAAATTTGCATTGTTCAATTCATCATAGATGTGTAATCTTTATAGAACTGAAAGCCGAGCCTACTTCACCAAGATGTGGTAAGCAGCAGCGACTGGCACTTCTTTTAGCCAAGGCAAGACAATACCACTGACCTGTATGTTTGAAACGCCCCATGTGATCAAGATCCTTCTGGAGGTTTTTATCGTTGACCACAGCAGCCAGTTCGTGGTATTCCTCAGATTCTTTGCAAAGCCACTTTTTCTTCTCCCGGTCTTCAGTGGTGATAGGTGGGTGAAGACGGTGGTGCTCTGTCCCTCCTTCGGTCCATGTATGCTCATCAACTGTGTGGTGTAGAATCGAGTTCCAGGTCGACTTCAGTTTCTAAAAAGAATAATAATTTAAAATATGTCACATGCATTCCAAGACATTATGAAATAGACAGTGTTGGGGAAGCTATTGTGAACCACACACACACACACATCGGAAGACCTGGGGGAAACAGACAAGAACAAAACCGACAGACCAGCACAGAGACAGAGACATACAAGGCCATAAGACATACAAGGCCATAACATACCCCAACATCTCCTCCTGCCTTGGCGCAAGAGAACCAGAGATGGTTCCTTACAGACCGAATCCATGGCTTTAAAGCTGCACGTCCTCTCTTTTTGGCCTTGGTGATCAACTTCTTTTGGATACCTGTGTAAATACAAGACAATGCAAAGGATATAAGAGCATGTGGACTTCCACCTACAATACACTGCACATTACAAACAGAAAGCCCCTTTCCCCACTAGACTTGTGCCAGACCCATGACCTGCGTTGTACTGTCAATTTGAAAGACAATGATACAGTCCTGACTCCATATCCACCACTCCAGAACCCCCATCCCTCATTTCAAATGTCAGAGCCCAGTCACCAGCATTTTATGTCAATTAACCACCTCATAGGCCCTCTACTCCCAAAATTATGTCAACTAATCTTTGATGTGGTACAATACTCACTTTTGGAGGTATGCCAAATATCAAACTCATGCTGGATTGATGGATATTCCTCACGCATGATTTTTTTTATGCTTGTGGAACGATCAGTTGCCAACACCTCCACATTTAAGCCAGTGTCAAGTAGGGTGTTAATTCCACGTCTGAAGCCAAGACTTTCCATGGCCACTGAGCTGGTTGTCTCTGTCACCTAAGGACACAACAAATAACATACAATTTGTACAATTACAAAATAATCAATATAAAGAAAGATGGATGGATAGATGGATGAATTTCTCTTTTATTTACCTGGACTAACTCAGAATGGACAATTTCCTTGCTAGGGTCAGCCATGAAAGTATAGGTTGTGTATTTGGCATTAAACCCTGGGCTGTCCGAGCGACCATCGGAACACAGCTGTGGCTGCAGGCCGTCTTCCTGTTCCAGAAACATCTTGGCCAAGAGGGCTTCTCGCTGCCGGTCATATTCAGCTTGAATGACAGGATGCAGGTAGCTGTTCTGCATGGCATAGAAGGTGCTACTGCCAAATATATGAAGATTGATCAGCTTTGCCCATTCCTCCAACTTGGTGTATGTGTTACCAGTGAACAACAGAGCAGCTGCAATGAGGAGGTTGGACTGCGGCATTCCACGTTCTGAGATGCAGGAAGTCCATGTTCCAGTGTGGCCTGTCTCACACTCCCATTTCACCCTCATTTGAGAACCCATGTAGGAGACTTCTTTTTTCTCAATGACTTTGAGGCATGTTTGGCAAAACTTCATCAATTCAAGCACTTTCGACTCTGAGACTATAACTTTTGGCTCTTGCCAGTGCATTTCTCTTGTTTCCTCACCAGAATCACCACCAGAATCACTGGTTGAGGGAGGGCTACTGCCTGAAGTAAAGTCTGGTCTAAAGCTAGACTCCTGTGTGGTATCCTGGCGGACATCCAAAGACTCCATACTGGTGAAGCTAGAATCCATTTCCTCCTCTGGCAACACAGCAGGGTTTCTTCCACATCCAGATGCTCCCTGTAGTATATATGTAATTAGTACAGTAAAAAAAACAGTAGGCTATAAATAAAAATCTATATATCTATTTATATGCTCAGGCACCCATGGCTAGAATCAGCCTTCACAAACTGTATACCGTTTTGCCATGAATACAACAGGTAAAATATATGGTTTACCACCTTGAATTTGATAATATTCTGTCGTCTCACACTAGTTATTCCCAGCCAATTATGTCCAGTGAAATGGAACAGATTTCCATGAAGTGTTGCCTTCCTGCTAGCTAAGTTAGCCTACTCAGAACAGCAGTGTAGCTAGCCTACACTAGTCACCACATTAGCTATAAAAAAAATGTTGTTGTATTTATTTACATTTACCTGAGTTCGTGGGACTTTGCTAGGTGTAGATGTCAGTGGTTGTTCAACAACTTGTCTCTTGCGTTGGTGAGCAACATCACTGCTAGGACCGTGGAAGGTAACGGCTACGCTCACGGTAGATGCCGGTGGTGCTGGGGCTACGCTCGCGGTAGCTGGTGCTGGGGCTACGCTAACGGTAGATGCCGGTGGTGCTGGGGCTACGCTCGCGGTAGCTGGTGCTGGGGCTACGCTAACGGTAGATGCCGGTGGTGCTGGGGCCGGGAAAATGGACGGAACTGCGCCCGCCTTCAGTTTTCGACGACTTGTTAGCGCCGTTCCCATCAACGTATCCGCCAAATGACCCTCGAAGTCATCCAGGCGAAAGTGCTGGCTGCATATCAGAATGTTTTTGTAACCTGTTGTCGGTGTGTTGGGGGGGTAAAGAGGGCTGTTGATAGCCGATAGCCACTGCTTGCAGAGTTGAGGGTCTCGTACAGGTAAGCCATGAAAACTTACTCCCGCAGGTCTGGCGTTATCTTTGCATCCACACACTATACACGATTTGGTCATTGTTGGTGTTTTTTCTTGAAGCTAGAACTGATTTACAGTTGTTCGCGTTCTGGTGGGGGCATGGATGTAGGGTGGAGGTGAAATGGCTCAGTGTCACGCAAGGCATGTTGGGAATCGCAGTCTTTTCATATATTGCGCAATCGTAACCAGGAACTTCGTTTTCTGCACTTTATTGCTCAAATAACACAATTTTCTGAATCTGTGCATGTTTACTGTAAACAGGAGACATATTACATGTGATTAAAGGCTACAAAGTCAAGCCCTACAGCATTCCTTTAAGAACGAAAAATAACGTTCCGTTCACCGTTCCAGGGGTGTTAGCCTATTAAGACTCTATAGGCCTACAGTATTTCTTGTAAGGTATAATCAACAAGTCTAGGGTTGTGTTGGCCTTATTGCCAACAATATTAGTCTTGGTGATGTGTGCTGTAGTGTAGCCTTGTTGATTATCTTACAAGAAATACGCAACATTAGTCCTATTCCCGTATGCCCTTAATCCACAACGTAAACTATGCGCAGGTCTATCATAAATCATCATCATAGCTCATCATCCTTTTAAAAATATTTTCTTGTACTGTTGCTGCATGCTATTTTATTCTGCGCCTGTAGGCCTATTGTTTGTTTTGAATGCCCTATACAGGAGTAGGTGTCGTATAAAATAATGTACTATGTCTTAGGTCAATTTTCAAGAAATAAATCCAAGTTCAGACTAGTTTCAAAGTTTCAAAATAAATTCAGAGTCCGAGAAGAAAAACAAGTTTGAGGCACCAGGAATCCAATGCAATGACTTTATTGCTGCTTCAGAAACAAAATAGCAGTAAAGCCGGTGCTTCCCTCGAGAGAGACCCACCCCTGCCTTTGTGTTAGCCCTTATATAGTCTGTCACCACCAACCCCCCCTTTCTTGACCACATCCCACTTTCCAAACATCACTACTTTGGCACAAATCCAATGGTGTCTAATATGCAGCTCAGCAACAACCTATGCCCAAATATGTCCTTTACAGTACCCCATTATTTCCTGCCAGGGGAAAATAGGGAGAAAGTTGGGGAACCCTATCGTTACATGGGCAATTGTAGACTGCATTAATTAATTCAACCTTTTGGTAAATCTGGGAAGAGAAGAGGGGAAGACTGGGAATCTAACAGGAAGACATTGGGATATCTGAACGGTCAGGCCGAGCATACACTATTCTTCCCGCCTTAGAATTGCTAGCCTCAGCAACCCTAAAACTGCTGACCTAAGTAGGGGAATTCCATTTTCTACAGATCCGTTCCCTGTGGCTACATCTAGTGGTGGCATTTGATATTACTGTTGAGCAGTTTATTATTGGTTTCATCTAATATCACTCTTGAGCAGATTAGCATTTAAAGTTCTGGCTATGTAAAACTATTTATACCATAGGATGATTATGATTACAATATTATGACATGATTAAAATGCAGGGGAGCTAAATCAAATTAAATCACTTCATAGGTATGAACTAGTCCTGGTCCAGTGTGTTATTCTATTCAGGGCTTTACCTTGGTACCGCCCTGCCAGAGGCCTGATCTGGTCCAGTGTTATTCTATTCAGGGCTTTACCTCAGTACCTCCCTGCCAGAGGCCTGATCTGGTCCAGTGTGTTTCTATTCAGGGCTTTACCTCGGTACCGTCTTGCCAGAGGCCTGATCTGGTCCAGTGTGGTTCTATTCAGGGCTTTACCTCGGTATCGTCTTGCCAGAGGCCTGATCTGGTCCAGTGTGGTTCTATTCAGGGCTTTACCTCAGTACCTCTTGCCAGAGGCCTGATCTGGTCCAGTGTGGTTCTATTCAGGGCTTTACCTCGGTACCGCCTGATCTGGATCAGCGTAAGAACTCTCAGTTCTTACGCTGTAAGGTGGTTGAGACGGGCCGGACTCTCCCTGTATCAGACCTCAGACATTGACAAAACTAACACTTGAGAAAGTTTGATAATTGCTCTACCACCGTTTTGGTCATACAATGGATGTGGGTGGCTTATTATTGCCACGTGTCGGCAGCCGCATTCCAAAAAATAGAGCCGAGTCTAAATCAATCCGGGGCGACATTGTCGGCAGCTTTCGCCAGCTGTCGGCACGCCGCCAGTGTGCGGGCTTCCATAGGAAACAATGCAAGCTATTTATTTGGAACGTAGTTTTGTGTCGTGTTGTGGCGGAGGCAGTCTGCGGGGGGCTGTAGATCCAAGAAAATCCCAAGGATTTGGAAATCTGCCTGTTCTCCCATTGTTAAAAGGGGGAGATCAGACTATTTTTAATGATTACAGGCCTATATCAAACTTGTCAGCACTGACCAAAGTACTTGAGGCTCTAGTTATTGAACAACTCAATGAGTTTGTATATACAAATACTATCTCATCTAGGAAACAACAGCACAATTACAGCTGCCCTGGACAACAAGCAGCATTGTGTCACGTTTTATAGATCCCAAAGCATTTGATCATGACGTTATGAAATGCAGATTGCTTAGCATTGGTCTCTCAGAACAAGCTGTTGATTACTATCTATCAGATAGAACCCAAGTTAAGTTTAAGTTTATTCATGGATAGCCCTGTGAGATGAAGGGAGTTGAGAGGGAGTGAAGCCATCACTCTTTCTCTTTTTTTTGCATTACAGATGACTCAAGGAGGACAGGGAAGGAGTTAGTGAAGGAAGCCAGAAACTAAAGAGGATTTCTGATATTAGAAAACATGTGGAAGTCACTAGTTGTAGTTATTTGGATGTGGAACTTGGGCTGTACGGTAGAAGGAAACATGGGTGTAGATTCCAGGGGCATCAAATGAAAGTAGCCTACTTAAGACAAAGTCTACCGATCAACAGAATAAACGGTTTAAAAACAAAACCAGACTACTGTTTACTCCCTCAAGTGAATTAAGTTATCCTCAGGCAGAAAGTAAGTAAATAAAGTGTATTATTATGATTATTATGATTATTATTATAACTTTAGCTTCTTCACAATTTGCTGAATATGCAATTTACAGGACAGACAGTCATCCAAGTGTATAACTAGATACTTATATGAAGAAACAATCTCTATCTCTTTGGCCTGAAACGTAACAATAGATGGTAGGTCCAAAGGCCTTGTTCTTGCTTTTATAAACACCATAAGGTTGTTTTTTGTTTTGTAAGTTTCAGTTGATGTAGATTACTTTGTACAATATCAAAAGCAGTTTGCAAGTTCTCAAAGGCTTCGACAAGATTAGCTGCACAACAATAAATTACTGTATCGTCAGTATAAAAATTAAGATTAGCATTTGACCCATTAAGACCCAGATTATTAATATAGATAGTAAACAAGAGACGGTCCAGAACTGAGCCCTGGGGCACCCCCTTACAAACAGATAGTACATCTGAGGTGTCTAACTTCTCTTCATCTCACAGGGCTATCCATGAATAAACTTAAACTTAACTTGGGTTCTATCTGATAGATAGTCATCAACAGCTTGTTCTGAGAAACCAATGCTAAGCAATCTGCATTTCATAACGTCATGATCAAATGCTTTGGGATCTATAAAACGTGACACAATGCTGCTTGTTGTCCAGGGCAGCTGTAATTGTGCTGTTGTTTCCTAGATGAGATAGTATTTGTATATAAAAACTCATTGAGTTGTTCAATAACTAGAGCCTCAAGTACTTTGGTCAGTGCTGACAAGTTCGATATAGGCCTGTAATCATTAAAAATAGTCTGATCTCCCCCTTTTAACAATGGGAGAACAGGCAGATTTCCAAATCCTTGGGATTTTCTTGGATCTACAGCCCCCCGCAGACTGCCTCCGCCACAACACGACACGAAACTACGTTCCAAATAAATAGCTTGCATTGTTTCCTATGGAAGCCCACACACTGGCGGCGTGCCGACAGCTGGCGAAAGCTGCCGACAATGTCGCCCCGGATTGATTTAGACTCGGCTCTATTTTTTGGAATGCGGCTGCCGACACGTGGCAATAATAAGCCACCCACATCCATTGTATGACCAAAACGGTGGTAGAGCAATTATCAAACTTTCTCAAGTGTTAGTTTTGTCAATGTCTGAGGTCTGATACAGGGAGAGTCCGGCCCGTCTCAACCACCCTACTGCTAAACATAAACCTCCTGTACTCACGGCTCGGGCTACACCAGCTCCATCTCACCGGCGCTCCATCACCATAGACTTGGACTCCCTGCCCCTCACTGAGATCTGGCACAGCGACGTTTATATTTCTATAAACAAATTTTGCCCACCTGAATATGCCATTCAGCGAATGATCTCCCACCGCACCCCTATTACCATAAGAAAACAGTCAGGTGGATCCAATATGAAAAACCTGATATCCGTTCCAGTAAATATACTATCCAGGCTGTTGACCTTCGTTGTCTTTTGTCATTGTCCTTATTTAGCTCTGCATTGTGTTTTGATGACAATAAAAGACGGCCCCCAATCTCACAGAATACCACACAGTCCAGTGTCTCCTTTTCAGGTGTATCCCAAATGAATCTCTCCAACACGGGATTTGAGCCTCAAGCAAAAGCGTTTATTCCAGAAGGTTTTACATACAAAAGACGATGGCATATAGTCTAATGTACAGTTGACCTCTCTGCATGCTGTCTGGACCCAAATCAAAGTATTGGTCTCGTTGCAACGTTCTTATGTGGTTTGAGTGTCCCCCCTCCCTCGTCTCTTCTCAGATAAGACTGTCTCTCTGGTCTCTTCTGTGGCCTTGTTTTGGTCAAGTTAACCTACGCCGCCTCAGCGCCCAGGCCTTTATCTCTAACCACAACAATGGTGTTTGGCACAGAGTGTACCAGCCATGGAATGTCTTTATCTCATAAGTCTATGGAAGAGGGACACCGTTTCTTACCGAAAACTCAAGCCGACAGCCATACTCAGAGGTTAATCATCATAATTAGGAAATAGCTAACAGGATCATATTAAAAGGCATTTCTCTGAAAATCAACCATATTCAACAAGGCCTACTAGACAGGCGAGCCAGCCTTTTTCTCCGGAAGCTATTTCAATGGCGATCCTGAATGTCAGGTCCCTACCAAGCAAAACGTTTCTCATTAATGATCTTATATGAACGTAACGTCAACGTAAATTAGACTGTATGTTCCTAACTGAAACCTGGCTAAATATAAATGGACCAGCAGCCCTCATCGAAGCCTACAGTTTTTTTCAATCTATCAGAAGCGGGTAAAAAGGTGGAGGAATAGCCACCATAGCTACAGATGCCCTCAGCTGCAGGACCATCTCCTTTGATGATTTTACCTCTTTTGAATACCACGCTATTGTCTTAAAATGCCAGCCCCCAGTTCTGGCAGTAACCGTATATAGGCCTCCCAAACAATGCCCTGCCTTTCCTACAGAATTTTCAGACCTTCTGTCCATCATCCATACAAATTATGATAAGATTATCATCATTGGAGATTTCAACATACACGTGGACACTGAAGTGGACTCGAAAGCCTGGGACTTTATCAACCTCCTAAACTCCATGGATTTCACCCAACATATCAATGAGCCAACCCACAACCACGGCCACACCCTTGATCTAGTGATTACTAAGGGCCTGACTATCACTGTCTCCTCTATTAGTGACCTCGCTCTTTCTGACCATTTCTGTATCTTCTTTACTGCATTGGTTCCTAAAGTCAAAAGTAGTACTGAGCGCTTTATCAAGAAACGTTATCTTACCTCCGCAGTAGCCAATAGTTTTAGAGAAATAATGATCACAAACAATTTATCAACTCCAGAAGTGGGGCCATCAGGCGCTATTGAAGACTTAGCAACCACCTTTAACACCAGAGCAAGGGCAGCCTTGGATTCTGTAGCACCTATTAATCTGAAAAGGATCACAGCAAATCAGAAAGCTCCATGGCGAAATGAAGAAACAAATCAACTAAAGAGAACCTGCAGAAGATCTGAGCGTATGTGGCGAAAGACCAAGCTACAGGTCCACCATGATATTCTCAAAGAACATCTCTCTGCCTTTAATAAAGCAATAAGAAATTCAAGGAAAGACCACTTCTCAAAAAAAATCTATCAACCGAAATAATTCAAGAGTGCTCTTCTCAACAATTGATACTCTAATAAACCCCACTGTAAAAACACTAGATAACCTGCTCTCTACCTCCAAATGTGAGGAATTTGCAGATTACTTCAGATATAAGATCTTGAATATTAGGAGGAATATCACCCAGGAAAGGCTATGCATCCCGTTCACAGATCCTCTTTTAGAGGGCCGATACCGATTATTTTCCTCCGGATCGGCCGATACCGATACCGATTTATAAAATAACACACACAAAAAACGACTTCTCCTCTTAGAATGGTCTTACCCATATTATTGTATCGATATGATGACTGTCTTTGCTTGCATATTTTTAGATTAAGGTTGCCCATTATTATCACTTATTAACTGATGAATAGGCCCTCCAAATATTATTCTGTATATATCCAATTCAGTAGACTTCATACTTCAGTATACAGTATACCATTCAGACCAATGCCAAGTGAGTAAAAAAAATAAACGTTGTGTTTTTTGTTGTGTAATTGTTTTCCGTGACTTTTATTTTGGAATTCCTTGAAAGAAAGCTACCGGACAAAAGTTTTGTTTCTGCTTGAGGGGCAACTAGTAGTGTCCTCTATCCTAATTTTAAACCGCAAAAATATCCAAACTACAGCTGATCAGAGATTTAGTTAACAAGTGATTAGCAGCAGCAGCTTTGGAGATATTTGGGCTGTATGAAAAATTGCTGTATGAGGAGATCCTGGGAGAAAACTTCTGAACACCAAACGCAGTCACTCTCCCCTCCCCCCCCCCCCCTTTTTGGAAAACTCCCCGGATCTGCACGATTCATATGAATGACCCAATTGACAAAAAAAAGGCGATTGTAGCCGAAAGGCGACTAGTTTTCAGGTATGAGTCACTCACAATACATTTCAGACATGCTTGTTAGGTACATGCCCAACAGACCACTCAGATCCTCAGGTACTGAACTTTTAACAGTTCCAAAAGCCAGGACCAAGAAACACGGAGAGGCAGCTTTTAGTTTCTATGCCCCCAACCTCTGGAACACCCTGCCGGAGTGCCTAAGAAGGGTCGAAACAACGGAGGTCTTCAAGCGAGATCTCAAGACGTACCTTTTCGACCTAGCCTACAATCACTAGCCAGGACCTTGAGACACAGAAAGGCAGCCTCAAACCTACCTGTGAATCCTTTGTATACATTGGTGTATTTTCTGCTATGCCCTGTATGTATATCAAGTAGTGTACAGAAGCTGGTTACCCTGAAACAGGCTTGTTCTGTTCTGACGTGTGTTGCTTCAATGGCTCAGCGTGCTACTAACCGTTTTCTGCCTCCCCTAGTGCCTCTCTCTCTCCCTCCTATCTTCTAACCAGGTCCAGTGGATGCCACACTGCTGCCCGCAGACCACCCTGAGTTCGATTGATACCCCCGTGTCAGCTGTGGATGTTGTAGTATTTAGTTAACACACACACACGCACACAGACACACATCAGTCCACATCCGGCTTAGGCCTGGACCTGATGCTCTTAGCCTTTCTTGCCCTGAAAATGTAATTTAATGTAATTTATTGCTTTATAAATGTTCTTAGCCGTTAGACAAAGATATTCCAGGAGCTTGTTCCAGGTTGCCTGTTTTAATATCCGTGTTGCTTTTATGGCTCTGTGTGCTACTAACCCTGTTCTGCCTTCCCTCTCCCTAGTGCCTCTCTCTCTCCCTCCTATCTTCTAACCAGGTACAGTGGATGCCCCACTGTCACCAGCAGACCACCCTGAGTTCGATTGATACCCCCGTGTCAGCTGTGGATGTTGTAGTATTTAGTTAACACACACACATACACACAGACATACATCAGCCCACTTCCGGCTTTAGGCCTGGGCTATAGCAAACACACACCAGTATTTGCCATGTCTCTCCTATGTTGTTTTTAGCTTCTCTTACTCTGAAAATGTAATCTCATGTAATTTATTGCTTTATAAATGTTCTTAGCTGGTAGACAAACATACTCCAGAAGCTTGCTTGATTGCCTAGTTGAGAGGGGTCAGGGAAGAATTTTTACAGCTCACTTATCTGGCCTCCGGGTGATTACTGTTTTTTTGCTTCCCTCTGGAATATGTAGGGATGGGTCGTATGCCCACCTCCCTTATTCTCTGTAAAGCGCATTGTGTTGCCTCTGGGTATGAAATGCGCTATACAAATAAAGCTTTGATTGACTGATTGAATGTTTTGATCTGAACCATTGTATATGATCATAAGTAACCTTAAAACAGGGCTAAACATGCATTTTGCCTTTACTACTCCTTTAACTATGTTATGTGACATAATATACATACTAAGGTCCATTAACTATGTTATCTAGGCTAACGTTAGCACAATGTTGCGAGTGCCAGATAGGCTAGCTACAATGTTTTGTCACAATGTTGCCTACTGAAACAAACACAAAAACGGTTATGTGGCTGATACAGCATCAAAGTAATTGTTTCTAAAAGATACAAAATCACTTGTAAGGCTATAGCTTAGCTACTATCACCATTATTTTATTGAATAAATTATAAGATTAACATACCCGAGGTTGTTGGCCGTTTGTCATTGAGAAGGCTGATCAGTTGGGATTTGTTTTTTTAAAGTGCACTAGAATGCGTTCCGTGTCGCAGCCTGTGTGCGGGGCTAGCCGGACACAGCGCCGTGCGCCGTCATACTACATCGTGGCGGAGCCCAAATTCTAGCCCAAATTCGGACCATGTCTAATTTCGGAAGTAATTGATGTCAATGTCCGCTGATGCTGGGCCAGGGTTGCATTACCAGAGATTAACAATAAAAGGAGCAAGGCAGGTAGGAGCGAGGCAGACAGGAGCGAGGCAGGAGCAAGGCAGGTAGGAGTGAGGCAGACAGTAGCGAGGCAGGAGCAAGGCAGGTAGGAGTGAGGCAGACATATGCCAGTTATTATGATACTGTACATTGTTTGGCAAAGTTGTCAAAAAAAATACATACACAGCGGAAAAACATACACTTGTAAGTAAGTACATACCAACTGTTTAATAAACAGTCAGGGAGATAACAGTTCTTTTTTTCAACAGGGTCTTCCACATATGAAGAGACCTAAGCAGGGTGAGAGGAAGCAGTATGTGGGCTGTGTTGGAACACGGT
The DNA here is from genome assembly GCF_949987555.1 of Borostomias antarcticus. Lineage (NCBI taxonomy): Eukaryota > Metazoa > Chordata > Actinopteri > Stomiiformes > Stomiidae > Borostomias > Borostomias antarcticus. The sequence goes on from NC_140252.1 coordinate 8,413,018, forward strand.
ACTGCAGAACACGCGGACATGAGGTTGATAACACCGTAGGTAATTGCGAGGGCTTCTCATTAAGTGCCTTGTTCCAGGGTGACTCAATGATTAGCCTTCCAGAAACGTTGGCGAGGGGGGGAGGAGATGGAGTTTGTGTGTGAACACATGTACCAGTACTCTCACCCATCACACACACACACTCAAACACATGCACACGCGCACACATTCCCTCCCTTTAGACTGCTGTCGACCGGTAAACTCCACTAAACTGAAGCCGTCTTCCACCTGTGAAGTCTCCTCCCTCCCCTGCTTCCTCTCTCCTTTAATCTCTCCTCCCCTCCCTCCATCTAGCTGACATGTACATGTTTCATATTTAAAGAGAGACAGCTAAAATATTTTCGCTACGAATTGAAAGTTGCTTATATTGATTTGGTGATTCACCTCGGCTAACACTCTTTTTCTCTATCTCCATCTCACTCTCTCTCTCTCTGTCCTTTCATGTCTCTCACGCTATCTCTTGTCCTCTCTGCTTAACTCTCACTTGCCCTATCTCCACGTCTTACCAAAACATTTGTGGACATAATTAAGATGGATGCGGAAGTGGAGACCACCGATGAGATGGCCAGGTGTATGGAGGACCGGGATAACTGGAGACGAAGATGGGAGGCCCGTCTGTGGACGACCTGATGATGACCTCTATTCCTAAAGTCTATTCTCTCACTAACCCCTCTCTCACCTCCATTTTCAGATCATTCTGTTTTCCCTACATCTTTTGTTTTCTCTCTCTCTCTCTGCTGATCTTTAAAGAGAGGCCTCCTGTAGTAGACTCCTAGACATGGCAACATTAAACTTCAATTTCGCCACTGCCTTGTTGAAAAGGTTCAAAATGCTCTCACGCCTCCCGTCTTCTTGGGCTTGAGGAATAATATCCCTCATTCCTCTGTTCAAACAGGACCACAGTCACCGATCCTTTCCATAGAAGCTCCGCCATCTCTGCTGACAGAGATCGGGACGCTGCATCACCGTCTCCACCAGCCCTGTGAAAGGCTGGAGAACAGAATAACCTTCCGTCAGAACGCGCTGTAGCTAGCTGTCCAGGAGGCACCTCTCCTGCAAAGCGGTCCGAGAGAGGCCGCGCCGGAGACCGTGGCATATGATCATCATATGCCAACACCGTCATCCGCGCCCTCGACTCACCAGCTTTTCGATAGCATGGTTTAGGTGGGGTTGTGTCAGGTGCATTGGCAAGTCAGAGGACTGCAGGTCGAATCCAGCATGGGCAATCAAAATCAGATTTTAATTAGGCAAGTAGGCTTCCTACTATGAAGAATTTGCCTTGGTGCATAAACATAGCGAGGCAAAACAGTGCAAAGTGTGAAAGAATACACTATACTACAGTCTACAGAAATGTAGGCTATTAAATAGCCTACACAGCTGTCAACGCAGCATGCCCAAACTAAAATCTAAAGACCAGACTCTACCTGTCATATTTAGCAGTGTCAGTAAAAAGCATGGGATGATATAAGTCTACTCATTCAGTTAACACTGTATCCGGAGAAGGGCACACAATTGGACCAGGCGCATCAGGAATATTATTGGATAGACAGCACTCTCGCTTTGTAAAATAATGAACACCAATGTTATAACAATGTTAATGTTATACAACTGTAGATGTGAAGTAAACACAATCACAAATCATTTCAAATGAACATGTCTTTCGCACAAATAGTCTGTAGCCTACTTAAGATTGCTCTTCCATGTTCGTAGATTCTGTTCTTAGTTCCCACATTTAAGAACATTGGTGAATGCCAGAATCTTCTCGGAAATAGTGTAAGTGGAGTTTAAGAAGAAATGCTTCCTAAGAAATTCTTAACTTTGTTGGGAATGAGGCCCAGCAAGGCTACTGCCACCTCTTGTTTCTCGTAGGCCCAGTCCCAATGTCCACCCTTGCAGACTCACAGACTTAAGGGCGCGCTCCCGCGAAGTCCGCGAGGGCTTAGGGGTGTCCCAATGTCAAATCGGCAAGTGCATGAGGGCTCTCTGGCAGACATTTTGAGCCCTTTATGTCCCCTTACCATAAGTCTGCACTTCTGCAGACTTTGCCTAAGGGAATTATCCACAGTTCATATCGTTGTGACGTGAAACACGGGGTTACCTGAAGAACAGCCAATAAACAAGCACGAACATATCAACCAACCCTAACGTTCACGTTACAAAACAAAATATGTTTTCATGTTTTCAGCTGGACTTGCTTATCTGCACAAGTAGCCTTATAATTATTTTGGTTTCATTATTTTTAAGTATGGGTTATTAACCCCATGGGTTTGTATAATGTGATTTGTTTAAAAATATGTAGGCTATGGTTATAATTTACATCGATTTCTGTTGCTCTAAATCATATGATTGCCCAGTTAAAAGCAGTATGACATTAATTACCCATTTCGGTGCAGTGTTCTTTGAATTGAGATTTCCAACATGAATATGGAAAGAGTTGTGAGGTGCAGGAATGTGTATACATAATATATTATCATTCTTAAGTTAATACTTTTGGATTCATCACAAACAAGAATCACAGGCAGTAATGTAGTTCGCATATGACCACAAAATGAAATGATTTCAAGTTGAACAAATGTTTTGAGGGTAACACAGAGAGTTCTGATAATGTAAAGGGATTTTGACTCGAATTTACACGAAGGCCTACAAGAAAAACATGTACAATTTAAAAATTGATTTAAAAAAAGCCCCACGCCCACAATAGTAAGAAATATGTTTTCACGTCAACGTAATGTGATGTCACAAGTGCTGTCCCATTCCTTTTTATACCAATTCGAGCCCTTGCAGCCTCTCGCACTCAACCACTTTACCAGGTGACGTCAATAAGTCTGTGAGGGCTCAGGGCTTGAGGGTTTAGGGGGGACATTGGGACTGGGCCAATGTATGTCTGAGCTATGATGACTTCCTGCTTGACCTGTAGGTGGCGCTATAAGTATGACTCAATACTGACCAACAGATGTGTTCAGGACGCGACCTTCATGAAGCGTGAGCAATTTGGTCTAAATTGGATAACATATGTAGAAGTTATGAGGACTTTCTGTTTTATGGTGAGACGTTGAAATTCACAGTGTAACATTTTTTTGATAACTTTTAATCAGAAAGGTCTTCAGATGAAGCAGACCGAGTGTGAAGTCGATCGGATGAAATCTGTAGGAGGAGTTTGTTAAAGTATGTTTGTTAAACTTCCTGTTGGACTTAGGGTATGGCTCCAAGAGACTTTTTTGTGTGTGTGGATAAATTAGCTATGTCTATCAACTTTCGTTTTCCTATGAAAAACTGGAAGATGGAGCTCGCCATTTTAAACTTTCCAGGGGACGCTCTGGAGCCGTTTTGCCATGCCCATTTCCGGCACCCATGAAATATCTTTTTTTTTACCGGAACTGACGTATCTGCCAAATTTCAAGCATTTTCATGGATCTTTAGGCCGCCAAAAAGGCATTTGTGGTTTCACCAGTAGGTGGCGCTATAAGTTTGACTCAATACCGATGCATAGATGTGTTCAGGATCTGACCGTCATGAAGCGTGAGCAATTAGGTGCAAATTATATGGCGAAATGTCAGAATTTGGCAGGGCGCCACAGCAAGCGTGTTTGGTGAAAACTAAATTTTTTTTATAACTTTTGATCACAAAAGTCTTAAGATGAAGCTGACCGAATATGAAGTTGATCGGATGAAATCTGTAGGAGGAGTTCAAGTACGAGGCATGGAAATGGTAAAAACAATGAAAACATGGCACATTAAGAGCAAAATGGCTGACTTCCTGTTGGATGCTGGTTATAACTACATATGCCCACTGAATTTCGTTTGCCTACATCAAACTGAAAGGTGGGGCTCGCCATTTTAAATTTTCCAGGGGGCGCTCTTGAGCCGTTTTGCCATGCCCATTTCCGTCACCCATGAAATATCATTTTTTTCACCGGGACTGACGTATCTGCAAAGTTTCATGCGTTTTCATTGATGTTTAGGATGCCAAAAAGGCTTTTGTTTGGGGAGAAGAAGAAGGTAGGAGAATAATAACCCCTTACAATTTCAATAGGGCCTCGCACCGCCAGTGCTCGGGCCCTAACTAGGCACAACATGAGATGCATTTTTATTGTCGCTTGAGACAGAAACATTCCCAACACCACTCTTAAAAGACCGTAGGGAGGGCAAGGCAAAGGATAGTCACGCACCTTGGTGCATCGTGGGTTGGTGCGTATCTTCTTTCCCCAAGCCTGTGGGTGGGAAGCTGGCGTGCCGGTCGGGGCCAGGCTGGGCACTCTGAACCGGCTGGGCAGGGAGAAGTTGATGACAGAGGTGGCCTTAACCCCACCAAGGCAGGCAGCAAAGACTCTCACAAGCTGGGCGACGGCCCTGGTGGCTTCGGCCATCTCTGCTCTCTGCTCCGATGATGCGGAGCACAGGCCCTTGGCCGATGTAGAAGGCTAGCATGGCAATGGAAGAGGTGGCTGTGACAGCATGCCCCGCCAGCGCGTAGTTCTTCTCCGCTAAGGAGAGAGTGGTCTTGTGTTTGAGGTCGGGCATGGAGCCAGGCACAAGGACGGTGGCGATGTCCACCGGTTCCAGCAGCAGGAGCCAGTCATCATCAGATCACTCCAACTCTGGTAGCTCTCACAAAGGGATGCAGCAGAGCTCTCAGGGAAGCAGGATGGCCCCATCCCGCCTCCACAAACGTCTCCAGGTTAAGCAAAGCCGGAAAAGACGAGGCACAGGCTTGGAGGTTGACCCGTAGCAGCCGGAGCTCCAGAGGGGCAGCCCCGTCACCGCCACAGCCTCTGGGAGGGGAACGTGCTGATGTGCAGCTCTTTGTAGTAGCTTTGGGAGATCGCGATCGAAGGACCCGGGATCACTAGATGATGAGCCAGTAGCACCCGGGGCGTCTGAGGCCGAGTTATCATTGGCCTCTGAACCTCCTTCTTCTTCCTCTTCATCAGACCGAGGGAGGGACAGCATCGGCACCGTCTGCTGAGGCGGAACGCCGACATCTTACCCCCTATCTGAGCCGCCCTCCACAGGTACAGGGTCTTCGTTCCCCAGCGGCGGCAGGCAGTCGAAGAAGTGCGCTCGGCGAAGCCTCTCCACAGGCTCACATTGAGCCCAGGTCTGGCAGTCAGGAGACGGCATCAGACCTGCCTTGGCGTGCTGCGGCCCCATGCAGCAGAGCAGAGTGGATGTCCCACCTCGCTATTGAGGGCACCTCAACAACATACTGTACATTCTCTCCTCTCTCTATTACACAGTCTCTGTTACACACACTCTACTCTCTATTACAGTCTCCTGTCTATTGCACACATACACATATAGTCTCTCTCCTCTGTCTACACACACTCACACACACACGCTATCTCTCTCCTCTGTCTACACACACACACACACACCTCCTCTCCACACACACACACACACACACACACACACACACACACACACACACACAGTCTCTCTCTCCTCTCTACACACACACCCCTCTCCACACACACAGTCCATCTCTCCTCTCTCAATCACACATAGTTTCTCTCTCCTCTCTCTCTATTACACAGTCTCTCTTTGTGTTGCACACACTGTCTCTGTCCTCTTCTCTATCAGTCACATTTCTCTCTCCTCTTTTTTGCTGACCTTCATCTTTGAAGTTTCCTTCCTCGTCTCTTGTGCTCTTTTCCCCCTTGTTTCTTTATCTGCTCATCTCTCTCTCCACTGTTTTTCCCTGTCTATCTTACTGTATCTACTTTGTTGTCTAGAGATGTAGGCATAGATACAGACAAACAGTATGCACTAGTTTCCTCTTCTCTTCTTTTTTGTTTTCTCTTCTTCCCTCTGTTCCTCACACGGCACAGAGGGTGTGTAGAGACCAGTTAAATGCCTTGTTTCCCAGAGATAACCTTCCTCCGTCAGAAGAGTGCATTTGTGATTTTCTTCCCTCTATTTTTCCCCCTTGGGTGGTGCCTTGGTGGGTTATTTCCCTCCTCTCTCTCTCTCTCTCTCTCTCTCTATCTATCTGTTTGGTCTCCTCGTCGTCATGGTAGATAGACAGCCCCGCTGCTCTCACCAAGAGCAGTCTGACAGATAAGTGGTATGTTGAGACATGACAGGATGTGACATAATCTTTTCCAAAGCATATACTGGGCTAGGGCGCCAAAAAAAACCTGATAAGTCAGTCTTTATTTATAAAGCGCCTTCTGAAACCAGAGTCAACAGGTGCTGTACAATGAAAACATTAAAGAAAATATAAATAAAATAAAATAGGAAGTTAGAAACTATAAAAAATATAAAAACATTTAAATTGCACAGAAGGAAAACACAAATTACAAAAATCAAGGTCCTTAAGAAACTTGAAAATTTGTTTTCAACAGCTTCTTAAAACTATCTCAGTTTTATAAGGTAGACGATTCAAGAGAGTGGGAGGTACAACTTCAAAAGCTCAGTCACCCTTGGTTTTAAGACTAGACTCAGGGACAGCCAAAATGCCTAGGTCAGAAGACCTGAGAGATCAGGGGACACACAAATTTACACAAAGTGGGGCCATTTTGTATAGTGCTTTATAGTAATTTAAGTAAATATAGCAATTCTACAGTAATGGGTAACCAATATAGAGCGGCCAACACTGGTGTAATGTGTGGCCTATGTTGTGGCTTGGTTAAACGTTCAGCAGCCACATATTGGACCAACTGGAGCCGAGACTTGGTTTACATGCAACTTAAAGTTCATACTGGTTGGTCAAAATGAAGACTCCTATGTTTTTGAGGCTTACTTAACATTTGCTGCTAAAGGTCCAATAGCCTGCTGTATTTGATCATAAATGCTCTCAGGGTCTATAATAAGGATGGTTGTTTTGCATGGAGGAAGTTATATGACCTCCAGTCCTTGATAGCTGTTAAGCAGTCTTATGCAAGGTAGAGAGCTTACTAAGGTAATTCGGTTTGAATGAAAAGTACAGCTGTGTACATATAACAGTGATAAGAAAAATTATTTAAATGATTAATTAAGAAACCAAGGGAAGTATGCACAGGGAGAAAAGAATGGGACCAAGGATTGAACCCTGGGGCACACCACTGGTCAACAGAGCAGATGAGACGATCATCAATAGCCACACAGAAACTCATAGGAGGCAAACTAGTCAAGGGCAGTCTCAGTTATGCCCACCCATTGCTTGAAGATGACGTGTCAGCTAGAGTTAAATCGGTACTACCGGTATTCCCGGGACCCGTCCTCGGAACCATTTCTCGTTTCCCGGGAAATGAACAGCGGGAAAACGGGAATTGCAATTTCAATAATAATTAAGAATTGAATTAAGAATTTGACCAAAAAAAACATTGGCATGGATTTTAATTATTATTTTAACAGCTGAGCAACATTATATTATTGCAATCTCTGCACACAGTCCGTGTGTAGTGAAGTGCATGTCTATTTTCTGCATGACGTACCGTAGGCTACTGCGTGCGTGGGCTACCCTACAACATCCCATAGCGTGGGCTACCCTACAACATCCCATAGCGTGGGCTACCCTACACATCCCATAGGCTATGTCAAGCCACTCCAGCTTCATGTGGAAATATTTCCGAGCAACCAAAAACATAAATTAGGCCTATTTAATTTCACAGGCTACTGTTAGGCGTACTTTATAAAAAGACCTACCTCTGTTTTTCTCATATTATGGATGCCATGGAAACCTGTTTTTTATTTTTCGAGACATTTACAGTAATTGCACAGGCTGTCACAGTCGCTTTGTAAAAAAGATTAAGATATTTGTGGTGAACTGTTCTACAAATGACTGCAAAATAAATATTCTGTAAACATTGAGCATTGAGTGATAATTTCGGAGCAGCGACCTCATGGTGAATTTAACGAAGTAAATAAGTTTATTGTGTATAACCAGGCCGGCTGTTAGTGCTTCCCTGCAGTCGGATCACGTAGGCTACATCCGAGCATTACTGAAGTAGAAGCTGCTGATTATTATTTAAACTGTGTTCGTTTAGATGACAAACAGCACACAAACACGCCTATGGAGTCCAAGCTATTCTGCATGTGAACTTTATCTCAATATAGATTCTATGTCAAAATTATTAGAGTTGTGTGCACTGTGTGCGCTCTGTGATGGTAAAACAACTGATCTAGTCAAAAGGATTTACCAAGATTCGTTCAAAAGGTTCAGTCTGGTTTATTGTGAAAAGCATACGAGCGCAAGGACTTCCTGAAGAACGCAACAAGGGTGGTTTATTCAGCGAAGTGCCTGTTTGGTCTTCTGCTGTGCCTTATATGCAGTCAAACCACAGGTAAGGTCCTTCCAGGATGTGATTGGCTACTGCATTGTACATCATATGAAATGGCAGGCGTGGCCAAGAGTACAGACATGTGACATGAGAAAAAGGGCGGCAATTGGGGACAAAGGATGGTTATTCTGTTGTAGACAGATGGCCTCTCTGGAAGCCATTTTGTATGTTAGCACAGCTATGTGAATATTTGGGGGAGGTGATGAATAACAAGAGAAGTGAGAGGACAAAGGTTTAAGGTCTTTGGATGTAAATTCCTCAACAATCCCCCATTTGTGCCTGAACAGGTACACAAAAATAAAATATAAAATCCAAACACAAAGTGTAAACATTCAGCTATGCTATACATGTGGAAAGGAAATAATCTCTCCACTAGGTGGAGCAAAAATTTGTTTTTTAATTTTATTGTGAAATATTTAACAAAAAAAATAGATTATTTTCTTTCCACGTGCAAAATCACACACCAAAACCCCTTGTTTCAGAAATTTGACAGGAAACAAGGTAAAAAAAGATGACATGATTATATACTATTTATAGTCTAAAAGTGGAAAACCATTCACCAAAAAACCTTGATTTTAAAGTTTGAACAAGGCAAAAAGATGAAATGGTTACCAGTGTAAGAAGGGCAAAAAACCTCTTGGTCAATTTAGAGGAAAAACCCAAACTTATTTATCAACTCATGTTTCAACCATTGTAACTCTTGTAACCAAATATGATATTTTTTCAAGATAATTTCAAAGTTCATTCACTCTTGTTGTGAATAATCGCATGTAATTTCCTCTGGATCATAGCTTCCATGTTTGCGTCTCTGAATGTTTAATGTAGGTTCCAGTGTGCGGTTAGAGGTGCAGTCATTGCTGTTGAGATTGTCCACGTTGTCATACCACAACCACGAGAAGGAGGTGACCGGCAAGGTCAGTCTCCGATTGCTCATCAGAGGAGAGGAGAGTGTGGCGGTGACTGCTTTGCCCTTGAGATCTCTGGTTCGGCTGCATGGACCGTCCTCTCAGCTACTTTTGACAGCTATTCCACACAGGCCAGAATGTCCTGGTGCTGATTGTTCCATCTTTGACGGGTAGGTTCATCCCACAACATCTACTTCTCTTCCATGTTTTCTGGCCTGTTCTCAGGCTGCTCATCTGCTCCTGGTAGTCTCTTGTCTCCCCATTGGGCAGGTCTACATAGAGCGGTCAGCCAGCGAGCTCTCGGAAGGTGAGGAGGGAGTCCCTGTCCTGGTCCAGCAGGGTGAAGGTGCGGTGGGACACGGTGTCCGTGTGGACCCCACAGCCAGGGCGCCAGCAACACGTACAGGCTCTTGAACTGAACCCGGTCCACACGGTACTGCTCCACGTAGGGCCGGCCCGGGTCGTGCTGCTAGAGGGCCACCTCGGCGCTCCCGCTCCCCCAGTACAGGCTGATGAAATTCTCCGTCTGTGGATCCACAGATGAGAGAGACAACAGAGACAAAACAGAAGAGCAAAAGGAGAGTCCTTTGGTCTGGTTTCCCTGTTCCCCTCTTTGAGTCCTCTGGTCTGGTCTCCCTGTTCCCCTCTTTGGTCAGGAACGGTTATCAGCAGTCTGTTGGAGATACTCAGAAACATGGTTAAGTGCCAGCTCCTGCTTTGGGGAAAAATTTTGTTATTCAGTCAGGAAAACTTAAACAGGGTGTCTGTTCAAGTGTCATTAGAGCCAGTCTGCAGTAGCCTACAGTGACATCAGGGGCAGTGTTAGAATGACTTTAACACGCCCAGTCCCCAGTCATGATCAAGGCAATTGGATTTGGCTCTAGAATTTCTCTCGCGATTTTATGAAATAAAATAAAATAAACACATTCTCGTCTCAACAAAATAACGTCCTCTAAGGGTAGAAACAAATTCCCTGAAGTCAGGATAAAAACAGAGATGGGGGAAAAAAAATGCATCACTCAAATAAAATGACACTAAAATGAACTCGCTTCATTTACAATTAACAAAACATCAATTATCAATTAATCAAAAAATCAATCAAAGCTTCATTTGTATAGCTAATTATTTAATATTGTATATCTAAAACTTCCCTCTTCTGCATTTGAGGACAGAGTATTGGGCCCGCTTCGGACAAAAATGGTCTCTTCCCTATGTCATACTTATCTGTCGCTCACAGTGAGTCGGTGACATGGCGTTGGCCCTGCATCCCACGAACCACAGATCGCCCATCTGTAGGGAAACAGGCCGGTAACCTCCATCTCCACCTCCGGTCCTGTGCCCGCCTCCTGGTTCGGCATTCACCCATCACTCCCGGAACGACAGTTGTCTGTAAAAACACTCAGAAAAAACACTCAGGCCCGATGAATGTGCCTCAAACTATAAACATGAGATATTTAACATAACCATTTAAAAATATATAATTTGGTTAGGAGATGCTGCATGCAGATTAAGACACTGACAAACATTACTTCGCCTCCCACCATCATGCACAAACCTTATGTCCTCAGCTACATCTGTCTTCTCCTGTTTATTTACCCAGCACTCATGCTTTGTTCTCCCTCTGGCTCGATGGCGGTTCACCGGGAGAGCGGAGTAGTAGTTGTTGTTTCCTTTTGTCTCCCAGACTACCAGCTAGCCTACTGGTAATCTAGCAGTTACAAATTTAACAGTTTAAAGAGTGTACAAAATACTTACAATACTTTACCTGGATCAATGGCGCGCTTAACAAACAATACAAGGCAAGAGCCGAAGCTCAAACAGTAAACAGCAGACAAACAAAACGAACAACCCCGTGCAGGGACACAGAACACAAAGAACGACCAAAGAGGACGAACCCAGGACGAACCCAGGACGAACACAGGACGAACCCAGGACGAACACAGGACGAACACACAGGCCCACGTATACGACAAGCAAAAAAACATATGCTTGCTCGGCTGCACCAGAAACTTGGTCAAAGCTAAAACTCGTTTAGGTTTACCAAACCACCCGAGATCAAAGGGGAAAACGTTTCTCCAAGAAACGCGGATTGGAAACACCAATCACTCCCGTAGCTACATCTGTTGGTAATCGTTCTAAAACGAAACATCAACAATCACTTCGAAGCTAGTTGGCAATCGTGCTAACACGAACATCAACAACGGGGCTTAAGCTAGTTGGTAATCGTTCTGAAACGAAACATCAACAATGAGGCTCAAGCTAGTTGGTAATCGTTCTGAAACGAACATCAACAACAATGAGCGCCCTACCCTCGGTAGGAAACACCCAACTCCCCCCCGCGGGGCTTTTGTTTTCAGAACACGCCAGACCAACACAATCCGAAACTAAAACAAGGCAAATACAACTCAGAACCATAAGAGGGTTCGTTTAAACGTACCTGTGAGCTTCAAGAATCCAGTGGAAGAACTGAGGAAATAATCTCGGCGTGCGCTCTGGCGCAAGAGAGAAGATTGACTTTCCAACGCCCACTATAATGGACCGACACGTCTGTCTATACCAGTTCATCCACTGGAATCCCGAAGCAACACGCAGGCAGTCCTCCCTTGTCATCCGCGTCGCCAACTGTGATGGTAAAATAACTGATCTAGTCAAAAGGATTTACCAAGATTCGTTCAAAAGGTTAAGTCTGGTTTATTGTGAAAAGCATACGAGCGCAAGGACTTCCTGAAGAACGCAACAAGGGTGGTTTATTCAGCGAAGTGCCCGTTTGGTCTTCTGCTGTGCCTTATATGCAGTCAAACCACAGGTAAGGTCCTTCCAGGATGTGATTGGCTACTGCATTGTACATCATATGAAATGGCAGGCGTGGCCAAGAGTACAGACATGTGACATGAGAAAAAGGGCGGCAATTGGGGACAAAGGATGGTTATTCTGTTGTAGACAGATGGCCTCTCTGGAAGCCATTTTGTATGTTAGCACAGCTATGTGAATATTTGGGGGAGGTGATGAATTACAAGAGAAGTGAGAGGACAAAGGTTTAAGGTGTTTGGATGTAAATTCCTCAACAGCTCCACACCGTAAAATGAAAAACATTCATATATCTCCTGGGAATACCGGGAAAGTACGGAGCTTCCTAGGAGCAAATGAAGAAAAAAAAAAAAGCTTAAGTTTAGTTTATAACGAGATAGCAAGTGAAAAAAAAAAAGCTTAAAGGACAATGCTCGTTTTTGACAACCTGGACCTTATTTACGACATATTATAAGACGTTTGACTCACCGAGATCACTTTGGTGTAGTTCGGAGGCATGTAGAAGAAATTTAAAATCCAGCGCGAGCCAGTATATCCATGTAATGGCGGTGGTCGGGGCACTTAGAATGCAGTTTCTAAAAATCTGTCCCATAAATGTGCAATGTGAATGGTGCTAAACAAATTAAATAGGCTTGCTTTCATTGCCCATTCAAATATGAATCACCAGCGACAGGCCTACTTGTGTTCCCCACAAAAGTGCCATTACGCACGCAGCAGAATGTCTGACTCTGAAAACATCAACTGACGCAAATAATGTCCAATAACCCTGATAAAAGGGTTGGGGGTCTTGTTCACGAGTGAGGGAACCATGGAGAGGGAGTTTGGCCGGATAATCGGAGCAGCTGGTGCGGTTCTGCAGTCGCTTTACCGCACTGTTGTGACGAAAAGAGAGCTGAGCCAAAAGGCAAAGCTCTCGATCTACCGGTCTATCTTCGTCCCCACCTATGGTCATGAAGGATGGGTCATGACCGAAAGAACGAGATCACGGATACAAGCGGCCGAAATGAGTTTTCTCCGGAGGGTGGCTGGGGTCTCCCTCAGAGATCGGGTGAGAAGTTCAGTCATCCGGGAGAGACTCAGAGTAGTGCCGCTGCTCCTTTGCGTCGAAAGGAGCCAGTTGAGGTGGTTCGGGCATCTAATAAGGATGCCTCCCTAGGGAGGTGTTCCAGGCGTGTCCGGCTGGGAGGAGGCCGCGGGGTAGACCCAGGACTAGGTGGCGGGACTACATCTCCGCACTGGCCTGTGAGTGGCTAAAGATTCCCCAGGCAGAGCTGGTTGATGCTGCTAGGGAAAGGGATGTCTGGGGCCCCCTGCTGGAGCTGCTGCCTCCACGACCCGACCCCGGATAAGCGGATGAAGATGGATGGATGGAACCCTGATAAAAATCAGAAAAATAAGTAAATGAAAACAAAATGAAATAACATTACATGATGCCGTGACCCCAACAAACATAATGGGGAAAACGCTGAGATATGCACGGAGAGCAGAAGTTGAAGCCATGCCCACCAAATATCAACAGCTCACAGATGCACGGGACAATGTGAGACCCCGTAACAGGTAGGCTAGAAATAATAACAAAGGACACATTCAAGATGGCACAACAATCTGCATGTATAAGCAACAAAAATGGCCCATATGATAGAGTATGAATACATGGTCAACCGTGGTGGCCTGATACCCAGTGCACCAATTCCCCGTTGTTCGTGTGTGTGATGACAGACAACAGCTATCCAAATGGCAATCACTTCCAATTACGCACAGATAGGGCTATTGGTTAATGCAGACTATAATGATCCGGGGGTAGTTGCACACATTTGATGGGGATGAACTTGTATCTCATACTGTATGTCCATTCAGATAAGGGATGGTTGCAGAATAATCATGGTCAAACCTGTTCCACCCTACGGACCCATGGGCGGATCCAGCGGGGACAACACCGAAAAATATGGACACATAGTGTACAAGCAATGTTACATTGATCTAATTTCAATTTGATCTCTTTGATCTAGCAATATGCCTGCAACAATAATTGTAACATTTTGGTAGCCCACTCAGTTTTGTGACAAGTCAACGTGCTTCGCTAAACAAAACGCAACAAAACACAAGGAACGCTCGCATGAACCTAGACATGCCTGGTATTGCTGGAAAGCAGAAAAGTTGCACTTTGCAGGCATATAAGGCTTGAAATAATTGAGCTAGGTAGCTCTTGTCAATGACAGAACAGACACGTTGCGTAAACTTCAAGTTTTACAGTAAACTGTATCAAATATTGTGTTCATGTCTCAATATGACATCAAATCCCAACATATTTGTCATAAATGCAACAAATATTGTTGGTATTCCTTACCCTTTCGTGGTCATATCAAGCTGTTCCAAATGGTAATCCATCACGAATCGACAAGGCAATGCTACTTTCAGCTGCCCATACGCGCTGATTTCAATAGCCTATGGATATGCCGACAGTATCGGCATATTTTTAAACAGCCTTTATTTTGATCAACTGACCACATCTTGGGACTACATGGTTACTTTCTCACCTGAAGATATATTACAACGTAATAAAGAGACATATTTACAGTGGTAGAGACAAGATTAACTCGTTATAACTAGATAAAAGTATGCTTTTTTTTTCACTTGCTATCTCGTTATAACGACTTAGTAACTCGTTATAACGAGATAAACTTAAGCTTTTTATTTTTTTCACTTGTTATCTCGTTATAACGACTAAGTAACTCGTTATAACGAGAAACTTAAGCTTTTTTTTATTTTTTTCATTTGCGCCTAGGAAGCTCCGTACCAAAAGTAACGCAACTTAAATTAAAATTCTTTCATGTGCACACATCTTCACAGATGTCATACCTCCTCCCACAGCCACAAAGCAACGCTTAAATAGCCCCTTAATCAAATAGTAAGCCAATCACTCTAGGCTATACCATCCCTGCAGGTAAAACCCCTGCCTCTCCTAACCACAGGTAAGTGATACAGTCATTAATTCCTACTGTAACCTTCTCACATGGCACAATTCACATACTGTAGCTAACCATACATGTAATATACATTTGGAACCGTACAACAAATCACAATCAACATACAGTGAATAACTTACAACATTTATCTCCCCCCCATACTTGGTCTCACCCCAGTAACATCAGTAGTGATGTCTATAAATACAGGAAGTGTTTGGGTGCTTCCTCCTTTTGTCTCTGGACCATGTGGTAAGTATGGTGCGTAAGAAAGAATAACAATGGTTGAATTGGTAAGCAATGTGGCACAAGCACTGATAGTACATTGGGGACAAGTGGCGTGTTCTCACCCACTTGGTCAAACTGTGTCTTACACTGTCTCACCATATCTTACCCGTGTCTCACCAGTGTCTCACCCGTGTCTTATCCGTGTCTTACTAGTGTCTTACCAGTGTCTTACCATTGTCTTACCATTGTCTTACCCGTGTCTTACCGGTGTCTTACACTGTCTTACTAGTGTCTCACCTGTGTCTTACACTGTCTTACTAGTGTCTTACCTGTGTCTTACACTGTCTTACCATTGTCTTACCTATGTCTTACTCGTGTATTACCAGTGTCTTACCCGTGTCTTACATTGCCTTACCAGTGTCTTACACTGTCTTATCAATGTCTTACCAGTGTCTTACCAGCATCTTACCAGTGTCTTACCTGTGTCTTACTGGGTACTTACAGATAGGTATGGGGTACTTACTTACTTCAGCACTCAACTTCTAGACGGAGCAGTGTAGCATTTCATAACAGTTGCAGTTCCAGACAGTGACTGTTGTGTATTGATAGCTTCTACAAGCAAATTAGCTAATTAGCACAATACTCCATCCCTCCCTCGACACATCAGTTTGGAGAAGCACTGACACAAAATGCTGTGAAGCTACAGTAGGAACATTAGGTGCTTGATGTCCAGTAGCCGATTAGCCTGTAGCTACAGTAGTAGTTAACAGATCATTCTCACAGGCATTTTTTCTAAGAATGGATGGCACTAACTTACCCTGCTTTACATATGCAGTTACACTACGATTTTTTCCTGATGAATTTCAATCTGGAGTTTGTGAGGCATTTGTGCCTTCCGCATACATCGCCAACACCTACAGCATCAACTCATATGTTGTCACTTGCTCCATCTAAGATCCGAATCTCATCCTTTATCCTTGTGTAAAATAGTTCAGGCCTTTGCTGCTGGGGCTGATAGCTGTTAACATGTTTAGCATTGAGATGATAAGTTAGGCTATAACTGCTTCGATGGTATGCAAACAACCATGCTTTATTAACTGTCTCATCTGTGAGGTTTTTGAATGTAAACGTTTCATTTAGAGGGCAAAGCAAAATCTGATTAGCCGCCTCTTCGAGTTTGTTTGAAAGCAAAGATGCTTTTGCATGACACGACGTAGCCTATGGGGTTATTCAGGTCCAAATTACGTTTGACGCTTCAATAATGTTAAATCAGGCAATAGGTATAGGTATAGGTATAGGTACTGCATTTGTAATGCGCTCCCCATCCAGTTGTTACACTGGCCCGGAGCGCAGCCCGAGGGCAGAACGAAAGGGAGAGGAAAGATTGCACAAAAAGAGAGGACAGTACACAAGGACAGTCTAGCACTCAAGCACACAGTGTGGGGGGAAAAAATTCGCACAAACAACTCTCACACAACACAACAGCAAGTGAACCTAGGAGTCCGTTATGGTGAACAAATGGGTTTGTAACAATCCTTTAAAAGTCCCTACGGTGGGAGCAGACTTGGGGAGCTTGTTCCACAGTTTTGGAGCTAACACAGAAAAGGCGCGATCTCCCAGCCTTACTGTGTTGGACCGTGGCGGTCTCAGCCACATTTGGTCGTCCGACCTGAGTGCCCGCGAGCTGGAGGTTTTGACCAGTAAATCCATGATGTAGGCTGGGGCAAGGCAGTTCAGTGATTTGTAGACAAAGAGGAGGATCTTAAAAGATACTCTCTGTCTGACTGAAAGCCAGTGGAGGGAGACAAGGACCGGTGAAATATGGTCCCTCAACTTAGTCCCGGTCACAAGCCTAGCTGCCGCGTTTTGGACCAGCTGGAGGCGTTTGATGGTCCCATCAGCGAGTCCAGCATAGAGGGCATTGCAGTAATCCAGTCGGGAGAAGATTAACATGAGCACTACTCTCACCAGGTCACTAGGAGAGAGGAAGGGCTTAATCTTGGCGATAGTGCGCAGCTGGTAGAAACAAGACTGAACTGTGGCGGTCACTTGACGGTCGAACTGAACTGTTGCAATGACGCGGCAACTGTGCCAGCTACAGCTAGATGAAATTGATGAATGTGATTAATTTGTGTTATTTTTTAGTAACACGTTAATGTTAGCATAATTAATTAATCTAAATACAGCCCTAATAATTGTTATTGTTTTTTATTCAATTCATCGATTAGTCAGGTCTGTTTGTTTGGGATGTGCAACGTCAAAATAATTGGTGGACAAAATAGTAATTTAGCTGACGCTTTTATCCAAAGTGACTCAAAATAATTGCATTTAACATAAGAAAGGCTAATGTACTACTACTTGGCAGAACTCACAAGTGTATCTCCGTTCTAAAACAAGTGACTAAGATTCAAGATTTAAGAGCATAAACTAGTGCTGCATGCAAATTTGAATTATTAAAAAAAATAAAAAAAAGAATGTTAGTAGACACCCTTACAAACACATTGGTGAAGAAATTTCTTGATAAGGAATTTGTTCAGAGATTTTTGCAATATTCCCTATCTATAAGTGACTTACAATAATTGCATTTAACATAGGTAGTCAGGTGTACTACTCACCAGAACTCATAAGTGCATTTCAGATTCAGAAAACTTTATTGTCTGAAAATCGTCTTAGACATCTTAGGCTCAACAATCAACACAAATGAACACAACACGACTCAAGAACATTCAGTACATCCCTAAAACCGGCACAGGGAATCATTAAAAATAGAGCATGATACTAGACTACTGTCAGTTCGTTCTCATGTGCAAAGTGGCATAGTGCGTATGCAGGCCCGGACTGGGTGGACATTTCATGCCGGGAGTCATGCCCAAGCGACGCGGTGAGATGGAACACAGGGGGGGGGGGGGGGGGGGGGTGCTGCGCGATTTGTTGACCGGTTGGCGTTGTCATGTGTCATTTTTGTTACCAGGCTATTCTATTCGATTCTATTATATTATGTTTAGCTATTCTATGTTATTATTATCATAGTGTCCAGCACACTCAAGTTGAGGCTAATTTAATTTCGTTGTACCTTGGCACAATGACAATAAAGACATTCTATTCTATTCTAATACTTATGAGTATTATTATTTGATTGTTATTATTATTACTATTATTATTGTTGTTGTTATTGTTACTTCTAATAATAATAATAAATAGTATTATTGTTGTTGTTATTATATTACTATGTGATTCTAATATGCAGTAGGTCTCTATGCCTGCAATCAATAGGCTAGTCGTTCTGAATGTTATTGTAATGCCCAGATTATGGACAGCAATCGTTGTGCCCAGTGACCATTGCATTGAATGAGCTTGACGGTCAATCTGACAGCGATAGGCCTACTGTTAGAGCAAGGAGGATGTGGGTACATGACACGATCCGTAGGAGACAACAGTAGGAGCGGCAGTAACGAGACCAGCGCCTTTCTGAAAAGTTGAGATATTTTCAACTTTGAGCGCTCGGAGCGGCCGCTCAAAAACAGCCGGAGTGCTCGGAAAAAAGACGCTGGGTGCTGCGCTTATAGCGAGCGAGAGGACAGTCTACCATAAAGTGTATAGCCTAACCATAATGTTATAAATCCTGACTACATGCATTGTGGTATTTCTTTATATAGCCCAGCTTGCCTATCAATTGTTTCTCAATAAACAGTTATGTCATCCTCCTCCCAGTAGCGTAGGCTATGATTTGACCGGAAGCTCTAAATGCCTTCCCAGTCAATGAGACGTGGTTGTAAAATTGATGTTTTATTGATGAAAAGGGTAAAACTGAAAAATATGGAAAGAGAAAATATTATATTATAGAAATTACTGTCGTTAGTCTCAAACAAAAAATAAAGGCATCAAAAGTAGGCCTATTTAAAATGACCAATTACATCTTCTAATCCAATTCATGCCATCTAGCCTACAGCCGTAATTCAAAGTAGCAAAGGTGACAAAATAAAGTGAAAGGCTGTCCAGTGGCGCTTGTATAGAGCATGCGAATCATGAAAGCCTAAGCTTATAGATAACAAAAAGGTATCGCATACCAAGGTCATCTTGTGAGGTGCCGATCACTGGAAGAACTGGTCATAAAACATATGGAAAAGTGTTGCACACTCTGGCTCCATATGCAGTTATTTTATTTGGACGTTTGGGCATGTTGGCCTGATAGATTCTGAAGAAGGCCAACAGGCCGAAAAGCTAAAATAAATAATATAATGACCAGAATTTCTCCCGTTTGTCTGGAACATTGAAATGTTCCCGGACACATGGGCCGACACCGATATTAAGGAAATGCTGGTTGGCATGACACAACTGGATTAGATGCTCCATGGTCACCACAGT
The DNA here is from genome assembly GCF_949987555.1 of Borostomias antarcticus. Lineage (NCBI taxonomy): Eukaryota > Metazoa > Chordata > Actinopteri > Stomiiformes > Stomiidae > Borostomias > Borostomias antarcticus. The sequence goes on from NC_140252.1 coordinate 8,432,586, forward strand.
TAACTGTTGGAGGTTTCCCTTCTAATCTTGGCCTTTTCTCGCTGGTGACTTGCCTTTGATAGGTTTTTGTTCCCGCCCTATGGCAGTAAGAATGATGGGCTCACATCTTCAGAATCCATTATAGCTGTAAGGTTTAGGTCTAGCTGTAAAATTGACCGGCATGATTAGAGACAAATCCTTTTACTCACTAATCACTACATTAATTGGCCTAATATTTCATTTTACCTCCTTTTATTTGTATTATCTAGGCCTATATATATTTGCTTTCTTTCATTCGGCTATCTAGCTGCACTGAGATGTGAGCAGTCATATTCTTCTATTCGCGCATGGCTATTAGGCACGAAGTGGGGCCGTGTCATCACCTTTTTGCAAAATTGCGTATTGCCAGTTTACACGGCAAGAATTACGATGGCGTTTTCAAAGATTCCACTCTGGGACCCGGTTTCAAAAGTTTGCGGATTCAGGCACGCAAAACGCCGTTGTTATGTAAACGAAAGGCCACACCGCAACAAAAGTTGCAGGGATCGTTGTCGTGTAAACAGCACCTGAGTGTGGGCATCCCCTCTCCGGGAGGAAAAGCAGCTCATCTCAACCAATTATTTAATCATCCATCATCAAAGGTCATTGTTTTGCTTCAGCCACTGTATGAGGAAATGGTCTAGGCATGAGGAAACGGTCACAGTCTCTGTTGAGCACCGTGGGAGGATCAGTCTCCTACTAATGGTGATACTCTCTGCCTGACCAGAGTGTTGTGTAGAGGGTGGGAGACATTGTCCATGATGACCAGCAGTTTGGACAGTATTTTCCTCTATGCAACTGCTCTCACTGAGTCCAGGAGGACCCCAGGACAGAGCCCACCCTCTGGATCAGGATGTCCATCCTCTTGATGGCCACTGCACTGCCTTGATACACACAACTTAAAACCCATCACATTTTGAAGCCAATCCAAATCACATGGGGTGGGGGGCGGATCCACAAGCCGTTTCTTGGTTGCTTGTTTGTTAGCAGGATTGCACAAAAACTACCAGACCGATGTAGCAGTTTAGGAGGTTATAGCTTTATGGAAATCAGACTATGACTGGATTTAACTTATGGTTATCCCGCGGCTATTACAGCTATGAAGGAAATGGATTTAACTACACTAAATCGACTCGTCTGGGGCACCACCCTCATGAGGGGGAAAACAGATAGCCTATCAATAATCTAATGCAATATCAATATCAGTCTGAAAGGAAGTCTTTGACTCAATTAAGTGACCTAGAGATCTGTTAATGACGCTACAACGTGATCAAAGCATGGAATATTTATTGAAGTATACTAATCAATTATCAGGATAATATGAACACACACAATTCAACAATATATGAGAACACAAATGTGGCAGGATGGAAACAAAGCAGGAAGGGAATAAGTGATAGATGAGTGCAGCCTGGCCTAGGATCTAACTCAGCAACACATAGCAACCACAACACATCAAACAAGCAGCGTTTTAGCCTGGACCTTACGGTTTGTGTGGCGCGCGGCTCGCTTCGACTGGCCAGCTCTCGGTGTAGTCTTGCAGACCACGTAACCAGCGTTGTTGGTTTGGTTGATGGCCAGTGTCCGCCGGCTCTTTGCGTCGCAGTGTTGCTGTTGTTGGCGATGTGAGTCGCAGCGACCCAGAGTTCAGGCTTGACACTCAGATTTTGCAGAGTAGTACAGAGTCTATTCCGGCGCTGTTTGGTGCACAGCCAACCGAAACGGTTCAGAATTAAAGTTGCAGTCTCACTGCTCCACTCCCTCGCTCTTGCTGAGGGGATGGATCCAAGGAACAGTTTTGCAGTTGCTTTTCAGTAGATACAACGCGTTGACTTGCCCGTACCTACGGCTCAGGATCCGTGATGTTTGAACAGATGAAACAAGAGTTGAACAAGAGTACGAGAGAAAGAACAATGGCGGCTCACAGGATAAATACCTGCAGCTTGCTGGGGGGTGGGTGCTTGTGCCCCAGTCCTGTGATTGGCCAGTTGGGGACCAGTTGATTCGTGACTTCTCCTTTGAGGGTCGGAGAGACTGATAGTTATTTTCAGGATATGTTTTAGTCTGATCTCATTACCACCACATTGGAAGGACATTAATAAAAATGACATTATCATATTCAGTACATTGGCTGGAACATATAGAATCCAAACACTTGCATCTTACTCACACTCACACGTAGGATTCACAATTTTTAATACTGCTCTTAGCCCGTTCGCTCCCCAAACACTGTTTATTCACAGATATATCCCTCATTGAAGAATAAACACTGGCACTGGGAGGATGACTCAGTTTTGTATCTGGAATGGCAATTTTCTTATGAATGCAGGCTCTGGAATCCTCCAGACAATATTGTGTACTGCAGTGATGAGAGAGAGAGTGTGAGAGGGTAGAGAGGAAGTGTAAAGTATGGCCTGTTCCGTCCGAGTCCTTTGAAGTGGAACCAGGACGTTGGTTTGAACAGTCCCAGTTCTCCTTTCTGCTTACACAGGCACCCTTGCAACGAAAGGGCGTGTGAGGATGAGATGTAATCCGACTCAATGAGGAGGAAGTGAGTGTGAAAGGCCTTATCTGGCCCCATCTGGAGTGGTGAGCACCTGCGCATGGCTCCTCTGCTACACCGATTTTCATAGAACTCGGTGGAGAGGTGAAGCATGGGCCAATACGATACAATACAATATAGTTTTATTGTCAGCAATGCTGAGATTGGTCTTGTGACAGCTCACATATGCAACACATAACATAATACACACATTTGACGAACAAAAAAATAAGTACTACATCCATACATAGACACGCACGCGCACACACACACACACACACACACACACACACACACACATACATGAGAAACGTGAAAGACGAGGGCACAGATGATCGTTATTGTTTTACTGACTATGGCTCAGAGCTAGATTTAATTTTAAGGTTGACTGATGAACAAATTACTTTTTCAGTCTAACCTTGCTGAAGCCAGGGACTCTAGATCTCCTTTTTGAAGGCATTAGCTCATATTTCTCATTCAGAACATGTCTACTATTTCAGTAGATATAGAACAATGATTCAATTTTGGAGTGGATACGAATTATGGGGTGGGTCCATGAGCTGCCCAAACATTTACCTCCATTCATTTTTTGGACTTGGGAGCGAAAAATTCCCCCCATTCATTGTCAATTGGGGGATTGAAACAGCCATATATCTCAACATGGGAAGGTCACAGACACAGAGTTTGGACTGGCTTAAAGCTCTTGACCTAACAAATTCAGCAATACCAAACATGCTTGCACGCACATGTGGTGCACAGAGCCACGCAATGCATTCATTGGCAGAGGTCTGTGCTCTCTGAGCACCATTTCTAGTTTGGCTCTGTAATTTGTGCTGTTGTAGGCTACAACGAGCTCGCCCGGTATAGCCTATGAATACTGTTCAATCAACATCTTTGATGGACTGGTGATAAAAAATCATAATTGACACAAGGAATTAACAATCACACTGCGGATTACAGAGAAAGTTGAATGACATAACTGTTCAGAATTATAGGAATCGGGGGATCATAGGCCTACTGAATAGATTGCCTACTTCCTCGCAATTTCGCCTTTTAGTGCTGCTGGAAGCTTAAGTGCAACAAGGACATTTTATACGTGTCTGTTCTGCTTAAATTTGAACTGAAGTTTGCATTAAACATGATAAACCGTGCTGTTGTGCTGAGTCTGAGTATATAGCGACTGAGTTTAGTGCTTATTTATTCATTCACTGCCATTTGCAGTGTTTGTGTAGTGCTTGTATTTATTTTAGCCACGATGCCTCGTAGAATCATGACTTTAAGGGGAGACACCCCAGGTGAATAGGAAAAAAAAAATCCTTAATAGGTATCACCATCAAACTCCCCCAGTTTGTTAGGTACATTAAGGAGCATCTTTTTTGTATTACAAGTTTTCTGAAATCTAATGGATAAATATGCAAATTAGGCATTATATGCGCTAAATATGCGCTAATTTGCATAATTTCAGGAAATCAATTTTTTTAACTGGTTCAAGCCAGATTCAAAATTCTTGTTTCATTTTGTTCACATATCCCTATTCAAACTTTGTCCAAGGGGGATTTTTGATATCTCTTTTCTTCACTTCAGAAATCAGAAAATACTGTCAACAGTCATTAAAAGACCAATTTTCGCCATGTTTTAGGGATAAACTGTTATATAAATCAGGCTATGAATGAAATTTAAAAAATCCCCCTTGGACAAACTCTCAGAATATGGATTGGAACAAAACTGGAAAGTTAGGTGTATGTAGGTGCTACTCAAGTGGTGGTTTTGATGTCCCTAAGATGAGAAATAACTCATTTTGAGAAAACGGGCTTTGAAAATTTGTATTGTAAAAAACCATACATTTGCATTGTAAACCAATATTTACAAACACAATATCCAATCACATCATTAGTAACAACATTACACAACATCTGAAAACACATAGAAACTGAAAACTGAATAACACAGCATGTTGTGGATTCAAAATAGTCCAGGAGTAGACATTTTGTATAGAGAAGTAAGACCTGTTTAGTTGGAAGCCCACTCACCACGTCAAGGTACAGCCCACGAGTGGGATGTTAGTAAGACGAGACTAGAGACGAGACAATATTAGTAGGGAAGAGAACATTCCCTTTTAGAAAGCTTGTATTATTTTGTTAAACAGATCATGGACAAAGATAGACACATTTGACGAGGACATGCATGAGAAAACAGATTATCTAGCTTTTTGTGTTTTTTTAAGCGTTTTACATGGAGAAAACATGAATGAATGAATGAATGAATGAACATGAAGAGTAAGCTGATTCATAAATACACAGGACAAGATGTGGTAAACAATGCAGGGTAAACACCAATAGAAGCTAAATATAGATTGCCAAACAAACAAGTGATATAACCATCGTCAAAAGCAACACCATAGGAGACATCAAGCTACGCCGTCATAGGTCTACAGAGTCACTCCTCAGATGGCACCACACTAGCTATCAATAAAACTGTTCTAGGCAGCTGGTTTGTAGAACCCACTCAGCTGCAGTTCACAAAACTGTTCTAAGCAGCTGGTCTGTAGAACCCACTCAGCTGCAGTCCCCAAAACTGTCCTAAAACCACAATATGTTCCTGGTGCGCATGGGGTTGTCATCAGTGAAGCGGACTACCCCATATTGCCGCCTTCATGTTGTCCACTGAACGCTGGTTATTGAGAATTATTGTAATAATTCTCAATAACTGTAATAATTTTGTAACATTTTGCATTTATTGGCAGTCAGCTTACCTACCTCTGGGTCCACATCTGCATATGCCTGCCTAATCTGCTCTCTGCTTCTGTGAAAGGACTCCAGACCTCTCTCTATTTCAGCAACTGAAATTAAAACAGTTTATTTGGTCAGTTTATGGATGCATGTAGATATGCCACAGGTAGAGAGACTACTGTGCATATGTATAGGCTTCTGATATTGGCTAGAGAGAGAGAGAGAGAGAGGGAACACGTTTCAATAGCCTACCTGTCACCCTCTTGTCATGTTCCTGATATGTTTTCAGATGAAGCCCTGGGATCCAACACTTTACTAATCTTTTGGAGAGCTGCATACCCCAACCCTAACTCGTGCACTAAGAGGACCCTCCTCACATTGACATCAAATGCAACATCATTCCTAGTTGTATCATGAAGCCGAGTCGATGTGTAGACACTTTTGCGATAGCCATTTCTCACAAAGACTGCACTCTAAGAGCAAAGTACTACAGAACCCACTATTCTGAGGATCTATGTTAATTTTAAGACCAGTCCCTGCACAATTAGGACAAATCAACCCAGTTATCAGCTCATTCAAACGCGCCGCATCTCTCTGCTGCTCACTGGACATGCTAACGCTAGCCTCATCTCCCTGCTGCTGACTGGACATGCTAGCACCGGCTAATGACAACTTGCGCGAATAGGCACTTTATATCTCATAAATGTAAACATTTCCATTTAGTTTCTCATGTTTTCTGTTCAACCTTGCGGGCAAACACTGTTGTCGTTGTTGCTTATTACATTTAGAACGCTTTACAGACGGCATTATTTGGATTAGATATAAGGAAGTGGAAACGTGTCACATGACGCGCTGAACCAATCACGTTCTCAGAAATCAACAACAGCCAATGAGATTTCACGGTTAGCATCAAACCCGCCTTTGTATTTCCACGATTGGTTGCTGATACAAATGAAACTATCAGGTTTGGTTGCGATAACATTGTGCACGAGAGCCAGATCTTTCAAACGATACCCGGATGACCGGATCCAGACGAAAAGAAACGCTGCGAGACGTTCCGAAAAAAGGCTAACTTTTGGTGATTTTAGGAAGAATCTACAGACGCAAACAGACTAAATGAAGTAAAATAAACATCTAAATGCGTATTTTTGATGTTTTATTTCCACTAGTATGAAAGAAGACATGTTATGGAAGCAAACTAGCACAAAATCTCAAATTTGACCAGGGCGTTGAAAAACGATGTTTTCACCTACCGTGTCTCCCCTTAAATGAAACAAATATTCTCGTATGTATTATTATTCTTATTTCAAGCCTGGGATGTCTGTAGAATTGATGTGAACGCAATGACCTCAGATTTCTCATAAATTCAGCCCTTGCGAACATGAGCGCACTCCAATCTGGCCTACCTACGACTGCATTTCCACATTCTTAAATCCTGTTCTTAGATAGGAACAAATCCCAGATAAGAAACCATTCAGGAATGCCAGAATTGTCCTGGGAACTTTGTAAGTGGAGCTGAGAAGAAATTTGTTTTAACTTTTTCTTAACTGCGCTCAGGAATGAGGTCCATTGGGCCTCATTCACCAACGAAGTAAAGAAGTTCTTAAGAAGCATTTCTTCTTAAACTGTACTTACGCCGTTTCTAAGAAAATTCTGGCATTCACCAATGGTTTCTCATCTGGGATTTGTTCTCAGCTAAGAACAGAATAGAACACTGAATAGCAGTCGCAAGTAGGCCATTTGAGTGCGGAAATGTAGACTATGCAAAATTGGTGATTGCGGTCACCTCAATTCTACAGTTTGATGGTATATGATTGAAATACAATTATATTTGCATAATTCCCAATAACGTGTCCTAATCATAACCATCATTTCCATTGTTAACGTGTGCGTCAGAATATCTGATATGTCATCCTTTAAATCATTTTGCTCCGAATTGCTTGTTATTCGTGTTGATCAGTCTTGAAGATGTCGATAAAATATTTAGATTGTGTGTTAATAATTTGTGATTTTGGTGTAAATTAATGAGTGTTGTGTTTTGTTTTAATTCTTTGACCGTTCTGCAAAAGCACTGTGATATTTTGCTGTACTGTATATATAGCCTAATACCAACAAATCCATGACCATTTCATCAATTGATGATTGCGGTCACCTCAATTCTACAGTCGGATGTGTGTTAGTGCGCTAGACGGAGAGTCTTCTGCGGAGAGGGGGTGGTAGTCCGTGTCCCTGGTGTCTGTATCCATATCGCCAGCGGCGCGTACACCCAACAGTGCTGTTGTCCCTATTATGGCACCAATGCGCCGGTCAAACTCGGACAACGGTGGGCACGCCGGCCCCCCTCCTGTAGCCTGCATATCTCTCCTCAAGATTAAACATTCACGATTCCTTTATTTGTCACATGCAGCCTAATGTCCAGTCACAGTGAAATGTTGCTGCCGGCTCCAAGGTTATGGTCATTACAGATGAAACTCTAATACTCAATTTACAAATGACACAATAAGGACAATTTCTATACAGTATGTAGATAAGATCAGATAAGTAGGGTACCTCTTTTGTCAACTGCTAGCGTAAACAGCTGTGTAGGCTATATAGCCTACATTTTTGACTGTAGGCTTGTATATTGTATTCTATCACGTTGACATTTTGCACTGTTCTGCCTTGCTATGTTTATGCACCAAGGCAAATTCTTCGTAGTAGGAGGCCTACTTGGCTGAATTAAAGTCAGATTTTGATTGCCTACGCTGGATTTGAAATGCAGTCCTCTGACTTGCTAACGCACCTGACACAACCCCACCCCACCCCATTATGCTATCGAAAAGCTGGCGAGTCGTGTGCGCGAATGACTGGTATTCATTCAGAGAAGTGACATCTGCGCACGACCCTGGAGTTGCATATCCTTATATGCGGCTGGCGGGGAGTTTACCTATGCTAATTCATGTGAGCGGCCACGAGCTTCGAAACTTGAGAAACCATGAGATTCGCAGGCAGGTGCGAACTCTTCCAGCGGTTTACGAACACGTCGTGAATCAGACGGGAGCTTTCCTTAGAAATGTTCTTAGGAAGAAATTTAAGAACAGAACTTAAGAAGATATTGGTGAATGAGGCCCATTGTCCCCAAAGGTATACCTTTGCCCAAGTCTGAGGTCCTGACCACTCTGGAGCAGGTTTTTATCAAGGATCTCTCTGTACCAAGGTTATAATAGTTTTGCTATAATTAGTTTTTATTTTTATATCGTTTTAACTTTTTGTTTTCAATTTGAGTTTAGTTTTGATTAGTTTTAAAGCAGGTTTGCTAGTTTAGTTTAGTTTTTATTTTTTGAAAATGCTTAGTTTTAGTTTAGTTTTTATTAGTTACAGTACTAGTTTTAGTTTTTTTTTCTTTTTTTCTCACAAGCTCATGTTGTTTCACTCCGTGTGAAACATCCATCTGGCGCACGTCAGGTTACTTCTGCGCAGGGACACAGCTAAAAAAAATGGAGGATAGATTTCATATCCACCCAAAATACTAGGCTTATGTATGAAATGAAAAAGACTAAAACTAAGGACATTTTCTCAATAATTTTAGCTTATTTTAGTTAGTTTTATAAACACACAATACAGTTTTAGTTAGTTATCGTTTTTTTGTAAAGTCTAGTTTCTATTTTTATTTCAGGTTTTTAACACCTAGTTTTCGTTTTTTTGTTAGTTTTTGTTAACTATAATAACCTTGCTCTGTACACTCCAGTCATCTTTCCCTCTATACTGACTAGTCTCCTAGTTCCTGCCACTGAAAATCATTCCCACAGCATGATGCTGCCACCACCATGCTTCACCGTAGGGATGTTATTGACCAGGTGATGAGTGGTACCAGGTTTCCTCCAGGACGCTTGGCATTCAGGCCAAAGAGTTCAATCCTGGTTTCATCAGACCAGAGAATTTAGTTTCTCATGGTCTGAGAGTCCTTTAGGTACCTTTTGGCAAACTCCAAGAGGGCTGTCTTGTGCCTTTTACTGAGGAGAGGCTTCCGTCTGGCCACCATAAAAGCCTGATTGGTGGAGTGCTGCAGAGATGGTTGTCTTTCTGGAAGGTTCTCCCATCTCCACAGAGGAACGCTGGAGCTCTGTCAGTTTGGCTGGGCTGCCAGCTCTAGGAAGAGTCCTGGTGGTTTTAAACTTCTTCCATTTATGAATGATGGAGACCACGGGACCTTCAATGCTGCTGAACATTTTGTATCCTTCCTCAGATCTGTGCCTCGATAAACCTGTTTCGGAGGTCTAAAGAGAATTCCTTTGACTTCATGGCTTGGTTTCTGCTCTGACATGCACTGTCAACTGTGCGACCTTATGTAGACAGGTGTGCGCTTTTCCAAATCATGTCCAATCAGTTGAATTGACCACAGGTGGACTCCAGTCTAGTTGTAGAGACATCTCAAGGATGAGTAGACAGCAGGATGGAAACAGGATGAGTAGAAACAGGATGGAAACAGGACCTGACCAACTGAGCTCCATTTACAGTGCCATAGAGTCATTTGTCTCCCCACTTCTGTAACTAGTTTACGCTACATTATTTAGGAGCCTATCTGCTAAGTGCACATGGTGCCTTATTATATGATACACTTAGATATCCTATTATGGACTACAGGGATAGCTAACACATAATGGCCTTACATGTAGGCAATAAAAACGTTCACTTTGTCATGGGGTTGACGAGAAAAAAATGCATTGATGAGAAAAAAAATGAATTTGTGACAGCCGCTGGTGATTTGGTCCGCAACTCGGCAAACCCCGAAATGCGCTAGGGGGCACAATTAATAAAAAATACGTTTTTTTTCGTTTTTTGTATTACCAAAGTTGAAGTTGTGAAGAACCCACTTACTATAACAGACAACAGTTTTAGGTTCACGAAATACGTATAATTAGTCTGCAAACTAAGCTCGTTTTTAGCTGATTTCGAGTCGGGTTTGGGGGCGGGCAGATCGATTAGCATGATTTGGTTTCATTGGCTATTGCTTCCGGGTTCTCCGCCCCCCACCCTTCCCCAACACGCCGGCTTTGTTTACATTCAGTCCCAAGTTTAACCATGGATGCTACAGCTTTTGCTAAAGAGAAGACGGGGATGGCATCCAGGACATGGAAAGAGTTTTAAGAGCAGCTAAAACTCCAGCAGAGCAGGACTCGTTCGTACACGGAGTTTTATTCCTGATGACTATATCAACAAAGCAAGTTGCCCAAGCGAAACGTCGAACGACGTACCAGATTCACACCACCGCCAAGCATTCTGCTTTGCTTTGGGGTAAGCTGATCTTTATACTATCTGTGCTGTTTATATTACATTAACGTTAGTCGTTTAGCAGAAGCTCCTTTCTAAACAAGTGACTAAGTCTAGCTAGCATAACAAAGGCACTAGCACTAACTAACAAAGGCTAGCTAGCTAACGTTAGTTAACTAGTTAGCTGAGCTGTCCCTTCGTTCCTAAACTAGCCAGCTGTCTAGCACAGGGACATGGCTAGCTAGTGAGCAAGCCCTTCGTTCCTAAACTAGCCAGCAAGGCAGCTAATATCTAGCCAGCTGTCTAGCACAGGGACATGGCTAGCTAGTGAGCAAGCCCTTTGTTCCTAAACTAGCCAGCAAGGCAGCTAATATCTAGCCAGCTGTCTAGCACAGGGACATGGCTAGCTAGTGAGCTATCCCTTTGTTCCTAAACTAGCCAGCGAGGCAGCTAATATCTAGCTAGGTAGCTGAGAGAAACAGAATGAGAGAGCATGAGAGGTATGGTAGTCCGACACCTTTGTTTTTTGTTTTGGTTACAGGATGAGCAAAAAGGTGAGGATTTGCAGCTCTCCCTTGGCCCCTCCATACCAGCCAGCAAGAATATCACTATGCACTACAGCTTTGATTTTGCACAACAGGTGAGAATACGTTCATCCTATCATGCATTAGCTAGTCTATTTAATCAACACATTCTGGTACTATTTTATCTATATGGACTGCCAGTACTGTGGGCAATAGTTGAATGTACTTTCTTCCTTCTATTCTATTGCAGTTTTGATGCTGAGAGACCTGGCATGGTTGTGGCCAGAGAACACCGTGATGCACCGGCAGTCGAGTTTCAGCTGCTGCGCAAGCCTGATGTCCAGCCCCCCAGAGAAGGTCTTCTTGTGCAAGCCCCACCCGGACTGGACATGGCCAGACAGACGTATCTCTTTGACAAGATCAGAGAGTTCTGTTCTGATGAGGGACGAGACGTCACATGTCCCCCGCCAAACTCCACAGCAGCTCAGAACAAGACTGTCCGCTTGTAGATTCACTGCAGATCATCAGGACGGACAGCAATGCAGGAGAAAGGCCACAGCCTTTTCCTGTTTGTATACTGAAGCGTTGCTTGTTCTCTTGCACAGACTTGCCCACACTTGCACAGACTGCATTGTCAGACTATTGAATACTGAGCCGAGTACTGTTGTTATTACCTTGAGTATTGAGCTGGGGACTGTTATTACTTTGTTGTACACTTGATCACAATGAACACTATGCACCATGTCTATACAACATACTACAAACTGACTGTACACTTTAACACTTAGACTGTTGCCTTTTTTTGTACACTTTACTACTTATGCTTGTACTTTATATCATGTATGTGACAATAAAGAACGTTAAATTTGAACTTCATCTTATATTGTGTTGTGAATGCAGTTAAGAACAAGATTAATACTGACTCAAAGAGTGTGGGGTCATCAGTGAGAGAGCACCCCACTTGGCAGCCACTCTCAGGTAATACCCCAAGTTGACAGCCACTCTGACAGATAATGACAGATCGTCCAGTGGGGGAGTGGCTGGGGGTGCGGTTACCAGGCTATTGTTCACGCCCATTACCTGGCAGTCAGAGGTGTGAAAATGTTGGAGAACTTTGGAGGGGGATTTCTCAGCTAAGTTGATTTGGCAGTACTAGCATTCAAATAAGCATATCTTCTTCAACTATGTTCAGATTTCAATGTATGAGACCTCATTTGAAAGCTTACAATCTGCACTTTCATAATCTGTAAAAAACTAAAAAATGACCTTTGCCTAGTTGAGGACCAAATTACCAGCGGCGGTCACATTTAATCCATTTTGGAATAAGGCTGTAGCAACAAATGTGGAAAGGGTGAAGGGTGAGATACTTTCCACAGGTACACTCATTTCATTTCAAACCTTTATTTATACTCCTAAAGGACTGCACTTTCCCTCATTCACAGTGATGACGAGTTCATATCAACACATGCAGTATACAATAATAATACTTAAAACTGAGTGACTTGAAAGAAAATATTTTAATTGGTTATTTACCAAGGTCTCTATAAGCATGGTGACCTTGAGATAGTTATCCAGCTTGTCCCTTTCACCCCCTTTGTGCAACGGGACCACCGGGCAGGTTTCCAGACCAGGCGTAAAGGGCTGAAAGGAGAAATGAGAAATGTTCCAAAGTTGGAATGCAACCACAGTCAGTGTCCAGGGGAGCCAGCCCAGTATACAACCTGTCAAATAAGCACCCTGCCGCTTATTAAAAGCAAGACAAATTTCATTTGGATCAAAGATCACAGTCATCCACATTAATACACAAGAGCAGTGAGCTAGAGGGTTTGTTTTTAGTTCAGTTGAACTGCATCCCAGAACTAAGCTGGGTTCAGTGCTTAAGATAAGACCCGGGACCTCAGAGATTTGGATGGGACCTATTTGGATGGATCCGGCACCTCATTTTAATTATCAAAATGTCATAATAAATTGTGAGTAATATTTAATGTAAATGTTACATTAAATATTACTCACAATTTAATAAGACATTTTGATAATCAGTTGTGAATCACTTCAAACCAGTTGTAACCCTAAGCACTAAAGCAGGCCAAAGTAATTTCAGTGGAACAGGGTGGCGACAGCACAGGGAGCAAAAGCAATTTCCAGCATGATTAAAAGAAAAAGATTGCTAGAACGAGAAGGAATGACGAGGAGAACTTGGAATCGGGGAGAGAGGTGAAGATGAGGACGCGAGTAGGCTAGGGAGTTGGTGGGGAGACTTAGATGGGGGAATTTCCAAGTAGTATGCTGGCCAGTGGCTTAATGCTTTTTGGTGTTATTTTGGCATAATTATTATGTTACTGTACGTACAGCTAAGCAAGTGGGTGTTTGTGCTGTGAAATGGTGAAATGATAAGTGGCTATTATGAAAACTCATTGTTGTGGGCATGATTCACGCTTCGCAGAGTTTGCGGGTGTGAAAAAAATCCTAGGTATCCGATGCGTCTGGAACCAGGCACAATTATCTATCTATATATTAACTATCGCTAAACAAGGTAGACAGGTCACTAGGGAACCACGCTGCAACTCTATCTTTAATCCTAGTCGGTTTAGAAGGGGCGTGTTTATCTACAAGGTAACTGAATGCTTTTACAAAAGAGTCAAGGGCAACTTGGACGTTATCAGACCTAGCATAAACTATTACATAAGTAATGTCATCTAAAAAAGCTTGGGCATTGAAATATTTAATATTTCTCCTCAAAACAATGTGTTCCCAAATTAAAAACACTACAAGCAGAGATCATGTCACATCTGTTAGAAAATATTAAGTCAATAAGGGTGGATTAAACATATTTTTTTGGATTCGGCCTAGTGGGCTCAGTAAACAACTGAGAAAGGCTAAGATTACCACTCACCGCCTTCAGGTAACCAGAAGCAACACTCCGCCAGTCTAGATTAAAATCACCCAACACATCATTTTAACAAGGAGAGTATATCAGTGATTCTGATATCCAGTATAATGGCACTGACCTCAGCCTTGGGAGGCCTGTAGACACCAACCACTAACAATGAGCTACTACTGTAGGCCCCAATTCAACCTTCAGTACAAGTAATTCAAAATACAATGCAATGGCATTCACTACAGAAACCAACAGGCAAGATTTTTCACAAATAGCAACCCCACTACCCCTGCCTGATCAGGAAGAGTCGAATCAAATCAAACTTTATTTGTATAGCGCATTTCATACACAGAGGCAACACAATGCGCTTTGATGGGAGTCTCATGACACCCGACACCAAGTCACATGTCTAAACCTTGAACACTCTGGCCCAGTCTCAAACCAGCCCGGTCCCCTTGCCCTCTCCCCTCCCCTCCGTCTGCACGTTCACGCCTAGCTTCCACATGTCCAGGGCTGTCCCAAACCAATTAGCGCGGAGTGCGCTTGGAGTGCGAATGGACTGTCAAACCCTTAACACTAGAATAGCTGAGGGTAGGTCAAGGTGACCCATGCAACTACATTAAAAAATAATTCTCTGCAACCGTTCAAGTTACAGCGCCCTGCTTTCATGACTTTTCCTAGATATGTGCGTTTTACGTGTCAGTGTTTTTGAAACTTCGAAATCCCACCAGGAAAAGGTAGTTTGTTCATTTTTTTAGTGTATTCTGGCTAAAAGCCGGTCAGCCATCTTTTTTTACCTGACTTTTAGGCTGCAATGCTACTTTCTCCAAGCAGATGTCGCCTAGGTTCATCAATATGTTTTTTTTTTTATAGGAATCAAGGTTGAATGAATAATCCATCCTTACATATGGATATAAGAATGTGCACAGCAATAATATTTTTGTGGTAGACTATATGTGACTTCAACAATGAATGCAAAAGGTTACACTCACACAATGGCTCATTTAGATAAAATGTTTAATCTCAAAACGTATGCTATCAGCTCAACACAGGTCAAATGTCTTCAAACGAATAGCACTCAATAGTCTATGATGCAAATGTTGAATTTTGAAATGCTGTGAATGTCTTGAAAACACAGCCTTATGTTTATGGATGTGAATGCTTATGTAGGCTATTGAATGAATGCAAAATTACTAGGGGTGCAGGCTATTCAACCCTCTAGACCGTTTGCATTGGTTCAGGGAAAATTATGTTACAATGTTGCACTTGGCACTTGGATCGTTTTTGTTCAACTGGCAATCTGGACAAAGCAAATATATAATATAACTGGGAGTATAATATAATTATAATTATATAGGAGCATTGGTGTGAGTAAAAAGAACTGTGCTTTATCCCTCTGGAGTCTGCGCCCGCGGTGGCGCGGGCGTCGTACGTTTTTATAGATTTTTCCGCCATATCAACACGCACAGAAATCATATACATAATTTTACACCGTTGTTTTGTGTATAAGGTCTGTTTCGTGTCTTGAGATTTACAGCGTTTATGATTGGTTCCCGAAGGCATCATACGCCGCCTTCTCTGAATCCATTGGTTGGAGCTTTCCCCATGGATTCAGCTGTCTATCAGTCTCAGACATAATAAACCAATGACCATCCACATTATTCACCACTTTCTATCAAGAGAGCCCCCCATTGGATAAACCTGGGCCATGTGGTTTGCAAACAACTAGGGAGGATGTTTTGAAGCCGGCTGGGCTAACGTTACCTGAATGAACTTAGGCTACCGGAGAAGATAAAATGAGCAAACAAACACAAAAACAGGAGATGTGCTGAGGTTTTAGAGGCTGTCTTTGAGTCCAGTTCATCAGAAGAGGAGCTTGGGGGATCTGGAGACGTGACAACAATTTGGATCTCGTCGATGATGTAAGTTTGGCTAGCTTCGCTAACGTTAGCCCATTCTTACCGGTAATTTTGACGTTACTGTAATGTTGCCGACTGCTTATGTTAGCTAGCACTGTTTATGTTAGCACTGTATGTTAGCTAGCTCTGTGTGTTTATGTTTTATGCTTAGCCACTGTTTATGCACACAAAATGATCAATCCTACTGTAAGTTACCTCATGAACTTATCAAGAATAAATATCCGCTCATTATATTTGTGCGTAAAGGGAGTAACTTAGGGTGGTTTCGCACATAAGCTGTGTTCGGAATCGCTCCCTCGTTCAGTCCAAAATGGCTGACGCCCTATATAGTTCAATATATAGAGAATAGGGAGCGATTCCGAACACAGTTTGTGCGCACCAAACGAGCTTTGGGCCCGAGAGCGCTCTGTATGGGCCTGTGTGAACACAACAATCGCAGACAAGTGTGCACTAAAACAGCCACTCCGAGACCCTCCTGAAGAGGTGTTTTCGGAGCGGTCACAACCGATTTCTAGGGCGCTCCAGTTGTGTGAAACCGCCCGTTCTCGGACGGACGCAACATGTTTGACCTAAAAAAGACCCGTAGTCAGATGCGCTGTGCATTGTGGGGCGCACTGTTTGTTTACTCTCCAGTGGAGTGCGAGCTAGCTAGCGAGCTAGCGCAAAGGTGATGAGGGACTGAATAACTGAAATATTATAACTGAAATAACCGAAATAAGAGGACAATATACATGAATAAGCACTAGTGCTATGAGCAACAGGCGTTGTAACATCTCCATGTTTACTTCATCTCCAACGTT
Organism: Borostomias antarcticus; assembly: GCF_949987555.1. Lineage (NCBI taxonomy): Eukaryota > Metazoa > Chordata > Actinopteri > Stomiiformes > Stomiidae > Borostomias > Borostomias antarcticus. The sequence continues at coordinate 8,449,246 of NC_140252.1, forward strand.
AGCAGCATACCTAGGCTAGTGCTTAGGCTAGTGCTAAAATTACTCTGTCGCCATGAGTGTTATACGTTCTGCTTTTTGTGGTAATTGTAACGTTGAGTTGGCAACTTTGAAACATTTCAGTTGTGACCGTTTCTTGAACTTTTGTGAGGCGATGTGGCGGGCCTTTGTTCGTTGGCCACCATTAGGCTGCCTGACGCAAATTCATCTCGGCTAACGTTAGCTAGCTACAGTTTTGGCAATGTAATCGTCGTCTGATTGGCTATAAGCCAATCTTTAATCATTTTGAGAGAGAACAGAATAGCCAACTGTCCCAAATGCTCTGGCAACGTTTGTGAAAGTTCCCATGTTCATTTGGTCAATGAGTAGGCTGTGCTAGGTAGGCAGTTGGCACTACTAGCTAGCTAAGCTATTATTGCTAAAATTAGCCATCTTATTAGATTCTGCAAAACTTCAGAGGTCTATCACAGGCTGGACAGTCATATCAATGTCTCTTCTCTGTGCAGTATTTCTGTCTCTTTCACTTGGTTAATTGTCCTGTCTCTCCCTCCAGCCCAGGTGGCCTATGGGCTCTGGCACATCCAAACTGGAAGGTGCCAGAAACTGGGAAAAACTCGAGGTGATGATGCAGGCGAAGGGCGAGAGGAGACATGAGGACCAGTACAGAGAACAGGTATGGAGACCAGAGTAGAACCAGGATGTTACTGTTATACTAGCACAGAACAGTGAAGATTAGCACAGACCAGCATATTCATGGGTTTCAAATGTAGTCCTAGACCTGCCATATTGGGGACCAACACAGGTGTTTCAATGTATCTTATGCAGTAGAACTAATTCATTAATTTGAAACACCTGTGTTGGTCCGGCAGGTCTAGGACTACATTTGAAACCCATGAATACGTGCAGACCAGGTACTCTATAGCCGGGCACTTGGTCTAGACTTTATCTTAATATTATTTTAAATATTATTTTAGACCACCTACTTTATCTTAATATTATTTTTAATCTTATTTTAGACCACCTACCTTGGGGCCCGAACATGGGACTCCACGCCACATCGTCCACAAACCACAGCATGCGACGCCAGTTCTTATGGTTGCTGTTTGTTTTTTCTGACCTGTTCACATTTTTTTAATTATATATACTTATCAAAGACCAATTCTTTCAGCCATTTACAAAGTCAAATTGATTTTGAATTCTGTGTTTTAGATCGGCCATGACGTCTTGGGCTACACACAACCCCCCAGGTTATTCTGCTTTTGTTGTACAGCCATCAGACTACTGTACACCTGAGTTGTGTGCACAGTTGTGTACAGTTACAGTACCAGTCAAAAGATTGGACACCTTTGCATTCAACTGGATGAGAAGGTGTCCAAACTATTGATTGTTACTGTACATGCCATCTGTCTAGAGTATTTATATAGCCTACCCTATGTCTAGTGTCCATCTCCATAATGTCATATGCTGTTCATAGTGTACTATATGTATGCTGATATATGTTATGTACTGTATGTTCGTTATGCTGCTTTTGAACATTTTCTTTATGTACCTGTCTCCTCTTACGAGTATTGCATTAATCTGTGTTATATTGATGTGCTACTTTAAATAAAATTAAAAAAAGTTCACACATCTGTTCTCATTTATTGCATGCATTATTAGCAATATTACATGCATTAGCATAGCAACGTAAAGAGCGCATTAGCATGCAGTGTGTGGGGAGGGTGGTGCAGTGTGAGCAGCAAGCCACCAACGCACTGACGGAGGACGTAGGGCCGCCGAGTTGGTCGTCAGCGGGCCGCTGGCTGCCCACTGATGATCTGCTAGCTGGGCAGAGTCCCCCTGGCGCACAGTGTAATGGGCCTGCAACTTTTGGAGGATTGGAATGATCTGGCCACGGGTTGGGTTTCTTTCACTGGAGACACAGAGTGTGGATGTGTGCAGCACACGCATCGGCTCCACAAACTCCTCTGCCTTCCTGAAGTCCCCTGTGTCCATGCTGTTGACTCTGTCCTTCTCCACCTACTTCCTGAGCTGTGGGTCCATAAGAGCAGCTTGGATGGCGGGAAACTGCTCAAAGAATCTCTCAAACGTGAGAAAGAGAGAATTCCACCTCGTCCTGACATCCAAGATGAGCATGTGGATGGGCAGAACTGACAGGAAAACACAAACAAATCGCACACAAACAAAATTTGTCACCCAAAATCTATCAATTTACTAGCATTAATTTTCATATAGCCTAACTGAGTGAATAACATATTGTATGTTGCTGTTATCTTTAATAACAAAATAATAAAAAGCATGATTCAAAAAACGATAAATTAGCATTACACTTTAATATCATTCATTTTTCAATCATGCATCTATAATCAAAAGAATGTACTGAGATGTGATCTCACTGAGCAATTGCTGCTTCTCCTTCAAGACCACTTTGGCCTTGTGGGACCTCTTCATCCACACCACTGTGGCACGGACCCTGGCTGCCCAGTTGGACTTGTAGATCTTCAGAGCGGCCATGTAGAGAAGGGTTTGTACTTGAGGTTGAGAGCCGCTAAAGCATCCCTATAGAAAATTGCTGTGGGAATGAAGCAGAACTAACATTTCTTGGTAGGGCTGTAGGCTAACCAAAAGCCATACCTTGTATCCCTCCCCAACCCCCACGGGTTTACATTGACATGCAAATAGGCCTAGCTGAGGAAAACCATGATGTTCTCATTTCATTACAGGCTACCATTTGACAACAGCGCACGCTGAGGGAAACAGTTGTCTCATTTCACTAGTGCTAGCTAGCTAGTTGATGTGAAGCTAGATTCCCCCCCGCTTCAGTATGTACGCCAAAGAGTTTAGAATAACTCATGTCATACAATAACAATAGTCATGTGGTTGAGCTCTATCACATATTTCACATTGTCAAACTTGACAGAACATTTGAACATTTTAAACATAAAGCAACAACAAACAAATTATAGCTTGCTTACCTGACTCACTCTGGAAATATCCTGTGGTAGTGAGGATCGCTCCAGTCACCACGTAACGTTACGTTAGTATTGTTGTGGTTTCTGCAGGTCAGTCAGGTGGGCGGGTTACGGGTGCAACCATTTTTTTCTCTATTTAGGGCAAAGTTAATTGTAAACTGGTGAGTAAAACGTTTACATGAACTACGGAGAAATATCACCAACATTTACAATCAACATAAAAATAAAAATAAAGATTAATTGCCTACAGTTAGGGTGGCAACTGGGTTGGCAAGGCATTTTTCAGGGGTGGCAATAAGATGATGTTTACTTTAGTTTATGTGGCATCTGATCTGGCATTTTATTTGAACATGTATGTTTTTATAGACCTATCAGCGTATCACTTATCACCCAATTTAATTGGTCTCGGTGTAGGTAGGGGAGAGCCGGTTCAAAATTCGCATTTTTTGGTTTGATTCCATCTACAACGAAAATAAGATAGAGATTCCAAATTTTATGACACAACTTGTCCTTCACTATTATCAACTATAATGTTCATGCTAGGATATACGAGTTTAACATAAATGTTTGTTTTTATAGGCCCATTGGCGTATCACTTATCACCCAATTGAATTGGTTTCGGTGTAGGTAGGGGAGAGCCGGTTCAAAAGTCGTATTTTTTGGTTTGATTCCATCTACAACGAAAATAAGATAGAGATTCCACATTTTATGACACACAACTTGTCCTTCACATCAACTGTAATGTTCGTGTCCTATCTCTGTTTTTTGGGCATGTAATTCTCGTTACTTTCAACAAATGCATTATTAGACATAATATCATACTAATATATAGCCTTCCTGAGCTGCCTGCCTGATGGTCTCAGGGCTAAAGAGACCGCGCGTCGTTTTCCTCACCCTAACTAACCTCCCCAACCCCCACGAAATTCAAATTAGTTTGAGCATACATTGACATGCAAATATGCCGTCTGTCTGCAGGTAGCGAATGTCAAAGGACAGGGAGCAACCTTATATTTCAGCCAACTCTGTGATAAGCTGATGTGTACTTTTTTTACATTTTATGACACACAACTTGCACATGTTCTTCACTATTATCAACCATATCATAAACATTTTGTGTTTATGTAGGCCTATAGGTTAAGCTATTTGTGTTCATAAGGTAACGTCATTGTAAATGAAAGTAGCTAATAATCCAAGACTGGAACCAGGGGGTGTGACAAATGTTAGCCAGTAGATGTGCTAAGAAAATTGCATATGTTTGCAAACTAAAACAAGTGAACACAATTCCACAATCGAAAAATGCTTATGACACCATTATTTTATACGTTTTATAGGCCTTCACTTTATGTCCTTCACTATTATCAACTCTAATGTTCGTGCATGCTTGCAAAGTTGCAAAAATGATGCGGGGGGCAATATCTCTCGCTAGCTATACATGACGTATTATATTATTTTAAGAGTTGGCCCCAAAACACAAAAACTTTAATTTGAAGTTAAAAGCAAACAAAAGCTGGGGCCGTCTATAAAGTGGGGTCGTCTCATTCATGATGGCGACAGGCACTAGCCTGGCAGACTGCATCGAATAGTTATCAAACAAGCTTGGGAACTAACGTTAGCTGGCATAATCCAATAATTCCCCCAAAAGAACCCCTCCACTGCACAAGCGTTTTACCAAACCTAGCTAATAAGCACAAGCTACTGAGTGCAACGTTAGCCCTGCTAACGGAGAGAACGGATTTGGAGGAGATTGTTGCAGCTGGTGCAAAATGAGGCAAAGGAACATGTCAAATAGAATACAACAAACATGCGGAAAATGTATTCAATCACTTCTTCTTACGGCCAGTGTCGATGCAACTATTACTGCCCTCCACAGAATGTTGCTACATACTTCACGTCCGGATGTAAACAAGCCGGATTGCCAGATTGGTGCTCCAGCCCCAATGAGTGCTCCAAATCCCCCCAATGCGATAAAAACCCTCCCAAATATTATATATTTATTTAGTATAATATATATCTATATATCATAATACATGTTAAGAAAAATGCCTTTCAGCTCAAATTCCCAAAATAATAACTAATGTGGTAAAACTGCAACACAAGCCTACCCCAGCAGCTTAGCCAGAAATCCGACCGGGCCTGAGTAAACATGGAATTCATCCATAAATCCATCTATAAATTGCTCAATAGGTGAATAGTCCTACATCATACTGCGCCAATGTGTTCTTATTTTTCAAGTGTTATCAGTGATATGCTCTCTATTTGATAATAGGGCTTGGGAAAACGTAGTCCCAGACACGACCATCTTATTTCTAGACAGGTGTATCTATTTGTAGCCCAAGCCGATACAGCCGCATTTGGTGTCACAAACACACACACGAGCGCCATCTAGCGGCCATTGTGTGTCAATAACAGCCTCCCATTCTAAAGACTGCGGGGGCATTTGACCCACCCCCCAGCTAAGCTGGTAAGTTTCAAATGCTTGGCGCTGCTAGTGTTAAATAGTAAGCCTGCGTTGGTGCAAGCTCCTGATAACTGTAGCAGGAAGTGCACGTGCCAAAGCGATGCCGGAGGAATCTTCCTACACCAATTATTCTAGATAGGCTACAGCACTCAAACTTGTGTTTTCCTCACACTGAGTTCACAGCCTCACAGAATATCACAGAATGTGGTGTCAAAAGATAAAACCAAAAATAGAAGAACATCACTTTATCCCTACATCGCTTGACTTGTAGCAAACTCTTAAAAGCCTGTATTCATAGCTGACATAAACCTAAATCCAGGCCTTGGTCTACGTCAAATTTCCATCATATACTCCATTCTTTACGGGGACAATGGAACAGACAGAGCAGCTGATTAGGCTGCGACATGCAAATGTCTCTTCACAAAAGAAGGAATGATGCCAAAGAGGCATGGGAGTCAGTTATTTCGTTTTTTGTCTCAACAGGGACAGTGTGCAATAGAGTTCATATGCAAAACATATTTCAGTTTGGATTTTTGATAATTTTTCCGTATATATTCATGTATTTCATTATATACTGATTTATATATTTTTTTTTTATTAATAAAAATTTAAACATTTGTAATGGAATTACTGATCTAGTAAAAAGGATTTACCAAGATTCGCTCAAAAGGTTAAGTCTGGTTTATTGTGAAAACATACGAGCGCAAGGACTTCCTGAACAACGCAACAAGAGTGGTTTATCCAGCGAAGTGCCGGCCCTGGGTTTTGCTGCGCCTTATATTCAAGCAAAACACAGGTACGGTGCCTCCAGGATGTGATTGGCTAATCTATTGTACGTCATATGAAATGGCAGGCGTGGCCGAGAATACAGACATGTGACATGAGAAAAGGCGGCAATTCTTGGAGACAAAAGGACAAAGGATGGTTATTCTGGAGTAGACAGATTTCTAGGTGTATGGCCTCCTGGAGGCCATTTTGTAGGTGAGCACAGCTATGTGAATATTTGGGGGAGGTGGTGAATTACAAAAGGAGAGAGAGGAACAAAGGTTTAAGGTGTTTGGATGTAAATTCTATAACAATCCCCCATTTGTGCCTGAACAGGTACACAAAAATAAAATATAAAATCCAAACACAAAGTGTAAACATTCAGCTATGCTATACATGTGGAAAGGAAGTAATCTCTCCACTAGGTGGAGCAAAAAAAAAAAAAGAAATTTTTATTTTATTGTGAAATATTTAACAAAAAAATAGATTATTTTCTTTCCACGTGCAAAATCACGCACCAAAACCCCTTGTTTCAGAAATATGACAGGAAACAAGGTAAAAAAGATGACATGATTATATACTATTTATAGTCTAAAAGTGGACAACCATTCACCAAAAACCTTGATTTAAAGTTTGAAACAATGTAAAAAGATGAATGGTTACCAGTGTAAGAAGGGCAAAAAACCTCTTGGTCAATTTAGAGGAAAAACCCAAACTTATTTATCAACTCATGTTTCAACCATTGTAACTCTTGTAAACAAATATGATATTTTTTCAAGATAATTTCAAAGTTCATTCACTCTTGTTGTGAATAATCGCAGGTAATTTCTTCTGGATCATAGCTTCCATGTTTGCGTCTCTGAATGTTCAATGTAGGTTCCAGTGTGTGCGGTTAGAGGTGCAGTCATTGCTGTTGAGCTTGTCCACGTTGTCATAACAACCACGAGAAGGAGGTGACCGGCAAGGTCAGTCTCCGATTGCTCATCAGAGGAGAGGACAGTGTGGCGGTGACCGTCAAGGTCACTCTCCGATTGCTCATCAGAGGAGAGGACAGTGTGGCGGTGACCGCTTTGCCCTTGAGATCTCTGGTTCGGCTGCATGGACCGTCCTCTCAGCTACTTTTGACAGCTATTCCACACAGGCCAGAATGCCCTGGTCCTGATTGTTCCATCTTGACGGGTAGGTTCACCCCGCAACTTCTCTCTGACGGGTAGGTTCACCCCGCTACATCTCTCTGACGGGTAGGTTCACCCCGCTTCATCTCTTCTCTTCCATGTTTTCTGGCCTGTTCTCAGGCTGCTCATCTGCTCCTTGGTTTGGGACGCAACGGCGTCGAAGTTCTCTCAGCTACTCTGGCAGCCGTCTGCGTGGTGAGTTGAATCTGGTACGGCCCCAGGTCGCGGATCAGGACCCAACGGCCTGGTTGGAGATGATAAGAAGAAGCCCTCTCTGGCGTCCGGAATGGTCACCTTTCCTTAGTGGGGACTTCATACGGGGCAGGTCAGCAATGTCTTTGAGAGACATGGGAGGAGAGACCTGTGAATCCACAGATGAGAGAGACAACAGAGACAAAACAGAAGAGCAAAAGGAGAGTCCTCTGGTCTAGTCTCCCTGTTCCCCTCTTTGAGTCCTCTGGTCTGGTCTGGTCTCCCTGTTCCCCTCTTTGGTCAGGAACCCCCTCTTTGGTCAGGAACCCCCTCTTTGGTCAGGAACGGTTATCAGCAGTCTGTTGAAGATACTCAGAAACATTGTAAAGTGCAAGCCACATTCTATCATCCCCTCTTCTTGGCAGGAGATGATCCTGCTTTGGGGGAAAATGGTGTTATTCAGTCAGGAAAACTTAAACAGGGTGTCTGTTCAAGTGTCATTAGAGCCAGTCGGGCTCGTCAGTCTATGTAGTTTGTCAGTGGGGACCTAGCTTTTGTCCATTTACCGAATCGGACAGTAGCAGGGATCTAGGCTCTGCAGTAGCCTACAGTGTCACAGGGGCAGTGTAAGAATTACTTTAACACGCCCAGTCCCCAGTCATGATCAAGGCAATTGGATTTTGCTCTAGAATTTCTCTCGCGATTTTATGAAATAAAAATAAAATAAAAACATTCTCGTCTCAACAAAATAACACCCCCTAAGGGTAAAAACAAATTCCCTGAAGTCAGGATAAAACAGAGATGGGGGAAAAAAAAATGCATCACTCAAATAAAATAACACTAAAATGAACTCGCTTCATTTACAATTAACAAAACATCAATTATCAATTAATCAAAAGCTCTATTTGTACAGCTAATCATTCAATATTGTATATCTAAAACTTCCCTCTTCTGCATTTGAGGACAGAGTATTGGGCACGCTTCGGACAAAATGGTCTCTTCCCTGTGTCATACTTATCTGTCGCTCACGGTGAGTCGGTGACATGGCGTTGGCCCTGCATCCCACGAACCACAGGTCGCCCATCTGTAGGGAAGCAGGCTGGTAACCTCCATCTCCACTTCCGGTCCTGTGCCTGTCTCCTGGTTCGGCATTCACCCATCACTCCCGGAATGACAGTTGTCTGTAAAACACTCAGAAAAACACTAGGACCCGATGAATGTGCCTCAAACTATAACCATGAGATATTTAACATAAACAATAAAAAATATATAATTGGGTTAGGAGATGCTGTATTCAGATTAAGACACTGGCAAACATTATCTATCCTCCCACTATCATGCACAAATCTTACGTCCTCAGCTACATCTGTCTTGTCCTGTTTATTTACCTTAAAAAAAATGGGTCTATATTGGCTATTTAAAATCTACCTTGTGGGTTGTTCAAGGGAACCCCAGCAGGTGGCGCTGGACCCCAGGTCTGAGAATTCTCCATTTCTTTTATCTTGCGGTAACTGTGACACTGTTCAAACCAGTGGCCATACTGACCACAATGGTAACATGAATCGTCTCTGTCTTCACTTCGATTATATCTTTTGCCTCGCCTAACCCTACCAGAACGCTTCCTATTGTCTCTCTGTTGCCACTCTGGCCGTTGTTGGTTCCACCTCTCCCCGCCTCCATTTTGAAAAATGGGAGCAGGCGGAAAACCAGAGCTGGGAGGCAGGGCGGCAGCTACAACAGCGGGTGAAACAATCATAGTCTGGGAAGCAGGGCCGGCCCTAGCATTTCAGCAGCTCTAGGCGAGATTATGGAACACCTTCAGTTCAGTTTCGTTTTGCTGACGGGGGGGGGGGGGGGGGGGGGTTCTGCTGCGCGATTTGTTGCGGGGGGGGGGGGGGGGCTGCTGCGCGATTTGTTGACGGGGGGGGGGGGGGGGTGCTGCTGCGATTTGTTAACGGGGGAGGCGCCCGGCGCTGGGCGGAGGCGCCGCACCGCATTGCGAAGCGTAATAGAGACAGTAGGGATTACGGAATGAAATTATTTTAATAAAAATAAAAAATAATTTTTTTATTATTTTTTTTTGGTGCTCCTTGGCCAGGCGCCCCTTGGCCATTTGGCGCCCTAGGCGACCGCCTATTTCGCCTATGCCTCGGGCCGGCCCTGCTGGGAAGGATGTGTGAGCTCTGAGTGCCGAGTCGGCGGGATAGAGTTCAAAACGGAATGACTAGGAGGGGGAAGGGACTCTGAATATTCATCTCTCTGATTAACTTCCTCAGCTACGCTTCTTTCTGACTTGAAAAAACACTCATGTGCGACTATTTCCCACTTCCTGAATGCATTCCAATCTATCGCATTTCCAGGCTCCCTTCTTAATCTAGTAATCTCAAACGCCTGTAACTGAGCTCTAACAGTCGCCAACTCGAGAATCGAGAGTGTACCGGACAGGGGGAAATCAGAATGTCTCACCCAGAGCAAAAACTGCACACAAGCATCATCCCAAAACCTTTGCGCAACAATCTTAGCTGGCCCAGACAGCGAACTAGTATTGGTATTCATAATTAACACAATACCCTACAGCCTATAATTCAAAACTAACGGTGAAAAGAAAAGTATAGTTAAAACAGCAAGGCGGGAAATAAACAAAGGAATACAATTTCGAAGAAACAGACACATTAAACCGCTAAGTAACTCACCCAGCAACTGGTCCTTTGTTCTCCCTCTGGCTCGGGCGGGATCACCGGGAGAGCGGAGTAGTTGTTGTGGTTTCCTTTGTCTCCCAGACAACCAGCTACCGGAAACCTAGCAGATACGATTTATGGCAGTCGAAATAGTGTCGAAAATGTAAACAATACTTTACCTGGATAAAAGGCGCGCTTAACAAACAATACAAGGCAAGAGCCGAAGCTCAAACAGTAAACAACAAAACGAACAACCCCGTGTAGGGACACGGAACACAAAGCACGAACAAAGGCCCACGTTAACACAAGCAAAAAAAACATATGCCTGCCCGGCTGAACCACCAGCCTCTTGGTTGGAAGCTACCCAACCACCCGGGATAAAAAGGGACAAACGCTTCTCCAAGAAACGCGGGTCGGACTACCAAATCACTCCCAGTAGCTACCTTCGTTGAGAAAACATACAACAGAACACCCGCGACCGGCCAAAGGGAAGCCCGTTCTGTGCCAACTTTGGCGTATTAACTCAAAACCGTTCTAAACTGCAACCGATAAACAACCTAAACTGTACATCAACTGCAGGGGAACAAATCACGAGACCAAAATCACACTTCTTTTGAAAGGCATAAACCCCAGTAACGAAACAAGGACGAAGTCAAAGAACAATACAATATAATATATCGCTATTGTTGAGTTACAACTACTTAGATCGATACTACTCCCACCCCGGGGCACCTTGTTTTCAACAATCCAGACCAACACAATCTGAAACGAAACCAAGGCAAATACAACTCCAAACCATAAGAGGGTTCGTTGAAACGTACCTGTGAGTTCAAGAATCCAGTGGAAGAACTGAGGAAATAATCTCAGCGTGCGCTCTGATCTAGTAAAAATGATTTACCAAGATTCGCTCAAAAGGTTAAGTCTGGTTTATTGTGAAAACATACGAGCGCAAGGACTTCCTGAACAACGCAACAAGAGTGGTTTATCCAGCGAAGTGCCGGCCCTGGGTTTTGCTGCGCCTTATATTCAAGCAAAACACAGGTATGGTGCCTCCAGGATGTGATTGGCTAATCTATTGTACGTCATATGAAATGGCAGGCGTGGCCGAGAATACAGACATGTGACATGAGAAAAGGCGGCAATTCTTGGAGACAAAAGGACAAAGAATGGTTATTCTGGAGTAGACAGATTTCTAGGTGTATGGCCTCCTGGAGGCCATTTTGTAGGTTAGCACAGCTATGTGAATATTTGGGGGAGGTGGTGAATTACAAAAGGAGAGAGAGGAACAAAGGTTTAAGGTGTTTGGATGTAAATTATATAACACATTTTTCCTATAAATCACCTAAATATGCCATGGTGATGGCTGCTTCCCGGTTCTGGTGGAGTGGGGAGTCCGTCCCACATTCGGCTGTGCATTTATATTCCCTCCCCCTCAATTGAGATACCCTCCACAGCTGCGAGTGACACTTGATTTGGAGGGACACTCAGTGGCGGAGCGGGAGTGGGTAGGAGCTGGTTTAAGATTGGGCCATTCAGTGGCTAAACTAGGTATAGAATATACTGTAGAGTAAACTAGGTAAAGAATAGAGTAAACAAGGTCAATAATATAGAGTAAACTAGATAAAGAATATAGAGTTAACTAGATGAAGAATATAGAGTAAACTAGGTAAAGAATATAGAATAAACTAGGTAAAGAATATAGATTAAACTAGGTATAAGAATATAGGGTAAACTAGGTATAGAATATACAGTAGAGTAAACTAGGTAAAGAATATAGAGTACACTAGGTAAAGAATATAGAGTAAACTAGATAAAGAATATAGAGTAAACTAGGTATATAATATAGAGTAAACTAGGTATAGAATATAATAATAATAATAATAATAATAATAATAACTAGAAAGTACATTTCCTGGAGAAAATGTGAGGTGGGCAAGCTGCCGCAGCTGTATGTAACAGCTACTGCTAGCACTACTACGGTCCGGGCAATCTCTATGCACCCACTTGCGAAGACCGTGTGTCTCTAGCCAATTCAGGGGCTGAATTGTGGGGTACATGGTGTGGACAGTGGCGTGGTGGCGAAACTCTGCCCCCTCAGGTCAGAGCCGGTCGGGGACACAGTACCCCTCTCTGGGCAACCTATCTGCCACCACTGGTGAAGACCATGTGTCTCTAGTCCACTCAGGGGCTGAGTTGTGGGGCCCATGGCGTGGACAGTGGCGTTGTGGCGAGACTCCACCCCCTCAGATCACGTCGGTTTGGGTGCAGGGCATTGACCTCCGGGCAATCTCCGTGTACCCAACAGCGAAGACCATTTGTCTCTAGCCCACTCAGGGGCTGAGTTGTGGGTTCCGTGGCGTGGATAGTGGCGTGGTGGGAAAACTCCACCCCCTCAGGTCAGAGCCAGTCAGGGAAAGTGTACCCCTCTCTGGGCAACCTATCTGCCCCCACTGGTGAAGACCATGTGTCTCTAGTCCACTCAGGGGCTGAGTTGTGGGGCCCGTGGCATGGACAGTGGCGTTGTGGCGAGACTCCGCCCCCTCAGATCACATCGGGTCGGGCGCAGGGCATTGACCTCTGGGCAGTCTCTGTGTACCCAACAGCGAAGACCATTTGTCTCTAGCCCACTCAGGGGCTGAGTTGTGGGTTCCGTAGCGTGGATAGTGGTGTGGTGGCGAGACTCCGCGCCCTCAGATAACATTGGGTCGGGGGCAGGGCATTGACCTCCGGGCAATCTCCATATACCCAACAGCGAAGACCATGTGTTTCTAGCCCACTCAGGGGCTGGGTTGTGGGTTCCGTGGCGTGGTGGCGAAACTCCGGACAGTGTACCCCTCTCTGGGCCACCCACCTTCCCCGACCGAAAGTGTTTTGGAATATTACTAAATGCTAAAAATTGTAAATGTTTTTCTTGTTTTACTTCATCCATGTCTGTTTGTCCTGTAAATGTTTAGCACTTGACATGGCAACATGATACAATACATGTGAGGTCAGACCAAGCCATATC